>NC_134502.1:12182087-12506084 GCF_040206685.1 Ascaphus truei
AAAGTTTATAATGAAGGTAAATACAATGTACAGTACAGTATTAAGTTTAAAGCTGCAGTTCAAGCTGCCGTTTAAAAAAATATATTCTTTTTTTTTTAAAACAATACATTACAATATGTGCATCAATACAATATGCACATAGACAAGTGATTAGCTTCAGTAAGCTGCAGATCGGTCCGTTCTACTGTAATCAATCTCTTTGCTCAGAGTTATTTAATTTAATTCAATTCTTGCACAATTATTGAAAATGTAGTCCTGCAATATGATTGGCAGAGCAGTTACTACAGTAGATACAATTGGTGGACAGCTAGGGAGAGGGCGAGGAGGGAGAAGTTTGTTCGTATCGTATAGACGCACATGTACTGTAGGATATTGCTTGAACTGCTGCTTTAATTCCCAATGACGCGACTTGACGCATGCGCAATACCGGAAATAATAGCATCTTTTTTCCCCCAGAAAATAAACTTTGACATCAAGCTGAAAAGGCAAAAGGAGGGATTTCGATGGACCTCTAACATTGCTTTTTTTAAACGTTCCTTGCGCATTGTGAATTTGATTTTAAAATCCAATTAAGCAAAACATTTAGAGTGATAGTGCAATTTTTATTGATTAGGATAGAATAATTGTGAGCTTTATAGAAAACCTTATACAGTATGCTTGCATGTGTAATTAACTCTGCTAAGAAACCCCAAAATCATATGCCTACCCCATGCCCCGCATGGACGAGTTAGATAAATACGCGGGGGCAAGGTATCTGACCACTATGGATCTCAGTAATGGTTACTGGCAGATCCCTTGACCCAGGAGGCAAGGGAGAAGTTGGCATTTATTACCCCGAGTGGCCTCTATAAATTCTTAGTGATGCCATTCGGGATGAAAAATGCACTGGCTACCTTCCAACGCCTGGTCAATCGGTTACTGGAGGGCATGCAGAGGTTTGCAAGGGCATACCTGGACAACATTGCTGTATTTAGCAATTTGTGGGACTCACATTTAGTGCATGTAGCTGCGGTGCTAGCCAGAATTAGGGAAGCGGGACTCACCTTGAAACCCACCAAGTGCTTAGTAGGGGTGGCAGAAGTACTGTACCTAGGGCATAGGGTTGTGGCGGGCACCTCAAGCCAGAGCCAGCCAAGGTGGAAGCCATAGTGCAGTTGCCCGTTCCAAGACCAAGAAGCAGGTTATGGCTTTCTTAGGCACCGCAGGCTACTACAGAAAGTTTGTCCCTCAGTATAGCGCCATTGCAAAACCTCTGACTGACGACCCAAAAGCGACTGTCTTTTCTAGTTGTCTGGCCTCCAGCCTATGAAGCTTCCTTTCAGGTACTGAAGACTGCACTGGGCAGTGCCCCTATCTTAGCTTCACCAGACTACTCAAAAAAGTTTTTGGTGCAGACGGATGCCTCGGACTATGGCATCAGCGCTGTACTCAGCCAAGTGGGGGAGGAGGGCAGTGAACACCCCATGGTGTACCTGAGCCGCAAGCTGCTGCCCAGAGAGGTGGCTTATGTCACCATTGAAAAGGAATGACTGGCCATTTTATGGTCTCTTAGGAAACTTCAGCCCTATCTCCAAGGCAGGCCATTCACCGTGATAACGGACCACAACCTGTTAAGTTGGTTAAGTTGGTTGCAGAGTGTGTCGGGGAAAATGCCAAGCTATTGCGCTTGAGCCTTGCCCTGCAGGAATTCAATTGCACCATTCAGCACAAGAAGGGCAATGAGCTTGGCAATGCAGATGGCCTTTCCCGACATGACAGTCCTCATGAACTAACAACCTCAAGAGCTTTCCGGCCAGCCCAACCACCGGATGCAAAACCACATCATTGCCCGTTCAATTAAATAAGCTAACTTGGGATACGAGTGAGCTAGCACTCTAATTTTTGGAGTGCAGGTTAGAATAATGAAACCATACACACACACATAAAGTTTATAGAAGTGGCACAAGTAGAACATACTTTATTAATAAACTGTGTTATACTGATGATTTTAAATGTAAAAGCCGGGAGGTTTTTTTCTGTTAGCCCGGAATAAATCCTTTGACATGCAAGTATGTCAAGGATGAATGAACTGAGGGATTTCTCAACTCTGGACCTTAAAGGCCCCTTGCAGAGAGGGTGTCTCAATGTCTATGAGAAGACTGGAGTTGAAAAGCCTCAGCAATCCTAGGTGTTAGGATGGCCGGGATAGTGTAAGTGCCAGATACCCGTGTAAAGTATGCGTACTTGACACTTGGTGGCCAAACCCCAGACTCAGTGTCGCCAGGTAAGGGGAGGGTCCCTGTATGCTAAGGAGCCTAGGTGTGAAGTTAGCGCCTGCTACCATGCAAACCGGGAAGCAACTTCTGACCTTCCTGCAGACTACTGCCAAGCTGGGGATAGGTGGGAAAAATGTTCCCACGGAAGGGATTGGTTGTACATGTTGGGTATAGGGCCTTCAATTCTATAAAAATGCAAATGCCTGCAGCCCAGTCTCAGTTAGATTCACCTGATTTGACTAAGTTCCAGCATCAGAGTGTGAAGGGTTAATTTACATCGCAACGAAGATTTACACCCTCTTCTGGAATTTGTTAGAACTTAGAGTTCTCGAACGAACCCTGTAAGGATGGAACAAACTTTTACCTGTTGGCGGAAATATAAGGGTGGCAACTTGTGCCCCTAGCCAGGAATTGCTACACAGATCCTTTAAAGCACCCACTTGCATGCGTGCAGGGGTGCCCAGAGACTTTGTTTCGTTCCAATGACAATTGATTTCGTTCCCCCATCTCAGTAAGTGTTTCATTAAGTGTATATTATGAAGATTCTGTGTGTTTGTCTGAAAATAAATAAATTACAATTTTTTTTACTCAACTTGTGTGCTCAGTGCAGAATCCCGATATTAATGTGTGCATAAGTCTTGGTCTCCCGTGACATCACCCTCCCTGGAAAAAAATAAGCAACACCCTAACTCACCTGTTTAACCTCTCTCTCACTTCTGGCACATTTCTGTCTTCTTTCAAACATGCAGTCAACATGCCCATTCTAAAGAAAACCTCACTTGACTCTGCCTCACCCTCTAACTACCTCCCCCTCTCTTGTTCCCATTGCCTCCAAGCTACTTGAGAAACTTGGATCCAACCGCCTAACTCACCTTCTCTCCAATAGCTCGCTGCTTGACTCATTGCATTCTGGTTTCTGTCCTCTATACTCCACTGAGACAGCCCAAAAGTAGCCAATGACCTACTCACAGCTAAATCTAAGGGTCACTTCTCCCTACTTATTCTCCTGGATATCTCTGATGTCTCCGACACTGTTGATCATCCCATCTCCTGAACATTCTCCACTCCATTGGCCAACATGAGGAAGCCTTCTCCTGGCTCAAGTCCTATCTTTCCAACTGCTCCTTCAGTGTTTACTTCTCTGGTGTCTTCTTGGCCCTCTATTCTTCTCACTCTAAACCTCTTCTATTGGTAAACTAATACAATCATTTGGCTTTCAGTATCAACTATATGCCGATGACACTCACATTTCTCTCCTCCCCTGACCACGTCCCTTCTCTCATGTCCAGTGTCTCCAATTGTCTCTCTGAAATTTCCTCCTGGATATCTAACTGTTATCTGAAGCTTAAAGCTTAACATTTTCAAAACAGAACTAATATTCTTTCCCCCTTCTACTGCCAGCGTTATACCCACACTCTGCATCACTGTCAATAATACCACAATATGAACAACACCTCAAGCCCACTGTCTAGGGGTCATCTTTGACACTAATATCTCCTTCATTCCTCAACTTCAATCGATCAAGAAGTTCTCTACCTTCTAAATATCACCCTTTTCTCACTCATGATGCAACTAAAATCCTAATCCACTCACTCATCATGTCCCGCCTTGACTACTGCAACCTTCTCTAAGTTGGTATTCCCCTTGTTCACCTGTGCCAACTACTTTCTGCCCATGACATCTGCCTTACATCCTACACTATTACCTCCTCTTACTCCCACTTGCAAGACTTCTCCTGTGCTGCCACTTCACTCCGTATCATGTTCCATCAGATTCTCCCCCAGCTTTCAGATATTTAAAGACTCTCTGAAAACACCCTTTCAAGGAAGCCTTTCTGCCAAACCTCTAACATTCAACCCCCTCCAACCCCATTGGGACATTGTGTGGCTTGACCAATCTCCATCCAATATAACAACCCCCCCCCAAAAAAAACCGTAATGGAAATAGCAGTTGGGCTGGGCCGTATTCCAAACTGAAATACGCTCCATCCTTTAATGAGAGGCCATTTTACCTTCTTGTTTCCACATGGTTCCTCGTTCCCTCTAGATTATAACTTCTAGCAAGCAGGGCCCTCATTGAGTCTTTGTATCTGTTAGTGCATGTTCGTCCTCACTTGAATGTAACTGTTTTTTGTAATATACATTACTCAGTACCCCCAATGTACCGCACTGCGGAATATGTTGGCTCTTTAAGTCAATAATAACAATAATAAACCAGTCAGATGGTGCTATCTCATTCACTATACAAAAGTACCTTACATACAGTATTGGGCCAATAAAGATTTTTTTTTGCAAATGTATGGTGTGCCTATCCCTTTGTTATTCTTGTATAATATCTTCTAGGTACACAACAAAAGACAGAAATGCCCAATGCTACATCCAATGTGACACAATATATAGTAAAATACTTCAACATTCTCATGAGTAAGGGTCATTTAGTTCAACCCTTTGGCCAAAGCGTTATAAGCCTGCAAGCCACTTCATGGCATGACTTGTAAGCAGGTCCTAACACTAACTGTGAAAATGCTCATTTACCTCTGCTGCAGAGAGAATGACTGCAGTGGGTCTGTCCGTACAGGAACATGAAAAAAACTGCTACTTAAAAAAATGTGTGTGTGTGTGCCGAGCACGTGCATTTTACGTGAAACTTCTTTGTCTTTTGTCCCTGTTTTGTCACAGAAATTGTATTTGTGATGGTGCTGTTTTTTATTAAAAATCAAAACACAATTTCAGTGACAAAACACAAAGAAGTTTCACTTAGAACACACGTGCTTTGCACACACACACCCTGTCTTAGCTATTTGCACTTCTATATTTATACTAACTGCAAATTACTTGTAAGTGTGTGTGAGTGTGACTGTCGGTGTGTGTGACTGTGTGTGTGAATGTGTGACTGTGTGTGAATGTGTGACACTGTGAATGTGTGTGGGTGTGAATCTTTGTGTGTGATATTTTGTGTGTGTGTGTGTGTGTGTGTGTGTGTGTGTGTGTGTGTGTGTGTGTGTGTGTGTGTGTGTGTGTGTGTGTGTGTGTGTGTGTGTAATTCTGTGACTGTGTGTGTGTGAATCTGTGACTGTGTGTGATTCTGTGACTGTGTGTGCGTGACTGTGTTTGTGTGCGTGACTGTGTGTATGCGTGACTGTGGGTGTGTGCGTGACAGTGTGTGTGCATGTGTGTGTGAGTGACTGTGACTGTGTGACTGTGTGACTGTGTGGATGACTCTGTGGATGACTAACCAATCTGGGTAGGGGACTGACTGACCAGGGTGGGTGATTAGGGGTAGGGGACTGACTGACCAGATGGATGACTGGTTAGTTGGGTGACTGTGTGGGTGACTGTGTGGGTGACTGACTGTATGGGTGACTGACTTGGTGGGTGAGTGACTGACTTTACTGGTTGTGTGGGCGGGTGACTGGGTGTCTGGGTGACTGGGTGTGTGGGTGACTGTGTATAGAGGGTGCCCACCTGTGCAGCAGAGAGATTGGAAGGGGTGCAGGTGGCTGATTCTGTGGTCCTGCACATGCGCGCATTGCTGGGCGGGCTTGCACGTGCTTGAGCCGCGCATGCTCACCATGCTGGGGAGGCATGAGGCCTCTGTTACTCACTTACCTACTCTCTGCGGGTCTTCTGCAATGCATCGCCATGGCAACGGGGCGTCAAATGACGCAGAGTCATTGGGAGAGGGGGCGCAAACGCTTTTGCTCCCGGGCAGGAGGGCACAGAACAAGAAGTTTGTGCATCCCTGCTATAGACCATATATCCCTCTGTTACTCTCTGTCTGTCTGACCGTCTGTCGGCCACTTTCTTTCTCACTCTCTCACTCTCTCACTCTCTCTCTCTCCATCACCTCCTTTTTCGTTGGCACATTCTATATCTCCCAGTGTGTGTGTCTCTCCTTTTACCATGAGCTCACCTTTAAGTCTTCTGGGCCCCTGTGTTTGTAAACACTGGTTTAACCCATACAAAACATCACTGTAATTAGATCAATGTATGTGGAATTGTCACAATGAGAGCAACTGTAGTCTGTTGTGTTTCATTAGCCTTATCTCTCCTTTAATTACACTCAAGGGAAATCATGTAATTCTCTATACAACGACAGTAGAATTCCACATAGATGCATCGCCTGTCTTATTATGAGGTATAAAAGGCAGATGTGAAGCACTGCATTTTACACCAGCCATTTGAATTACCATTGCATGAGATTCTTTCACGTTGCACATTCATAGCTAAGAAATGACTGATCGACTCATTTTTGACAGTGTGGGTTTACAATTAACAGACTAGTGTTACTCAGCACCCACAATTATAATCAAACTTCTCTTGGACTGAAGAGCACAAAAATTCTGGGGGGAAAAAACGATCTTTTAATTGAGATATTTTCAGAGGAAATGCAAATGTAAAAATCCATTCAATCATTGAGTAGATTTTGCAAAGGCTTTTGCTAGAAAAAAAACCCAGTGCTCTGAAATAGGGAAGCATGCTTTAAACTGGTTTCATTCCTACCTATAAGGTAGATCCCAACATGTATCTAGCTCAGGCTCTAACTCCAACCCCTTGGATATCACCTGTGGTGTCCCGCAAGGCTCTGTTCTGGGGTCCCTACTCTTCTCAGTGTTCATCGATGATCTTCCTACAGTTTGTAAAGGAGCTTCAATACATATGTACTGTATGCGGATGATAAAGTCGTATATGCACACAGCCCTAGCCTCTCTGACCTTGGACACATACTTCAATCTGACTTTTTGAGACTTCAAAATTGGATTTCCCAAAACAAACAGTTTTTAAACAGTTACAAGACTGTAACAATGGTATTTGGGACCAAGGCTAAATTTCTAAAGCTTCCAAAGAATGAGCTTCAGATCAGAACCAACTCTAATACTATCCTAGCCCCTGTTACTAGTTTTTAAATATTTGGGCATATGGTTTGACTCACATTTAACATTATGATTGCACATTGATACCCTGACATCCAAAACCTATGCCAAACTAGGTGTACTTTATAGGAACAAAACCTCCCTAAGTCTGCTGGTCAGAAAGCGTATCGCACAGCATATGCTAATGCCAATTATAGATTATGGGGACATAGTATATGGCACGGCACCCCAAACTCACCTTAGCAAACTTGATACCCTCCACAATTCAATATGTTGCTTTGTCCACCAATGCAACTACAAAACACATCACTGTGAAATGCACAAAGAACTAGATTGGTCATCACTTGAGTCTAGGTGCAAAGTTCAACTTTCCTGTCTTGCCTTCAAATACTTTCTGGGCAAGCTACCTGCCTATCTGAACAAGCTTCTCACCCCTACCACATGCAGCACTTATCATCTGCGATCTGACTCCAAAAGACTGTTCATGGTCCCAAGGTTCAACAAAGTATCGGTCCGCTCCTCCTTATCTTAATGTGCACTTCACAACTGGAACAATCTACCGGAGACTCTCACAGCTGCCATCAGTCTAAGTTCTTTCAAAACTAAAGATGTCTCACATTTTAATCTGGTCTGTAACTGTTACATACGCCTATAACATATATTATCTATAACTGTGCATGCAATGTCTTGTGTATAATGTATAACCTTGTTCACCTAATGTTTTATCATAACTCTGTGCCCAGGACATACTTGAAAATGGGAGGTAAACGAGAGGTAGGGTTATAAAACATTTTTATAAATAATGGCTTTGCATTATGCCTGCATTCAGGGTGACTAAGTTGGCCAAGGGTTTAACACAAATATCCTAACTACCCTATTAGCTAAAATAAATATTTGACTTACCCCATCCAACTTGACTGCCTCCATCTTCAGTGCAATAAACTATCTGCAATAAACTCAAACAAAAGGGGAGATGCCAACCATTAAAAAAATCCAAAGGCCTGATAGCCAAAAACCATATAAATCACAAAACCATCACAAATCAAATTAATTAATGTGCCCGATGACAACATTTAAAAAAAAAACAAGTAAAAGCTAAAAGACAAATCAATCCAAGTCTGATGGTCTATTTGTAATCCGCAGTCATCTGTGGCCTGGCGATGAGGGATCCTGAGCTTGCCCAATGCCCTCAATCCTCTGTTGCTTGAAGCTTCTTCATTTGTAAGAATTTCTTTGACAATCTTATTTTCTATCATCTTTCTTCAGCCACCGGATGTGGCCTCTGTTGTAACTTCTGGTCTTTTGTGAGAGCCCTGGCCTTTTATAGGTGGACAAAGGCTGTCACAAAAGACTGGTAATATGATCACATGGTACAGATATGTTTGGTATAATCGATGATGTCATCATTAAAGGTGGAAATTACATGGTACAGTACCAATCCTGGGGTAGGAAGTAAAGCTGCCGGGGAGCATTAAAGGGGGTGGTAATGTTGTACTGCTATGATATATAGGGGGTAGTATGGTAGTTAGGGTATTTCTATTTACCCCTTGCCTACCTTAGTGACCATAAAGGCATGCATAATGCATCCCTACTTTGCCACTATGACTTCCAGCTGATTAATACACAGGTTTTGGCTACATGTTTTGGCCTTGTCCAGGGTATTCACTTTGGTTTTGTATATTGCTAAGGCAATTTAGGAAGCCAAAGTGGGCCACGTCAGAACCCTGGACAAGGTCAAAAACATTCTGCTACCCAGCATTAGGTGCTTGAATCACCTAACGCAAGTATAACCATAACCTAAAATAACATCGCATTAAGACCCATATTAATTTTAAAGGCCTGTTGTGGAGATGCAGAGTGAATAAAGAAGTCCAGAGCAACAAAAAAAGCAACAGTTTGAAATTGAAGAGCACCCAGAAGCTTGCAGGTACAAAACGGCTTTATTGGGACATACAGCAGAGAGTAATTTCAGTAGAAAAAACCTCCCACGCGTTTCACGCCTAAGTGGCACTTTTTTAAGGAGGAACACACCTCTTGTGCATATCATTAGCACTAACATCCGTTAAAGTTAACAGCAGGCTATCTTAGCATTATGATAGCACATAACACATCTTTGTTAACTATTAATATCCCCGTTAGTACTAAATGGGAAGTTAACATCTCGTACTAACTAACAAAGCTTTGTGGCTCTACCCATGAGTGTCTCTGGAGCTGCGTCCAAAAAGCACAAATTTGTGACTCCATAGATATTTTCTGCTGCGGTAGTGTTTTGGAGGGGCCCATGCTTCTTCATATGACCCACCACAGCATTAATCCTTTGATGTCAAGAGACCGCCACAGTTGCAGGACTTCATTTTACCCTCTGGTTAGATATGTGGCAATTTGGTGGAATATGTTGTGATATTCTATGCAAACACTGCCATTGAATCCTAAGGAAGCATAGGTACAGCTACATAGGTACAAGCTGTGATACAGCTGCGGCCGCCTTAATCCTAATGCAGCCGTAGCGGCGTCACTCTGATAACCGCGGGCAGATGCAGTATATTTTTTTTCCCGGAATATGCTCCAGTATTTTAGCGCTCGTAATATTAGCATATTATTAGCGCTGTCTGCAATACTGCAATACCGTCTAAAAACTCAGGTGGGCGTTCGCGAGCTGTTGTCTTCAAAGTCTAATACTGTAGCAGTCAGTACACAGTCTGCGTGTGCGCGCGCAGTAATTGTAAATTTGCATATTTATATTTGCATGTACAGTACAGTGCTGTATGTCTTATTTGAACATTGTTGAAACGCATAGGCGTGTACTGTAACAGTATCACATTTCGGCGTATACAGTACAGCGCTCTCCCCTCGCTCGCCCGCACACACACATGCTAATTTACTACACTGCACTGCAGTATTTCAACTTCTTATCTTACAGTATCTCTCCCACACCATTCCTTTGAATGGGTGTCTTTCGGGTTTCAATCACATTCCTGTCATCACATTCCTGCGTGTGTAATGTACAGTCCAGTGCAGTGCAGAGCCTGGTTTGATTTATTCTGTGTTGATTATTAATGCTCATTGGGGAAAAAAAATTCAAGAGTGAGTGACCTTTTTCTCGTCATTTTTTATTTTCTCAACATGAACATGTGCCTGCCTCAACCATCTTGATATTACGATATTCAATCTGTGCTGTAGCTTTTGACTGCGACACTGTGTGTTTGACTGCAAATGATTCATTTTGTGATTTTTATGTATTTGGGGGTGTGGGGATCAAATTATTATGATGACCTGCCTGTTGAAAATATGTAATGTCTTTGAACTACAGTACAGCTAATCCTTCATGCAGCTTTAGCCCCCTCCCCGCCACAGACACACACAAGGCTCGCTCAAAGATTTCAACCTCTTATCGACACCTCTCCAAAACCATTCATTTTCAAAAGCTTGTCTTTGTGCTTTTCAACCTCTTTCAGACCATTCGTTAATTTTCCTATTGTTGGCTTTCCCTTATGTTAATCTGATTATGTAACCAATTATTAAAAAGGTAACCAATTATTAAAACTGTATGTCTTCTTGAAGAATCCCCCACACACATTCACAGTGAATTTAAAGTTCAAAGAAATAAAATCTTAATGTAATTAAATATGTATTTTATTTTATCAGGAAAGAAAAATACAAATAATCATTTGTGTGAATCATGACTGTAGATACACTATTGAAGTATGCAGAAGAGAAATAACAAAATAGTACAGCACAGTTGAAAATGATAATTGATAAATTGATAATTGATCAATTGATAATAATAAAAACAGTAATACAAATTTTCCGTCTCTATCTTCTTCCTCATTCTGTGTAGTTCATTGAGCGAGGGAAGGCTTTGTGTAAATCATGACTGCAGTTTAGATACACTTAACTGTACACACAGTTCACAAAATTTGTACATGATACCCCCCTCCCCCTGTCTATCCTTTTTTCTCTGAAAAGACAAGAAAAGAAAAAATTAGTGCAGTTATGTGCATACTGTATTATGGCATTGTGTACTGTATAGCTACTCCATATTGGACTACAGTATGCAGATAGTACTGTCAAGCTAGTCGATACTGGAACTACTGTATACTGTAACTACTGTTGAATGCTTTGTAACCAGATGGCTAGTGCTGCTCTCTCAGGAAAGAAAAAATCTGTGCCATACTTACCTGTATCATACTGTACATGGTGTGCCTGTACTTACCATACTACAGTACAGTACTATACCATACTACCTTCCTGATGTTTGCCCATTACGCTCGATCACAATGGGCAACACAGTCGCAATATGGTCAATATTGCATCATTCCACGGTGAGTACATCGTTCCAAAAACTCATTATGCCTTGCGCCAACTCATCCTTTTTGGAGGGTTTCACGACTTTTTGGATATGATCCTTCAGCTGATGCCAGACCATTTCGATAGGATTGAAGTCTGGCGATCTGTCATTGGAGGTGGAAAAAAAGGACAATTAGTTAAAGAGATACACTGGTGTCTTCACACAGTTGATACCGCGCTCAAGAATATGCGCTGTTGAAGCGGTGTGCTTCGGATTGTGTTCTTGGTAGAAACGGTGACCATCTGGGAATTCACGTGTGATGTATTCCACAATCTCAGGCACGATTTGCTCTTGGAAAAAAGCTTTATTCATGATTCCTATAACAAGAAAAGAAAAGTGCTCCAAAAACTGCACACGTGTACAGTACAGTGCATAAGGCAAAAGCGTGTGACTTATTTTACCTTCAAAGATGACGATGCATCCTGGTCCACGCCTAGAGCTGGCACCCCACACATGCATCTTCACTGTGTGTTTTGGACGCGGCTTCATAGATATGCGACCTTTTTTGTGGAATGCAAAGGTGGCAAATCTCTCCAGCGAAACAGTAGACTCATCAGTGAAGATGCAATCCTGGAAAGTTTCTCCACTGTCGATCCATGCCTGGGCCTGGACCACTCTCTTGATTTTGTTAACGTCCCTTATCATAGGGTACGCTCTGTAATGACAAGGAATAAATAATTTTAGAGGTACAGTACAGTTTCTTAAACAACACTTTTACCTCCTGTACTGTCCAGTACTAACCTCACACGTCCATATTTCCATTCAATTCTGCGTCTCATCTTCTTTATGCTGGTCTCGGATACAGTGAGATTGTGATTTTGCTGCAGAGTGTAATTTGACTCTTAAGGCACTCTTCTCATCATTCTCTTCACTTATTTTGTCGACCAGAAGAGTTGTCTCCCTACAATGTACAGAAAAACAACAATCCGGTAAGTTACAGTGCAGTAGGCCACAAGCACAGCACATCATTTGCAGTAAAAATAGTATACAATGAGATAGATCTACACCAGGCCTGCACAACTCGTAAAGTGTGAAGGGCCGAACTGCTCCAAGGAAAAAAAAATTGGGCCGCACGGGTAAAATCATCATCATCATCGTCATCATCATCATCGTCATCATCAACATCATCGTCATCATCATCTCTCCTCCAGCACCTCTCATCATCATCCTGCACCTCCCATCACTCTCCACCCTGCACCTCCCATCATTCTCCCCCCCTGCACCTCCCATCACTCTCCCCCCCCTGCACCTCCCATCACTCTCCCCCCCTGCACCTCCCATCACTCTCCTCCCCTGCACCTCCCATCACTCTCCCCCCCCCTGCACCTGCGATCAATCTCCCTCCCCTGCACCGCCCATCAATCTCCCTCCCCTGCACCTCCCATCAATCTCCCTCCCCTGCACCTCCCATCACTCTCCCCCCTGCACCTCACAAGGAAAACAGAGTCAGCCGCATGGGTAAAACAGCATTTATAATTCAAAATAACACATTTATTTACAATGTTTACTTGAAACAAAATTACTTTGAAAATACTTTAATTCAAATTAACTAATTTCCTAAACATCTGAAACGTAATGAGAGGTATTACACCTCTTTATAGCAACAAGCGTGTTGTATTCCGGGGTCATATTTGTAGTAGACGTCTTCAAAATGTCTTCCAAATTGTCATTTGTCAGACAAGAACGTTGTTTGTTTTTGTTCAAATTCATGATTGAGAACGTTTGTTCACAAATGTAGGAACTGCCAAAAATGCTGAACGTTTTCATTGCAGAGTCAATAAGATTTTGATACTTTTCGCGGTCTATACTCCTGTAGAATTCCTGCAGACTGCTTTCTCTGTGCTTATTTCTGTACTCCGTCGAACACTGAAGATCAATAATGTTCAACTGCAATTGGAATGGCAATTCTGCTTGATCCACTGAAAAGGGATCTTCAATCATCCTCAATTGAATGTCTTCTTCGTTAGACAATGTGAGTCTTCTGTCAAATTCTTCAATCAGACCACCAATTTGCATAGCATATTTTTCTCCTAGCTTGGTGTGCTTGTGCTGAGGGATATGCTGTGCACAAGTGGGAAAGTGACACATTGCACCTTTCAACAGCTGACTTCTGAAAAGCTTCAATTTCACTTGGAAAGCCTTTACTGCTGCATAAAGTTGAAATATAAGCTTATTTTTTCCCTGAAGTTCAATGTTGAGGTTATTTAGATGTGTTGTAATGTCACAAAAGAAGAAAAGATCATGATTCCAGGACTCATCTTCAAGCTCAGGAAAATTTCTTGATTCTTGTTCTAAGAATTGGGCTACTTCCTCTTTCAAAGCAACGAAACGCTGGAGCACTCGTCCTTGACTCAACCACCTCACATCCATATGGTAAAGTAGGTCGCTGCACTCGGCGTCTACCTCTTCCAGAAAAGATCAGAATGTCCTGTGTTTCAGTCCTCTAGAATGGAGGTAGTTAACAATAGAAACTACCACTGACATTACATAATCAAACTTCAAAACTTTGCTACACAGAACCTGAAGATGTATTATACAGTGATGTTTGGTTATTTGTCTACCGATAAATTGTTCAATAAGAGTAACCGCTCCAACATGTTTTCCACACATTGCCGGTGCACCATCAGTACAAATGGCAACCAAGTTTTCATAACCTATTCCCAACTTATCATTCATGCACTTTATAACTTCAGTGGATATTTCTTTTCCGGTTGTCCGGCCTGTCATGGAGCACATACCAACAAGCTCTTCAGTAATTTCAAAGTTTCTATCAATACCTCGAATAAAAATAAGAAGTTGAGCCGTGTCCTTCAAATCTGTATTTTCGTCCATTGCGAGAGAGTAAAAGCGGAACTCACTGGCTTTCTGCTTCAACTGATCAGTAAGATTTGTGGAAATGTCCGCTATTATCCTCTGTACAGTCATGCGTGATAGACTGACATTCTCAAATGTTCCCTTCTTTTCTGGACATAACCCAGAAACAGCAATCAGCATGCATTTCTTTATAAAGTCACCCTCAGAATAACTTTTTCCAGCAGCAGCAATTTCCCTCGATATTTCAAAGCTGACCTTGGTGGCCGCCTCGCTCTCGGTGTTCACTTTCTTGAAAATCTGTTGTTCTGCATCAAGACGTTTCACAAAATGTGCTGCTTTAATTTTCTTTTCATGTGCGTCCAAATTGGCCACTTCGGGATGTTTAGTCTCAAAGTGGCGCCGAATATTGTATTCCTTGGGAACGGCTACCTTTTCGCGACTCACAAGGCACAGAAATTTGTCTCAGAAGATTGTAAAAAAATATTTATTTGTCCATTCATGGTTAAAAGATCTACTCTCCGATTCCAACTTTCTTTTTTTCTTGTCACTCGTTGCAGCTGTAGTTGTTGGAAATAGGAATGTCATTGATGATGATAATAATTAATATTTTCACAATGCACCCCCCAAGTCAGCATCCAGCACCCCCCCCCAAGTCAGCATCCCCCCCCCCAAGTCAGCATCCCGCAGCCCCCCGCATGAATGAATGACCCCCCCACCCCATGCCTACCTGATGATGTTGGCGGCGGTAGCAGAGGTGGCGTCGGCGGCAACAGAGTCGTTATTGGCGGTGGCAACAGAAGAAGAGGAGGAGGAGGTGGTGGTGGATGGCAGCAACTAAAACTCATTTAAAATTGGCGGCAAGGTGAAGCAGGGGGAAGCGCGCTCTAGTAACAGACTCCGAAGTTCCGGGTCGCGCTACTGCTGGAGCGCATCCCCCTGCTGGAGCCGGCAAGGGGGGTTAGGGGGATTAGGGGAAGCGCGCGTTTGCTGGTTTGCTTGTGCGCGCTCCTAGAGGGCACAGGCACAGCATGCGGCCGCGAGAGTTTACCAGGGAAGGAGGGAAGGGGGGAAGGAGGGGGGTTGAAGAGGGCCATCGCGGTCCGTATGTTGTGCGGCCCTGATCTACACAATATATTGTTCTATTAATATGCAGCAATATAAACAATATATATATACTGTTGTTATATAAATATACCGAAATAACTATAAAATGAGATAGATCTACACAATGTATTGTTCTATTAATATGCAGCAATATAAACAATATATATATACTGTTGTTATATAAATATAACGAAATAACTATAAAATTAGATAGATCTACACAATATATAGTTCTATTAATATGCAGCAATATAAACAATATATATATACTGTTGTTATATAAATATACCGAAATAACTATAAAATTAGATAGATCTACACAATATATAGTTCTATTAATATGCAGCAATATAAACAATATATATACTGTTGTTATATAAATATAACGAAATAACTATAAAATTAGATAGATCTACACAATATATAGTTCTATTAATATGCAGCAATATAAACAATAATAGATATACTGTATTATATCTTAATATAAAAAATCAAATGGTTAGTGCTATCTGCGGTGAATCTGATTGGTCCTCAGCCTCTGGCCAATCAGATTGGTGGGTGTGACGTCACCCAACTGCCACTCTCTTCCCCTCGGCTCACTGTGTGTGTGTGTGTGTGTGTGTGTGTGTGTGTGTGTGTGTGTGTGTGTGTGTGTGTGTGTGACACTGTGTGTGTGTGGGACACTGTGTGTGTGGGACACTGTGTGTGTGTGTGTTTGTGACACTGTGTGTGTGTGTGTGTGTGTGTGTGTGTGTGTGTGACACTGTGTGTGTGTATGTGTGTGACACTGTGTGTGTGTGTCGCCCCCTGCCTTTCACGCCCCCTGCCTTTCATGCCCCCCCTGCCTTTCACGCCCCCCCCCTGCCTTTAACACCCCCTTCCTCCCTCGCGGTGCCGAGTGAGAAGATGGCGGCGGCCGGAAGTAGAGGTAGGTGTCGCGTGTGTTTCGCTCTAGGTGACGTGTGTGTGTGTCACTGTGTGTGTGTGTGTGTGTGTGTGTGTGTGTGTGTGTGTGTTTGTGACACTGTGTGTGTGTGTGACACTGTGTGTGTGTGTGACACTGTGTGTGTGTATGTGTGTGACACTGTGTGTGTGTGTCGCCCCCTGCCTTTCACGCCCCTCCTGCCTTTCATGCCCCCCCTGCCTTTCATGCCCCCCCTGCCTTTCACGCCCCCCCTGCCTTTAACGCCCCCCCTGCCTTTCACGCCCCCCCGCCTTTCATGCCCACCCCCCTGCCTTTCACGCCCACCCCCCCTGCCTTTCACGCCCCCCCTGCCTTTCACGCCCCCCCTGCCTTTCACGTCCCCCCGCCTTTCACGCCCCCCTGCCTTTCACGCCCCCCCTGCCTTTCACGCCCCCCCTGCCTTTCACGCCCCCCCTGCCTTTCACGCCCCCCCCTGCCTTTCACGCCCCCCCCTACCTTTCACGCCCCCACTCCTGCCTTTCACGCCCCCCCTGCCTTTCACGCCCCCCCTGCCTTTCTCGCCCCCCACTGCATTTGACGCCCCCCCCTGCCTTTCATGCCCCCCCTGCCTTTCACATCCCCCCCTGCCTTTCACGCCCCCCCTGCCTTTCACATCCCCCCCTGCCTTTCACGCCCCCCCTGCCTTTCACGCCCCCCCTGCCTTTCACGCCCTCCACCCTGCCTTTAACGCCCCCACCCCCTGCCTTTCATGCCCTCGCCCTCTGCCTTTCACGCCCCCGCCCTCCTGCCTTTCACGCCCCCACCTCCCCTGCATTTCATGCCCCCCCCGCCTTTCATGCCCCCGCCCCCCTGCCTTTCAGCCCCCCCCTGCCTTTCACACCCCCCCTGCCTTTCACACCCCCCCTGACTTTCACACCCCCCCTGCCTTTCACGCCCCCCCTGCCTTTCACCCCCCCCCCTGCATTTCACGCCCCCCCTGCATTTCATGCCCCCTGCCTTTCACGCCCCCCCCCTGCCTTTCACGCCCCCCCTCCTGCCTTTCACGCCCCCCCTCCCTGCCTCCGGGCAACGCCGGGTGTATAAGCTAGTAGTTATATAAATATACTTACGCGTTAGTTACCGTTGGTGTCCTCGTGCGTTGTCTGGTTTTTCCGTGTGCATGATAGCACACGGTGGTTGATGGCACAACGAGGCCAGAAGCAGCTAACCAGCGTTGGATATCTGCAATTCGTTGTCCGCTCGTGTACATCTCCTTAATTCTCATGCTGAGATCCTTTGAAATCTTTTTAACAGGCATTGCTGCGAGTAGAAAGAAATACAAGCACAAGAATGTATATTCGATGATTAGTCGATGTGTATTCAATGTGCAGTGAATCCACAAAATGGATGGTGTATTTATACGTTAATGACTCACATTAGAGTACTGCTGCGGCCGAGTTTATTCGAGCATTTGCCCGTTCTCGGCCGCAGCAGTAACCTGGCGCGCGCCGAAGCCTCGGAGGAGAGGCCCGCCAATCGGGGATTCCCTCTCTCCTTACCGGGTCCGCCGGGTCCCCCGGAACGTCCCGCCGCCGTCGTGACATCCACGCGACACCAGGGCTCCCTCGGGGAGCCCTGGGCACGCGTACAGGCGGCACAGGCACCCGATGATGCGTGACCGCGCATCGGTGATGCGCGGCACGCTGAGGGAGTGCGGCTCGCAAGCCGGGACATTTCCCGGCTTGCGGAATGAGCCGCACTCAGATAAAGTGTGCCGCCTGTGTATGCCCACTTTCAACACCTGTACCTCGTCGCCATGCATAAAAGGTTACACACTTTGCATAGCCCACCACACGATAATATTTATCTGAACTTGCCCTTGTCCAGATACTGCATTGTGCCATCTGCTTCCATGGATCAACCCCGACTCTACGGACGCAGGAACCCACTCGCCTCTGCCGTGCCTGTCATGCAGAAAAAGCGAAAAGCGGCAGCCATTTCCAAGCCAAGGCCAAAGCGACAGGCTAAAGCTAATAAAGAAAACCTTCTGCTGACCCCAAAGGATAAGGGTTTTAATACACGTAAGCCTTATTATGTCAAGAAAAATTCGGTGATGTACACTCAACGCAAAACAAATGGCAGCCAACCCATCGAACTCGCAGACCACTTCCTCCAATACCCTTCGACGACTCTGCCACCGCTCTCCCGAAAATCTACAGCCCATCTTCTCCACTACTCGTCCACGACGCTGCCGCCGCTCTCCCAGGAACCCACCGACCATCTTCGCCACTGCTCTTCGACGACGCTGCCGCTGGTGCCCCTGAAATCCACGGGTCACTTTCTTCATTACGCTTAGACGACTCTGCCGCTTCTCACCCGGAAATCCACAGTTCACTTTCTCCATCCCTCTTCGACGACGCTGCCGCTTCTCCTCTCCCGGAAATCCACAGGTCACCTCCTCCATCCTTCTTCGATGACTCTGTCGCTTCTCTCCATGGAACCCCCATCTCATCCTCCGTAGCACCCATCCACCCAGATGTCCACAGTACGCCATGCACAAGAACCAGCTCGTTAGACCGCATGCTGAATGGGTTAAGTGTGGATATCCCCGGGAACACTACTGTGCTGGTAAAGATAGATCTGCTTTTAGAGACCATGCTAAATATGGATCAACGGATGGAGAAGATGGATTGACGGATGGAGAAGATAGAGACTGACATAGCGGGGATACATAATTTGCTCGGAGTTCATGCCCCTGTATCCCCGACGCCAGAGCAGGAGGGTGGCATGGATGTGATGAATGGGACCTTCGACCACCTTCCAACACCAAGCACACCCCCTCCACCAGAAGAATTTGTGTACATGTGTGCCATTGAGGAGGAGGATAACATGACAACCCCATCAAGACCACGCCAGGAGACAACATGGCGACCAAGACAGGAGGAAAGCTTCCTCCCAGAAAACCTACCCTCGCCCACCGCCACAAGCACACCCGCTCACAGAAGAACACCCGCTCCCAGAACCCAACCTACATACGCTTGCATCGATACGGTGCCCGACATCATCCTGCGCGAGCTGCCACTGGCACTCAGGGAGAAGTATAGGATGATGAGTGCTGGTTTACCCCTCAAGTATGCCATGTTAATTTTTAAGCACCACGTGTCCTACTTGGTGTACTGCGGGTGGGTCTACAAAGTGAACTACGAAGGAAATCGCGAAAAAAGGGCGCTTCCTGAAAATTTAAGAAGGACTATTGTGGAGGAATTGCGGCGCTATTTTTCAATTACAGATCCTTTAATGAAAATTGTTCGAGACTCCATTAAGGCATTTTGCGCCATACAAGGCATCGGCCCTGGAAGGACAAGCTGGTGGGGATCGCATTTGCGTGACTGTTCAACTGTTGTTTATTTTTTGTAAATGTTTTTGTAAATGTTTTGACTTTCTGTACTTTAATAAAGGAGATGTTGCGTGTTTTAACTTGTATTAATAAAGAAATGTTTTTACTTACTGTACACAGGACCTGCACAATTCCAGTCCCCGAGGGCCGCAAACAGGCCCAGTTTTCAAGGTTATCCTGAAAACTGGGCCTGTTTGCGGTCCTCGAGGACTGGAGTTGTGCAGGCCTGACTGACTGTACTGTACACCATCCTACTGTAAATGTTTTCACTTTCTGTACAAAAATGTTTTCACTAGCAATAAACCATACACCTGTTGATGTTTTGAATTGCTGAACACTTAAAATGTTTTTACATTGTATTTTTAAATAAATGTTTTTGTACTTACTCCACCAATAAAAGAAAATGTTGATTTGTTTTAAATTGTTCCATTGTCTCCTTTAATACTGTAACAAAATACAGGCATACTGTACAGTACTGTGCTGTATACTGTAGGCATGCTCAGTACTGTACATCGCAAGAGTATTAAAACAATACATGCTGTACGGGTATAGACTATACATATGTACTGGAATACATGTAGAATAATTGCATACTTTTTATTTTTCGGGTTTATTATACAGTATATATAAAAAAAGTATTGTATAACTGGTCTGAAAACAACAGCATACTGTTTCATGTTTTCTATGAAGCTCTCAGTTACAGTATTCTATCCTAATCAATAACAACGGCCACTAAACCACTAAACTGTAGACTCCGGTACGTGTTTTTTTTAAATCAGATTCAGCAATGTGCAGGCATTATTACACAAAACGATATTATCCATCGAAATCTCTCCATTTGCCGTTTTCCGCATGAGATGACAAAGTTTTCTTTTCTGAGGAACAAAAAAAGTAAAAGTTTTACTGTAATGGTCAGTCAGTCCCCCAAAGAAGTTCCCACAGTCAGTCCCACCAATAATTTTCTGGGGGGGCGTCTCCTGTTCACATGCGCATGCGCCTAAAGTCGATGTGATGACACGCATGTGTTTCAAGAAGGTTCCAATGCGCATGCGCCTAGCTTTCCACCAATTGTTCAGTATCTACTGTAGAAGCTGCTCAGCCAATGATATTGCTTACAGGAGAATCGCTTGACTTTTGAATCGCATTGATATTGATATTTCAAAAACAGAATAAAATACGTCAACATTACTCACCATAGACTTTGCCAATCAGCTGGCGCCGAGCCACTGCCAGTCCCGTATTCTTGATCATACATGTCGTTGACAGGTGACAGCGGGACTACTACACATGTAGTCAACTGATGAGGCTGGAAATCGATTAGGTACATGCAATCTTGCTCGAATCTGTACACGAAATCCGTCTCAGGCTGTAGGTATCGGGCGGGGACAGACAGCAAGGGTTGCCAGTCACCAGGTTTTCACTTCTGTTATTAGAAGCTGTCGCTATCGCGTTGCTTGCCAGAGACTGACGTTTCTTAGTTGGTTTAAAGATGACCTTTCGCCTTTTGCAGTCTCCATGATCATAGATACGGGAAAAACCCGGTGATACACACCAATACCCTCCAATAACATCGGGATCAACACGAAAAAAACATGGATCACTACATAACTTTTTCCTTATTGCACGCTTCCACACATGATCTTCTGGCGAAAATTTGTAAAAGTCATAGTTTTCGATAAAATACTGATAAATTTGACCAACTGTTGCCATCTCATCATCTGTTGCATTAATCGCGGCCCATATTAAATAAGCGTACGTTCTGTGGGGTTTTTGGAACACAGACTGCAGTGGTGCACTAATTTCGGAACTCTCAGGACAATAGAACACCAGACACTGCGCATTTAGTTTTTAATATGAAAAGCCTAAATTGATACATTATTGTAACTTCTTCAGTACCAAGGTCAATTTACAATGGACAACTGTGGTATTTTTTTAAACACCTGCAAGTCGACACATTACTGAAGCGCATGCGCAGTACAATTCATGAATATCTGCCACCTGGCGGATACGCGAAGAATTGCAACCAATTAAATCTGAACCATTATCAATAAACACATCAATAAACACATCAACCGCGGGTGACACCGGCATGAATGCAACATGAATGCGGTCAGAATGCGGTCAGAATGCGGAACATGGTGAAGTGCGGTGAAGTCCGTGGCATTCGGAAAAAAATCTCGGAAAAAATTGGAGAATAAAAGGGGCCGCGGCTGTAACATTTTAGTTTTGAAATACTGTATGTGAAATATGCAAAAATCCTAAGGGATTCACAAACTTTTTCTCGACACTGTAAGAGATAATGCAAGCTCTGAGGAAACATTGTGAGGCTGATTGCAACCAATGAGCGAAATAAAAATGAACCTTTAATCATTAAAGTATAAAATAAATACATGAAAATAAAATATACAATATATACATGATATGAAAATGAATTGTCAAATTTCAAACAATGTTCTAGGTCTATCAGTGAGGTGAATCCCACATGCTATGCTGGGAATAATCAGTATTTGGTTGTCATGAAAGTACGCAGTTTGTGTCTTCAGAAATGTTACACTAGTACTGTACCACATTATCTGTGTATTGAGTAATCAGTATTTTATTATCATATGACTACACAGTGGTTATCTTCCAAATTGTTATAGGTTTTATAATGTAGGATCAATTGCAACAAAGTAGTTCTGTAGTGTCTGACTGCTTGTGTGAATAATTCACAGAGTAGTAGCTACAGTAGCGGCAGCTTTTATTTGATGTAATGCCGGCGGCAGGATGCGTGTGGGAAGCGTGGAGACGCGGCGCGTTGCGGCGCACTGTGACGTCACAGTCACGTGCGCGCCCGGCTTCCCCGGGCTTCCCCGACACCCCTGGAGATTAAAGTGAGGTAAGCGGGGGTGCGGGGAAGCAGAGGGGCAGAGCAGGAGCCGGGTTCGGGGTCGGGAAGGGGGGGGTAAAAGGCGCGCAAAGTGGAGGGGGAGTGCGTGGGGGAAACGCGGCGGCGCGCGGTCTTGACTGGCGGCAGCCGGAGTAGATCCCGGCATGCCGCCGGCATTACATCAAATAAAAGCTGCCGCTACTGTAGTTTGTCAATCACGACCAAAGAAAAAAGTTACAAAGTGATCAATCCGTATCACATATTTTGTGATGTTAATGAGAGCTTCCAGAGATCTATACCCACGAGGACACTGCTTATATCCTATCCACTGTTGCAAACTTACCAGCGACTTAGAAAAATTGGATTTGACTGAAAAACTTCTATGAAACGATTGGTCATACCTGGATTCATCTCTCTTCATTCTACAGATGACTGGTAACAAGCCCTGACGTGCTTTTACTGTGAATGTATTATTTTAACCTTGTGAGTGAGTTTCACAGGAGACCATTACTCTTAACACCTTTACCTTCAGGGATCAATACACTAGGCAGAACAAGGTAGTGGAATTAAATTAGGTTTATTCGGTGAGACTTGCAGACACACAAATGAAATTCAAATACAAGAGAATACACACTACTGGGGCTCTGGGGGACACTCTAGACTCACTAGGTGCAGGGCGCCTGCTTCAGAATGCTTAACATGTCTGCTCCTGGTCCAGAACTTTCACGGTACCTTCCCCCGGGAAGATACCTAGCTATAGCCCCTAATCGCGAGCTAAGCAAATCTTTGAACTTCGGAGCAAAATGCAGGAGTTAGTCTCAGCTAGGCAGGGTTCTCCGGCTAAAAATGAAGCCGGTTGCTCTGCTATTTGCAACAGAGCAACTTCTAAAGGCTCGCCAGCGCCTCACCGACACAAACCTGAAATCATCTGCTTCTCTGATCAGCCAGTCCACATACATACACCTCAGTGTTTTATGTCTAACATGGAGAAGGGGCTGGCGACCAATCAGAGCACAGATCCTGACATGAACAGCAAATCAGAATGGGGTTCATCTGCCAGTCTACGTCAGAGGAGGGGGCGTGCCAAGGCGGCTCGAAAATCCGGGTGATCGGGAAATATTAATTGGCCAATGGGAATTGCGCCTACGAGCAGCAGCTTCCCCAAGTCAACCCATTGCAACCCACTGGGCAGGCTCCACTAGGTCTGGCAGTCCAAGAGGTGTTCCCACGGGATGTCCTTGTTCTCCGGACCTAGTAATCCACCCTTCCCCACTCACCAACCGGTTCTCACACCTCTCAACATTCGTTCTCCCCTTTGATCTCCGATGTCTATGAAGACATCCCGGCTAATATTTATATTGCCGGGACTGTCAGTATAGACATTAATACAGCTTCAGAGAACATAATAAACTGTTATTAAACTCACCAACTTTAGGGGAGCATCGTATCTGTGGGGGAAATGGGACGGGGATATTTGGGGCTGAAAAACAGGATTCTGGGGGACACTGTGCAGCCCCAGTGTAATTCTACTCGCGTACCCACAGAGCCTGTCTGCACATCAGGTAGAATTACGGGGCTACCGGTAACTTTGTTCCCCAAACCCCTAGATAAGTTGTGAATGCATTTTCACCCAAATATCCCCATTGAAACTTACACTCCCGTAAAATCCCATGTTTATTACATACCGGGACGGGGGAAGTCACAAGAATATACATACAGTGTCTCTGGTTTATAGTGCTGCTAAGCTGCCAGGGACCCATGGGTTTCAGGGGTAACCAGTGGGGCTTCACCTTTATTATAAAGACTGGCTACCCCCACCATCACAGTGATATTATGCCTGTCTCTTTTAGAGCTGATATTAAATGTATTTTAGACTATGGAGCACGAGTGTCTCAATTTTGTTTAATATATACGGTACAATGGGCGCACAGTAGCGCATCCATAGTTAAGGTTTGATCAACACTTCAACTCTAAACCCCTTTTTCAGATGCTCATAGCTCTCTCAAAAATTCAGCATTATGGATTTCAGGTCAGATTGGTAAAGGGAATGTTTGTGGAAAATTTGAGCACAATAAGTTCAGTTGTTTTTGAGTGACAAAATGAGGTGTGTTAAAAGTGTGTAGTCTATAGTTTAACATAGGAAGTTTTAGGCCCCTGTAACTCAAAGAAGAAATAATAAATGTATGTGAAATTTAGCATGGAGTTAGTGGCTTTGGGGTAGAAGTGCCTTCGAGTGGTTGGTTTTAAAAGGATAAGGTGTTTTGGAGAAATGTAAGGTGTAAAGATGAAAAAAATGTCCTGGGCCACACCATCAACTGCAGACATGTGGGGGAATCTGAAGGCTCCTCACTCACATCTCTATCTTCATGGAGCAGGCTCAGACTACAGATCCCACCTAGACCTGATGTCCAATGGATCCATCCGCACTGCACATTCTGTGCTTCTCACCCACAGGGTCTCCTCACTCTGCTCCCTCTGTACATCAGGCAATTGGCTCCTGACATTGAGGAGCAGTTACAAAGGTAAAATAGATATGAGGGGCAGTTAATGAGATAAAATAGATATGAGTAAAATGCCATATTTCCCGATGATAATACGACTCTCTAATTTTAGAAGCAGCTGGAAAGAAAACAGTTTACACTCACTGTCACAGAAGAATCTAAAGTTGAGGACTGTGGTATCAGCAATGACATTTAATGTGTTCCACATTTATATGCCCTACTGACATTCCACATTCTTCCACTGATAAAAGATAGTTGCCTCCTGTGGTCACATGGTCACATAACCATGGTGGTGTGAACAAAAGAGGCAGGTTTTCCTTTACTGCTTAGCTTCAGTTCACCACTTCTAGGAAGCGATCTTCCTTAGAATATGAGCAAAAAACTCGAATATTCACTGAAAGTTACAAGAACCTTCAGAGTGTCAGTCCTATTAATATTTAGTGAATGTCAGTAGGGCATTAAAATGGTTAAATAATAGCCATAGTTTTCCTGGTAGAGATAAATTTCACCAGGGCACACCTAAGCTCCTGGTTCCTCAGACTATAAATGATTGGGTTGCAAAGTGGAGTTACAACAGTGTACAACAGTGATAACATCTTATTTATGTTTGATAAGTGTCCATCAGATGGGACCACATACAGAGTAATCAGTGTCCCATAATATGTGCCTACAACAATCAAATGGGAGCTGCAGGTAGAGAAAGCTTTCTGTCTCCCAATGGAGGAGGGGATTTTGATGATGGTGAGGAAGATGCACACATAAGTCCCCAAGATGAACACGAATGGTAATGGGATTATAGGGATGGATAGGACGAGAAGTTCTATTTCCACTGTTGTGGTGTCAGAGCAAGAGAGTTTTAGAAGAGGAGCAAGATCACAGAAGAAGTGATTAATGACATTGGGGCCACAAAACTTTAAGCTGCGTACTGTGATAACAGTGATAAGGGATATCAGAAAACCTAACAACCAAGGCCAGATAACAAGGTGGAGTTGAAGCTTCAGGTCCATAATGGAGGTGTAACGTAATGGGTTACAGATAGCCAGATATCTATCATAAGACATCACCGTAAGAAGAAAGCATTCAATAACTGTTGAGACACCAAAAAAGTATAATTGACTAATGCATCCATTAACAGATATGGTGCTCCCATTACCTATTATAACGTGTAGCATGTTAGGGACAACATTTGTAGTGAGCAGTAAGTCAGATAAAGACAGATGACTCAGGAAGAAGTACATGGGTGAATGGAGGTGGTGGCTGGTTGATACCAATGAAATGATCAGGACGTTTCCAGATATTGTAACAATGTAAATCGTAAGAGACAGACAGAAGAGTAAAAACTTGATATTTTGAAGACTGTTGAATCCCAGAAGCAGGAAGGCTGTCACTTCTGTCTCATTATCTGCATACATTGTCTGTTAACAGAAGGACAATAAAATATTACAAGTGGAATACATGAAACATTACCAGGGGACATTTATTGATTGTATTGTGTAAATAAATCCTAACATTTTAGAAAATACAACATATTTATTATTATGTGAGTGAAAAGAGAAAAAAAGTAACCCGTATGGGAGCACTCAGGTATGCAATTGATATATTTGTTTATTTATTTGACACAGTGCAAAAAGGGATGAATAAACAGTACATGATTAAAAACACTTAAAAAAGAGGCATGGACCCCTGTCACGGGTGTTACCCTTAAACACTGATGAACAGCACTAGGGAACGACACACATTGTCAACCCTAAACATGAATAGGATAGTGACTCAAAAAACACTAGGGTAAGTCAAAGTGAATCACAATTGGTTATTGGGTTCAAAGGCACCTATACAACGCTAAGGATAATGCACACTACACACCAAAAAGTAGACTGGTCGAAGTATAAATGACAGTCTCAAAGCATCACACATCTGCATGAGCATATAGTAATATAACCAATACCTACAGCGCAAATCATGTGTAGGAAAGGTGGTGAGATGGAATGAAATCCCTAGATGTGTAGAACAATGAAGTTAGTGAATAGCATATATAGGAAAATACCTAATGAACGCCTATTGTATAACCTTGTGTTTGTTATCAGTGTCCCTAATGAAAAAATGAAAAGTCACAGTCCAGAAAAATAGTTTGCATGAGTGCTGGGTAGCATAGTTACGTGAGCCATGGGTCAGGGGTCCTGCCTAGCACCCCCACTCCGACGCGTTTCGTCCAGAGACTTTGACTAGGAGTGGTGAGGGAACTAAAGCTGAATACTGTTTATGTAGGGTTGTTTTTCGCGCCAAAAACGGATGAGGGCGACAGCAGCTGCAGGTGCTTAAATGAATTACTGCTAATGTGCCGTGTCTGCGTGTCAGACTGGCACGCATGATGTCAGCTTGAGTAATATGCGCATGCGCGGCTTGTAGGTACTAAGTCCTACATGTATATCTACTGCGCATGTGCAGAATGTGGCGTCCCAATATTTACGCCCTATATAATGATATACAGAGCGTCACGACACTCTATTAGTGCGTGTCAGCTTGGACCGCACACCGCGCATGCGCGCTGAGTGTGTCAGTAGATCCATGTGATCCTGCACGGCGGCGCTCACAAAAATGACTGTAGTGGCAGTGATGATTGCCCATTATCACATGTATACAGGGTATTGAGGGGATTGATGTGATTAATGTCCACTAATAGTAAAAAGAGCAGCAAGCATAATTCAAAACGAATCTAAGGAGTGCCACAGAGAAAGGCCCATGTATGGGAGCTGCAACAGCGCTCCCTAATGGAGCGGAGGCATATTGAGTGCATATTGTTATATCACAATGAGCTGTATACCCTCAGTATTTGGGCCAGATAACATAACACATCCAACATTGTGCAATACAAAAGAGAAATGAAAAACATGTACAACATGTATCAATGTAGTCAAAATATGACAGAGTCCAGTGAATAGTAATTAAATCCATGGTATCCAACTTTTTATCCCTATTATTCCAGGGATGTGCCAAGTGTGTTTAGTCCAGGTATGTCCAAAATTGAAATGTATTGGCATCCACGGTTACGGTGAACACATGGAGGTAAATTCCTTCCACATGATTACTGATGACTTATAATGTCTCTCTGTTGTATTAGTCCGTGGATGTTATCCATTGTTCTGTAGTGTATGGATCATGTAGAGACTTTTTTACACAGGCATGGAAAATTGGGACGATGTATTCCAAATTCCATGGTTGATATGGCTTTTGGTCAGGAGAATCTCTAACTTGAGCCTCGCAATTGCATGCAGTATCTAAAAGATTAGACAAAATACATGCAGTAAGTGCACTCATCAAATTGAATATAGATTATTTACCTATAGACAGACAAAGTTAGAGCAGTTGTGTGTTACAGGAACATGGCATAGCCAATATAGTCATTCAGACCTTTCGGAATCATTGAGTTGATTTGTGTAATCCACCTGGTCTCTTTTTTTAGGAGAGCTTTTTCCAGGTCGCCTCCACGTATGCCAAGGGAGACTTTGTCAAGCGCAAAGGCCCTTAGTAACGTGGTGTCCGCCGCATGTTTGTTCAAAAAATGCCTGGCGACACTTGTAATTTTTTTAAAGCTATCAAGGTCCCTTTGCGCATTTTTGATGTTCCTGACATGTTCCAAGACCCGAAATCTGACTTCTCGTGTAGTCATGCCTACATATGGTAAATCACAGGGGCATAGTATACAATAGATCACCCCTTTAGATTTACAATTGAGCGTGGAGCGAATTGTGTAGACATGGGTCTTTTGACTATTTGTGAATGTTAGTCTATTTTCCATATGTTTGCAGGCTGAGCATTTGGAACATTTGGCAAATTCTATGCGTGGGGTAACAGACAAAAAAGTTTTATCAACATGTGGGATGTAATGACTGATGACCAAGGTATCTTTAAAATTGGGTGCCCGGCGGCTCGTCATAGTGACTTGTTTGCCCAGGGCTTGTACCAGGTCAGGATCTGTCATTAACACCCCCCAATGTCGCTGTAACGCCCCACGTAGTAGTGGCCATTGCTGGTTGTAAGACCCCACAAAGCGGATAACTTTTTTGTCTTTTGTCTTTGACTTGGGTTGTAAAAGGGAAGTACGGGTTTTGCTCAGGCTATTACGGTACCCTCTCTCTACCATGGTCTTACTATAGCCTCTTTGTAAAAATCTTGATTTCATTTCCCTTGATCGTAAGTCAAAGTCATGAGTTGACGAGACATTTCTCTTCAGTCTGAGAAACTCGCTTGTGGGGATACCTTTCACTTGGTGGTGGGGATGAAAACTTTTGGCGTGCAAGATCGAGTTTGTAGCGGTGTGTTTCCGAAAAATGTCAGTACACAGCACTCCACCCTCGCCAATACTGATTGTCAAGTCCAGAAACTCAATTTTCATTGGACTTGACTGAAACGTCAGTCTAATGTTTAGATCGTTGTGGTTGAGGGCATCGATAAACGCAGTAAATCCACTAGCATTACCTCGCCAGAGGACAAGCACGTCATCGATGTACCTCAACCACAACAAGACATGCTGTGTATATACATAGTTCTCATCAGTAAACACCACCTCTCTCTCCCACCAGCCCAAGAAGTGATTGGCATAGGAGGGTGCACAGGTCGCGCCCATTGCAGTGCCTCTCTTCTGCAAGTAATATCTGTTTTTAAAGATGAAATAGTTGTGGGACAATATAAAGTTAAGTAAGTTAATGATCAGCTCAATCAGGTCACCTGTGAGATTTTGCATAGATAGGTAAAACTTAGCTGCTTTTAAACCGTCTTTATGATGGATGCATGTGTAGAGAGATTCTACATCACAGGTCGCGAGGAGAACGCCTTCATCGACCGTGATGTTCTCCAATTTAGACAATACATCCATGGTGTCCCTTAAAAAAGATGGTAATGTTTCAACAGACAATTGCAAGAAGAGGTCAATAAATCTACATATGGGCTCGCTCAACCCCCCTATGCCTGATACTATGGGTCTGCCCGGGGGGTGGGAGAGGTTTTTGTGTATTTTTGGCAATATATAAAAGGTGGGTACGACTGGACATTTTGTCACCAGGGCATCCATGTTGTGCTGAGTAATTACCCCATCCAGGACGGCAGCTCGGAGTAAACTCTCAAGCTCCTCCATAAACTGAATAGTGGGATCTCTACTCAGCTCAACATAGCACTGGGTGTCTCTAAGTTGTTTAAAGACTTCTCGCTCATACATCACCTTCGGCCATATGATCACATTTCCCCCTTTATCGCTCGGTTTTATCTCCACCTCTTTAAGGTCGCGTAGCTCTGCAACTGCTCGTCTTTCAGCTTTGGATAAATTCTGTTCACCTTTCTTGATGTGGATCTTATTGAAATCCTCCGTAACTAGTTTTGCATAAACTTCTACCTGTGGGCACACTTGCCATGGTGGGCAGAAGCTGGATTTGGGTTTGAGTTTGGATAATAACATACTCTGGTCTACTGGAACAACACCCTGTTCAGAATGTAGTGTGTTGAGGTCTCCTAAGGCCAATATTTCCTGTTCGTTCCATTCCACAAATAAAGACATATCTTGATCTGGGTCATGTGGTTTGTTGAAATACTTATATAAAAGCAACTTTCGACAGAACAGCTGTAGGTCTTTTGACCATTCAAAAAGATCCATTGACATGGTGGGGCTAAAGGAGAGGCCCTTCTGCAAAACACTGAGTTGGTCTGCACTTAAAATAGTGTCTGACAGGTTTATTACTGTAAGGGTTTCGGTGGGCTCTAAGGGCTTAGACATGGGGTCTGGCAGTCCAATTAATTTCTTTTTCTTAGTTGCCTTTTTCCCTCTTCTTGTCCTCCTTTTTGTGATGTACTCCTTGCCCCTTTGTCTAAAAAAGCCTTTTCCCTTTGTGTGCTAGTGCTAGGACCCCCCTCTAGGTCGGACGACTCTATATCTGAAGCTGTTATTTCAGAGGAGGTGGATGCTGCAGTGACTCTCTGTTGGTTTTTTTGTTTTTTATTAAATCTTTTCCCTTTTTGCCACTTAGACACTTTGTTGTTCTTATAATCGTCTTGATCTCTATCAAATTTTTTCTTTTTAAATGCTATTAAGTCTTTCTCAAACTTTTCAAGATCTAGTTCTATTTTGGCAAAGGATTGTGTTTCCGCTTCTGAGAGTCCTGATTTAATTGACTCTATTTGATCGGATACCTCCACTACTACTGCTTTATCATGCTCAATCAAAATTTGTAATAGTTGAAATGAGCATGTTGACAGTGCTTCCTCCCATCTTTGTTTGTATGTGGTGTCTGTAAAGTCAAAGGAGGGGAAGGTTTGGAGACGAAGACCCCTGGGAATAAATTTATATTCTGTATATTTTTCAAGTGCTGTCTTCGTCCACCAAACCCGCAACCTACCTCTGTGATAAATGTTTTAAGTCTCTCAATTTGTCCGCACTCCCATTGCTGTGTGGTGTCTGTGGCTGCGTATTGTCTGATGGATCTATATTGAAAGCTGCATCTGCAGTAGCTTTCCTGTTCACCTCATTGGCGAAAAAATCCATGAAAACAGTGTGTCAAATAAATATAAGTGAGCCAAGGTTAATTGAAATCCAACAGAGCGGATATAATGAATATATTCAAATAACGGGGGGAAAAAAGGGGGGGAGGGATAGGAAAGAAAAACCTCGCATCTACTAGTACAAAATTCATGCCACCATAAGCCAAAGAAAATATCTTATTTAATTTACACGAATAAGGTTTGGCGGTGCTCACGGGTTGTGAATTATGTGAGTGAAAAGAGAAAAAAAGTAACCCGTATGGGAGCACTCAGGTATGCAATTGATATATTTGTTTATTTATTTGACACAGTGCAAAAAGGGATGAATAAACAGTACATGATTAAAAACACTTAAAAAAGAGGCATGGACCCCTGTCACGGGTGTTACCCTTAAACACTGATGAACAGCACTAGGGAACGACACACATTGTCAACCCTAAACATGAATAGGATAGTGACTCAAAAAACACTAGGGTAAGTCAAAGTGAATCACAATTGGTTATTGGGTTCAAAGGCACCTATACAACGCTAAGGATAATGCACACTACACACCAAAAAGTAGACTGGTCGAAGTATAAATGACAGTCTCAAAGCATCACACATCTGCATGAGCATACTGTAATATAACCAATACCTACAGCGCAAATCATGTGTAGGAAAGGTGGTGAGATGGAATGAAATCCCTAGATGTGTAGAACAATGAAGTTAGTGAATAGCATATATAGGAAAATACCTAATGAACGCCTATTGTATAACACTCAGCGCGCATGCGCGGTGTGCGGTCCAAGCTGACACGCACTAATAGAGTGTAGTGACGCTCTGTATATCATTATATAGGGCGTAAATATTGGGACGCCACATTCTGCACATGCGCAGTAGATATACATGTAGGACTTAGTACCTACAAGCCGCGCATGCGCATATTACTCGAGCTGACATCATGCGTGCCAGTCTGACACGCAGACACGGCACATTAGCAGTAATTCATTTAAGCACCTGCAGCTGCTGTCGCCCTCATCCGTTTTTGGCGCGAAAAACAACCCTACATAAACAGTATTCAGCTTTAGTTCCCTCACCACTCCTAGTCAAAGTCTCTGGACGAAACGCGTCGGAGTGGGGGTGCTAGGCAGGACCCCTGACCCATGGCTCACGTAACTATGCTACCCAGCACTCATGCAAACTATTTTTCTGGACTGTGACTTTTCATTTTTTCATTAGGGACACTGATAACAAACACAAGGTTATACAATAGGCGTTCATTAGGTATTTTCCTATATATGCTATTCACTAACTTCATTGTTCTACACATCTAGGGATTTCATTCCATCTCACCACCTTTCCTACACATGATTTGCGCTGTAGGTATTGGTTATATTACTGTATGCTCATGCAGATGTGTGATGCTTTGAGACTGTCATTTATACTTCGACCAGTCTACTTTTTGGTGTGTAGTGTGCATTATCCTTAGCGTTGTATAGGTGCCTTTGAACCCAATAACCAATTGTGATTCACTTTGACTTACCCTAGTGTTTTTGAGTCACTATCCTATTCATGTTTAGGGTTGACAATGTGTGTCGTTCCCTAGTGCTGTTCATCAGTGTTTAAGGGTAACACCCGTGACAGGGGTCCATGCCTCTTTTTTAAGTGTTTTTAATCATGTACTGTTTATTCATCCCTTTTTGCACTGTGTCAAATAAATAAACAAATATATCAATTGCATACCTGAGTGCTCCCATACGGGTTACTTTTTTTCTCTTTTCACTCACATAATTCACAACCCGTGAGCACCGCCAAACCTTATTCGTGTAAATGAAATAAGATATTTTCTTTGGCTTATGGTGGCATGAATTTTGTACTAGTAGATGCGAGGTTTTTCTTTCCTATCCCTCCCCCCTTTTTTCCCCCCGTTATTTGAATATATTTATTATTATGTTCCATTTTTCTTCCCATTTTCCATCTTCTACATAAACCCTAACACTGTCCGATGACCGAACATGTGAAAATGCAACAGGTCCTTGGTAAAGCACCTAATTAGAAATAACGATTAGTGCATAATGTAGTGCAAGTTAATATGTCAGTTGCAGTAGAAGTACCTCTTGCTTTGCAAGCTAGTTAACAAATGAATAAAGACCTTCTGTCAATGGAAAATTCATGTCTTTATTAGGTTGTTATACTAATAAGGTAGAGAATGGAAGCAGGCACATGGTCTTATGCAAATAGAGTATTTAATGTGACACCAAAAGGTCCAACGTTTCGGCAGGGAACTGCCTTTATCAAGGAGAGCCCTTTTTGCATAAGACCGTGTGCCTGCTTCCATTCTCTACCCTGTTCTCCACTGGGACGTCTGGACCTCCCTGGATCCTGTGCACCGGCAGATAAGTACCCCCCTCCGGCACCATTTTGCAGTGTGCATGTACTCTATGACTGACAGCAGAAAATAGATGGCCTTTGCACTGTAGGTCAATTCACAAGCAAGTTTATTTAATGCTACTACTATCATTAGCGTTGTTTTCACCAGTCTTTTTGCCATTTTGAATGGTATCAATATTATTAACACTATATCTCCACTCACATTACTATATACACCATACACCCTATACCTTAGAACTTTATATAACATCACCATGTACCATACATATATATTTTACTATTGCTATGGATTTTCGGCTAGCTATTGTTTTTTTTGTGCCACTAGCTGTTTGTTCCTATTTGTATCTAGATGCATTTTTATTATGTGCATCATCTATTTGATATTCTCAGATTATGACTATGGCTGTACAATTGATTCATTGTGTTATCCATGTACCATATCTATGCCCAGTAGTCTATGACATCACATTCCAATTGGGGCACATATTGATCTCATACAGGACTAATTTGACTAATTACAACTCAACCCCGTTATAGCGCGATCCATTTGAACGGACGGCTGCAGAGAGGAAAGCTTCTATGACGTGAGTTGAGAGATGCCGGTAATGTCCTCGCGTGGCAAAATGGAGGTTTTAAAAAATATATGACTGCCGGTGAAATTTTAACGCGATCCCAGATATAACGCGGTCTAGGGGCTGTTATAACGGGGTTGAGCTGTATATATGTAACGGTGTTTCCCCCACCCCATGGGAGATTCCCCTGTTACCAGGTGTATGGTGCATGCTACATGTAGGTTTACAAGAGGCTGAGGTGTCCGCCGATGTTTATAGGGACTGCAGAATAGACTTCTGGGGTACATAGCAGACATTTACTTCATGGTACTCAGCGCCTCCATCTGCTGTAGTCTCCAGATGTATGAAGGTAATCTCTCCCAGTAGTACAGACTCCTCTCCCCCGGAAAGATTACACACCAGGCAGGAGGTATAATAACAGGAACTGGTTTATTCTCTTCTACTCCCAGTGCAGTCATTTGATAACTCTGCCCAATGCAGTCACAGCTCTGGTCTCAAACTTCAGATGGTCCCTGGACCTTCACTATGGGTCAAGGGCCCACGCAGCAGTCCTAGCTCTTCCCTGGTCCTCTAGCAAGATCAGAGGTATGGGTAATCACCCACTCCCCCGAAGGGAAGGGAACCTGGGCCTGCAAGTACACAGCAGCCTGGTTGTAACATCTTCTCTCCTGTAGAGACCAACTAACAATTTGGAGATGCAACCCCCTTGAGTACAGTAAGGGGAGGGTACCAGGTCTGAACCCAGGATTGGGCAACCTCAGACCTAATCCCACCTCCTCCCCTGTCACTCAAAGGTGCTATCTGAGTGGGGAAAACCCATGATTTATCCCAACACTTAAAACCAGAGACAAAACATAAAACACAGACAGAGCTCAGTGCACATCCAGTGAAATTCATATACGGTACAGTGCCTAAATGTATATGTATAAATATCTATTAAATAAAATGGTCTTTTAGTTTAACATTTTTGGCCAAAATTGTTGTAAGCCCCTGAGCCACTGCACGGCAGACCACAATTCCAGGGGTCCCTAACACTAATATAAATTCTTAATAACCTGTGCAATACCAGGAAGAATGATTTATAATAAATCTGTCAATATTAGTTGCAAAGTTCTAAGTCTGATTGAAGCTTTTAATAACCTGTACATTACCAGGAAAAGCACTCTGTATTAGATTTGTCACAACCATACTGCAAGCAAGCAAGTTCCCCTGAGTGGGAGATGCTATGGAGTGAGCTTTTAACCATTTAAATGTGGGAGGGGGTAAGCTTCAATTAGGTAGGAGGTTGCCACCCTCCAATCAGCTAAGACTAGCTGAACAAGAATTGTAAAACATACTGGACACCTAACAAGCTAAAAGTGCACATCCAGTGGAATTCATATACGGTACAGTGCCTAAAATGTTAAACTAAAAGACCATTTTATTTAATAGATATTTATACATATATATTTAGGCACTGTACCGTATATGAATTTCACTGGATGTGCACTGAGCTCTGTCTGTGTTTTATGTTCTGTCTCTGGTTTTAAATATATATTGCCATGCTCAGTAGCACTCCTCTGTGACACTCATATGCTTATATATATGTTGTGGTTATTTTGGGGGTTCAATAGGAGCTTGTTAGGTGTCCAGTATGTTTTATCCCAACACTGCCTGCTGTTACCAGGACTGATATGTCAGTACAGAGTAGAATAGTGTAACGCTTGTGCTCCCCACATAAGCGCAGAGAAAGGAGGGGACCCGGTAGCGAGGTGGGGAATCTGCAGGAGAGACGAATGGGAGTGAGTTGCTGCGCAGCTAGGGATCGGCGCAAGTAATCATATGAGCGCGCCACGCATGAGAATGCGCGACGCGTCCGGAGGTGCGGAGCCAAGCTCAGAGACACGACTAGCCCAGCTGCACGCGTGCGCATGCCCTGGCAACAGAGCGGGGACGCACGTGCTCTCAGGCACCAACGCGGGGAAAAGTCAACGCTTCAGCACAGCAGTCTGGAACGGGAACCAGGAACTAGGAACATGGAAGGAGCCGGGGAGGAAAGAGTCCAGAGCACAAGGTCACCATAGAAATGCTTCTTGGAAAACGTCCAGCCTCCTTAAAGGCATAGTACCAGTAACAGAAGATTGCAGCAAATACTACGTTCAAAGTAAGTGTTCTTAGTTGAATACATTGGCCAAGGTATTGTAAGCCTGCTACCATGTCAAGGTAAACCCTATCAGCAGGTCCTACTCTACCCGATGGTAAACTAACCTCAGTAGTAAAATAGTGGCTGTCCCAGTCTTCCGGAATCCAAAGGAGATGAGTAAAGGGCCCAAGGAGGTCCAGGCAGGAACAGCATGCAATGGTAGTACTAGTAGGAACCAGGGCAGGCAGCAAATGACTAATAGCAATGAGAAAGTCAGAGAGAGGCTTACTTCCTGTCAGGAGGAAGAGGGCAGGAATTGCCAGAAAGCAAGATGGCGTCGTAAGCTTCAGAATCCTTAAAGACACAGGATCTTGACTCGCAGCTAGAAGCCGGTGATCAGAAGAAAACAGGTAAGAAGGAACATGCCGCAGGGGGCGTGTTCCGCGCATCGTTACAAATAGTAGTCACACCCAGCCATGGCTATATATATAATGAGAGATTAACCCCTCCTCCATTATACACCCTTAAAAAAGCGACGTCGGTCGTGAAATACATAGGTTCAGAGGTCACGTTGTCTTCACACAGCAGAAGCCCGGATATCCACCTTCAGTCTATCGCACTGACGCTGGGCATACAGTATCGTTCCTCCACTCCAGTCTCGCTGTACTTTTGCTTGGAGGTCTATTTATCATTGAGACGCCAGCTCCGTTAATCAACAGCAAATAGGATAACAACAGCAATGTACGTCTGTACAGACGGGCCGAGTTGGAGCGCAGCACGTCATCTGAAGTGGTTCCCATAGCCACGAAACACCAAAGGAGTTGATGACATCACGCAAATCTTATTGTTTGCTACAGGCGTATTACCTACTTGTCGTAAGTAGGATTCCAATTTTTGCAATTTGGACGACCACCTGCACAACACTTCTTTTTATATGCACTGTCCTATATACAGTACATTGTTTTTAACCAATTGTACTCTTTTCACTTACCAGTCCCAGTCTCTTAGACTATCTGAGGCATTTCCTATTTTCTGAGTTCTACATCATGCAGCTCTATTAAATAGCAATTTTTGGTAACAACGATTTGCTCAATCAGTATTACACTATGTAAGTTTTTCTTTATCTTTCTCCGAATACCCTGAATATCATCTGACTATCTTCCATGCGGAGTCCTCTGGATGCAGGACTTTGACAATAATCGCATCGTCACACGGTTTGAATTGATCATTTCCATTGTTACACTACCCATTTAGTGTTGTTTACCTCGGCGGCAACGCCCCAGTCACCTTTTTCCAAATGCATTTTTTCTGACCTAGTCGGTCACAGGACTTTATTGCCAATCACTGTCAGTCACAGTTGTTTATTTTACCTATGTTTATTAGATTGTAATTTCACATACATTTGTTACATTAATTTTTTATAACGTTTTCTTCCAGTACACATTTGTAGTAGAAGCGCTGTACACATATTTTCTTCCTCAATTCACTATTAATACAGACATTCTGAGTATGGCAAATATATGGCTTTAGTATGTCTATTTACTAATGACAAATGTTCTGGTAATGGCAAAAATATATTTGTTTTTGTCTAATATCTGGTTGATGTTTATATTTTTTGGTGATTTTGCATTTTTTTTAACTTGCCCCATGGCTTTTATTTGGTACCACATTTGTTTCGGTCGGTTTCTTAAGATAAAACTATCTACAATAAAATGGTGTGGGTTTTAGTATGTAGCCCCAATGTAATTTACCACGTCTTCTGTGATCTTGCTCCTCTTCTAAAACTCTCTTGTTCTGACACCACCACAGTGAAAATGGAACGTGTGGTCCTATCCATCCCTATAATCCCATTAACATCTGTGTTCACCTTAGTGACTTATGTCTGCATCTTCCTACCCATCCTCAAAATCCGCTCTACTACTGGTTTTATAAGAGTAGTACAGTAGCGTAGTTTCTAATACTGTCATTTCTTCAAATGGAAGAGCTTCTACCATGAAATAATAACAGAGCAACACAGAGACAGAAGAGTCTACTCTAGTGTACTAAGCATGCACGGTCATATTTTTAAGCAGTGCTACTTCATCCAGCATGACTTAGTACATATGGCCCCTCAGGCTCTTCAAGTTAATAGGCTGTGCATGGAAGGTGTCTTATTGAGTAGCATGGCTTAGTAAATAACTGCCTTTGTGGTCCATTCACTTTAATGATCAAAGGTAAATTTTTATTTCACTTATTGGTACAATCAGCATCACAACTTTTCCTCAGAGCTAGGGTATCACCTATATGGTATTCTATACTGCCAATTTCACGTCCATATGTGAGTTTATTGTCCACTATCCCATTACCCCTATAATTAGTAGTTGTGCACTGATTAATGGACTTCTCTCTTCCCCCTGGGGATGGTTCTTTGCCCATACTAAACCTTCAAGTAGGTTCCCCACTATTGATATCACTATTGAAACATCTCCCTCCTGGCCAACACCCAATGTAATCATACACCATGGACTAATCAAAAGCCTTTCATTATCTACTGAATGTTGGTGGAGAGCTCTGAAAACCAGCACACCTTGCACCACTCATTCTAACACAAATGGCAAACATCACGACTTTGCAGCCTGTAAACAATTACTCAAATATCTATTTATACTGTTACTCTCTTTTGCATGTTTGTGGGAGACTTCTGACGAATTTTGACATCTGCAGAAGCTGCAGAATCTGTGGAGCGCCAGACGAACTGTGTGGAGCTAAGCGGCAAGTGAGCTACACTTCCTCATGTGCGCCTGCAACTAAGGAAACGTTCGCGGTCGGTATACGGGACGGGTGTATGCAGGCAGATGTGTGAGGCTTGACCTCGGCGATGCTATTCAACATAGACTGACCAGAGTGGCGGAACACGCGGCGGTGAGACCAGCTATCTGGGGAAGGAACAACAAGTTTCCCAGTGTTGGCATCCACTTTTGGCAGGGTGACTACCAACTATGCCATTTAAATCCTGCTTGTTGTACAGTAAGTAGGTTTTCAATTTTTCCCTTACCGGAGCAGAGTTCCTACTGTACGTCTTTAACCCCTGTGTATGTTATCATTTATTTTTAAGTGCATTTTATTAAATTAGTCATTTTTGGCTCATCACTAGGTGTTGTTTAGTTTAGTGTTAGTTTTAGTTGGTTTGTTTTGTGTCTAGTGTTTGTTTGTTTGTCTAATTTGTATTGTCTGTTTGTTATATCAGCAGTTTTGCAGTTTTACACTATGATTGGTCTCTGGTTCTCTCTCCACATATTGTGAGACAACTTTCAATATCTGTCTGAAGACCCCTAGTTCAACAGGACTGGACATTATATATGGTTATGTTTTTTAAAACTGTATATTCCTGGATTTGTTTTAGGCGCCGGATTATTTTTTATTTTTTTTTGTATTCTGTGTGATTTGTATTGATCTCATTGATCCTGGCAGCTTATCCTATAGATATAGGAATTTTTGGTATGCACTAGTAGTGTTTATTTTACACTATATGAATTAATGCACTAGCGCTATAAACACATTATCCTTTTTTCTCTTTCGCATGGGATATTGATTTCAACCCAGGCCCTCCCTTTTCAACTCTGTCCCATACCCCTTTCAAATTCCCAAAAGGACTCTCTATCGCCCATATAAATATTGAAGCCTGCTGCTCAAATTGGATGCACTATGGACATGATACCTTTTGCATTGGACTACAGCCATAATTTTCAGCAAAACCTGGCTTTCCCCTAAAACCATTGATACATCTATCTCTGTTCAGGGATACTCATCTGGACACAATTCAAGTCACTATATTTAACCCAACTAATTTCCCAACCCACATGGACAAACCAGAAATCTTCCAACCGTTCCTTGCTAGATGGGATTTTATCCTCTTGTCCGAATAGAAGAGGAAATTACACAGGCGCTCCAAACATTAAAACTAAACAGCCAATCTTTACCTGACATAGTGGAGTCAAAATTCATACGACCCAGTGCCCCAGTCATTGCTATACCATTTGCCTCCATAATCAACTCTTTTTTTATCTTCAGGCTATATCCCATAGACCTCGAAAACCTCCAGAATTGTCCTAATCTTCAAAAGTGGGAATAAAAACATTGTCTCCAACTACTGTACATACCGATCTCTCAACTCCCAATACTATCCAAAGTCCTGGAAAAATGTGTCCACTCCTATTTAAGTGATAACTATACCAAGACAAATTTTCTTAGTCAACTCCAATCTGCCTTCCACTCAAACTAGCCTCTTAAACATGAAATATAGTGTGGAGTTTAACTGGGACAATTTACTGGTGCAGTATTTCTAGATTTTGCAATGGCTTTTGATACTGTTGATGATGATGATACTCTGACTCAGGCCCTCATTCTCTCCCGTCTTGATTACTGTAACCTCCTGCTGTCCGGCCTTCCTGCCTCTCACCTGTCTCCCCTACAATCTATCCTAAATGCTGCTGCCAGAATCACTCTACTCTTTCCTAGATCTGTCTCAGCATCTCCCCTCATGAAATCCCTCTCCTGGCTTCCGATCAAATCCCGCATCTCACACTCCATTCTTCTCCTCACTTTTAAAGCTTTACATTCTTCTGCCCCTCCTTACATCTCATCCCTAATTTCTCGGTATGCACCATCCAGACTCTTGCGTTCTTCTCAAGGATGTCTTCTTTCTACCCCCTTTGTATCTAAAGCCCTCTCCCGCCTTAAACCTTTTTCACTGACTGCCCCACACCTCTGGAATGCCCTTCCCCTCAGTACCCGACTAGCACCCTCTCTATCCACCTTTAAGACCCACCTTAAGACACACTTGCTTAAAGAAGCATATGAATAGCACTGTGGATATTCTAAACACGATACATAATGCTTGGCCCCCTGCAGACGCACTTACCAGAACTCCCTCCTACTGTCTCTGTACGTTCTCCCTACCTACCAATTAGACTGTAAGCTCCTCGGGGCAGGGACTCCTCTTCCGAAATGTTACTTTTATGTCTAAAGCACTTATTCCCATGATCTGTTATTTATATTATCTGTTATTTATTTGATTACCACATGTATTACTACTGTGAAGCGCTATGTACACTAATGGCGCTATATAAATAAAGACATACAATACAATACAATACAATGTTATCTTCTTAAACAAGCTTCAGTGTTCTAGAATAGGGTAACATGCTTTAAACTTGTTTCATTCTTACAGTACCTATATGTGTCTCTCTCTGGCTCTAGCTCCAACCTCTTCAATGTAACCTGTGTAGTCTCACATGACTCTGGGGGGCCCTACTCTTTTCAGTCTTCATTACTGATCTATCTACAGCTTGAAAGGCAGCTCAATGCACATGTATACGGATTACACAACTACAATTACACTGGATTTCCCAAAACAAACTGTTTGTAAACACTGACAAAACTGTAACAATTGTATCGGAGACTAAGGGTTGTAATAAAGTGCATGCGCGTGCGCTACCATGCGTGCATCAATGATAATTGCAGGGTATGACCCTGCAGTTGCTATACTTCAGACGCACACGTGCACACAGCCGTGAGCGTTGGCGTAGCAGATCTGGGAAAATACAAGAAATTTGTATTTTCGCGCTGCTGCCGCGCTGCGAGCCAATCCCAGTGCAGCCTGACGCTGTGACATCAGAGCCACGCCCCTTCGCCACGCACGCCACCGTGTGCGCTATATTAACTAAACGCGCATGGCACGTGCACGTATAGTGCTGGGCGGGTGCCTGCACACGCGCCAGCGCGCACTATATAACAAGCCTAAGGCTACATTTCTAAAGCTACCAATGACAAAGCTACAGATCAGAACCAACTCTAATACCATTCTACCCGTCACTAGTTTTAAATATCTTGGCATATAGCTTGACTCCCATTTAAAATTTGGGTTGCATATTGATATTCTGACATCCTAAAACTGATGCCAATCTAGGTGTACTTTCTGGGAACAAACCCTCCCTAAACACACTAGTCACAAAGTGCATCGAACAACAGATGCTAATGCCAATTATACACTATTGGGTCATAGTATATGGAACAGCACCCCAAATTCACCTTAGAAAAATAGACACCCTCTACAACTCAAAATGCTCTAAGAACAAGATTGGCTATCCCTTAAATCCAGACGCAAAGTATATTTATCCTGTCTTGCCTTCAAATACTTTATGGGCAAACTACCCGCCTAAGTCAGCAAACTCCTCACCTCTACTACACACGGCACTTATTACTTGAGATATGACTCCAAAAGACTGTTCTCAGGGTTCAACAAGCAATCCGGTCACTTCTCCTTCTCTAACCTTGCACCTCACAACTGGAACAATCTACCAGTGACTCTCAAAACCACCTCCATTGTAAGAAATTTGAAGTGTGCTGTTGCACATTTTAATCTTGTCTGTAGCTGTTACAAATGCCCATAACCAATCTCTAATTGTCCGTGAAATGTCTGTAAATTGAATGTATAACATCTATTCATTTAGTGTAACCATGTATTGTCATCATAACTCTGTGCCTAGGACATACTTAAAAACGAGAGGTAACTCAATCTATTATTTCCTGGTAAAACATTTTATAAATAGTTACATAGTTACAATAGGTTAATGAGGTTAATACCTCTACTTTTTCCTTATCTCCAATAATCTGCCTGCTAATCTAACACTGAGATGGTCCTATATTTTCTTTTCTAATTTTTTTGTTATTAAGGTACTTAAATAACTTTTTAGGGTTGATCTTGCTTTCTTTTGCCATCCCTTTTTCATTTTCAAATTCTGCTAATTTGATTGCCCTTTTGCAGCTTTGGTTAGATTCCTTACAAGTCTGATATGACGCCTCCATTCCTTCTGACTTTAAGAATCTAAACGCCTGCCTCTTCTTTTCCATTTCCTCCACTACCTGTTAATTTAGCCACATTAGTTTAGACTTGTTTCTTTTTTATTTATTACCCAAGAGTATACACTGATAAGTGTGCTTTTCTAACAATGTTTTAACGACGGCACATTTATCTTCCACATTTTTCCCTGCAAAAACATTATCCTAACTTATTCTTTGTAGATTATTCCTCAATTTATTAAAATCTGCCTTTCTGAAATGTAACGTCTTTGTTGAACCCATGGAATATGTTTTTTGATCATTTATTTTAAACAAGACTATCACTGTTTCCCAAATGTTCCCTGTTGTGAATATTTATTACAGTAGAGGCAACGTTTATTCTAACATTTGCCGTAAACTAGCCGGGTTACATTCTGGGTATGTGCTGGGTATGTGCTGGGTATGTTCTGGGCTAGTTTGAGGCACGTTTAAGGTATTTCTGCATTGACTAATGACCCATAGGATTAACACAGCAGGGATCCCTGCCAGTCCAATTCAGTTTGAATGGGACTGCCAGGGACCCCCGCTGTTAATCTGATAGGCCATTAATCAATGTAGAAATGCTGGGGCTAGTTCAAGGAAAGTTTAAGGCATGTATTCAGAATGTACCTGGGTGTTTCCTGGGTTTTTTGGGGAATTGCCACTGGTTTTTGTTCGAATAAGAGTTGCCTCTACTGTACTTCTACATTGTTTGATATTACAAAATCCAGTATTTCCCCTCTCCTTCTTGCTGCCTCAATAATTTGGGTCATCTAATTGTTTTTAAGAACCCCCAAACCCTGTTTCCGTTCGTTTTAATAGTAATCTCACTACCCCAGTCTATGTCTGGATAATTAAAATCTCCCATTATGCAAACATAACCTAGTTTTAATGCCTTCTCCATTTGCGGAAGTATTTTGGCTTACTCAATCTCACAGATATTTGGTAGTTTATAGCATATTTTCTTTGTACTTTTATGTCCACTGCTAATTTCTATCCACAAGGTTTCTACATTTCCATCATTCCCTTCATAAACATCTTCCCTTATAATAGGTTTTAGATCTGGTTTAACATATAAACATACTCCACCGCCTCTTCTATTTGCTCGAGCCTTCCGAAAAAGGGAATAACCCTCTAAAGTAACTGCCCAATCATAAGTATCATCTGACCATTTTTAAGTAATGCCTATATCATACTGCTCCCTTGCAGCTATTAATTCAAGCCATTTTATCTGTCAGGCTTCTTGCATTAGCAAGCATGCATTTAAGGTTTTTTCCAGGCGGTGCTATTATCCTAACTACTCCTGCCTTTCTACTCCAACTGTATTTAGTCTTTAAAAGTTTTCTAGTATTATCTGTATGAAATATTGGTGTATCCCTGCTTGCCAAACTCCCCCTTAACCCCATTCTACCCCCCTGGCCCCTAGTTATTTCACCATTCTATTTATTCTGTCTAATTCAAATTAATAAAAGAAAGTGCAATTTAGCGAGTGGTAACAGCCCTTGTAAAAACATGTTTTACTCATTCTAAACATGCAGGGAAAGTTAAGCAATTTGTAAATGATCTACATCTTTCTCAGGCGCTATTCAGAATGACAGATATATAGTAGCGTGGAACATTATTGCCCCAGATAACACCAACAAATAATTTTATAACATTCATAGAATTCAATGGCACTGTTGGTGCAGAATATTACAACATATCCCACCAGACAATGAAGCCTGTACAAAATTAAATATACCTTGAATGCATAATAAATATATACTGAATTCTACATTTCTTATAGTATCACCTTAAATAAAGATTGTATGGCTTCACGGGTGCAAAAATTTACAAACCTGTTCCAAATCCTGAAGAAAATTGTGCAAAAATTTACATAAATTGCTTAACTTAACATAAGGCTGTAGGAAGTTCTGACAGAATTTATCATATGGGAAACGTGATAACTGGTGCAGAACTATAAATGACTACCTAGTACCATCAAACTTCAACCACTGCATTAAGATAAGGTGTATCTGGAAGAAAAAAAAATAGCTTTAGTCCTCTTACCAGAGATCCAGACTCTCACCACCCGGAGGATCCTCACTAATATTTTGAGGTATTCACAGATTTTTAAATATAAAGCTAAAGAAACACATTGAGTTGGGAGGAAATGGTAATATAACAAAATATGATAACTGTATGTTAGTCATTGTAAAGTAAAGTCTCCTGTAATATTCAGCAGAATGTCTTCCAATAATTTTCTTCAATGTTCTACTTGAGGGATCTTTTATGTGTTTTTATGCAGGTGGTTGATTAATCCATGTGGGAATATGCTTACTTTAGGGAACAAACTGTATCATTACATAATTACATAGTTACATAGTAGATGAGGTTGAAAAAAAGACGTAGGTCCATCAAGTTCAACCTATGCTAAATTTAGACAACAGATACTTTATCCTATATCTATACTTACTTATTGATCCAGAGGAAGGCAAACAAAAAACCCCATTAAGGAGAAAAATGAATTCCTTCCTGACTCCAAGAATTGGCAATCGGATTAATCCCTGGATCAACATCCTTCCCATGTATACTTATTTGGTATATCCCTGTATACCTTTCCCATCTAAAAAGATGTCCAACCTTTTTTTGAACAAATCTATTGTATCTGCCATCACAGTCTCCATGGGTAATGAATTCCACATTTTAACTTCCCTTACTGTAAAGAACCCTATCCTTTGTTGCTGGTGAAATTTCCTTTCCTCCAACCTTAAGGGATGGCCCGAGTCCTTTGTACGGCCCGTGGGATGAATAGTTCTTTTGAAAGCTCCTTGTATTGTCCATGAATATATTTGTATATTGTTATCATATCCCCTCTTAGATGCCTCTTTTCTAATGTAAATAAATCTAATTTAGCTAGCTTATCCTCATAAGTTAGAATGTCCACCCCCTTTATTAATTTGGTGGCTCTTCTCTGCGCTCTCTCTAGTTCATAATGTCTTTTCATAGGATTGGTGCCCAAAATTGTACTCCATATTCAAGGTGTGGTCTTACTAATGCTTTGCAAAGGGGCATAATTATGTTTACTTCCTTTCCATCCATTGCCCGTTTGATGCAAGATAAGATCTTGTTTGCCTTTGCAGCTACTGCATGACATTGGGCACTATTGCTAAGCCTGCTGTCTACAAGCACTCCTAAATCCTTCTCCGTCAAGGATTCCCCCAATATATCTCCATTTAATTTGTAAGTAGCCTTTTTATTCTTGCATCCCAAATGCATAACCTTACATTTATCTGTATTAAACCTCATCTGCCATTTACCTGCCCACGTTTCCAGTCTCTCCAAGTCCTTCTGAAGAGAAATTACATCCTGCTCTGATTCTATTACCTTATACAATTTAGTATCATCAGCAAAGATGGAGACTTTGCTCTCGATCCCAACCTCAAGGTCATTAATAAATAAATTAAAAAGCAGGGGTCCCAGTACCGATCCCTGAGGTACTCCACTCACGACTTTAGCCCAACCTGAAAAAGTTCCATTTATGACAACCCTCTGTTGTTTGTCCTTTAACCAGTTTTCAATCCAGGTGCATATATTATTATGGCGTCCAATTTTCTTTATTTTGTACACCAACCTCTTGTGTGAAACCGTATCAAAAGTCTTTGCAAAATCTAAGTAGATCACATCAACAGCATTACCCTGGTCTAAATTCCTACTTACCTCCTCAAAGAAACAAATAAGGTTAGTTTGGTAAGATCTATCCTTCATAAATCCATGCTGACTATTACTAATAAATTTTTTTTCCATTAGGTATTCCTGAATATTATCCCGTATTAAACCTTTAAGTAGTTTCCCTACTATTGAAGTCAGGCTTACAGGTCTGTAATTTCCCGGTTGTGATCTAGCTCCCTTTTTAAATATAGGCACCACATCATCTTTACGCCAATCTTGTGGTACTGAGCCTGTGGAAATGGAGTCCTTGAATATTAAATATAATGGTTTTGCTATCACTGAGCTTAACTCCTTGAGAACTCTTGGATGTATGCCATCGGGGCCAGGTGCCTTATTTACTTTAATTTTTTCAAGTCGCTTATGAACTTCTTCCTCAGTTAACCAATTGTTCATTAATATGGAGGTTGTGGCTTCCTCCTGCGGCACTACTATTGAACTTGATTCTTCCATGGTAAATACAGAGGCAAAGAATTTGTTTAATACCTCAACTTTTTCCTTATCTCCAATAATCTGCCTACCCATCTCACACTGAAAGGGTCCTATATTTTCTTTTCTCATTTTTTTGTTATTAAGGTACTTAAAGAACTTTTTAGGGTTGACCTTACTTTCTATTGCAATCCTTTTTTCATTATCCATTTTTGCTAATTTGATTGCCCTTTTGCAATTTTTGTTAAATTCCTTATAATTCTGATACGATGTCTCTGTCCCTTCTGACTTAAAGAATCTAAGCGCCATCCTATTCTTGTCCATTTCCTCCCCTACCTGTTTATTTAGCCACATTGGTTTTGACTTATTTCTTTTATACTTATTACCCAAGGGTATACACTGATAAGTGTGCTTTTCTAACAATGTTTTAAAGACTGCCCATTTATCTTCTACATTTTTCCCTGCAAAAACATCATCCCATTGTATTACTACTAGATTAGACATCAGTTTATTAAAATCTGCCTTTCTAAAGTTTCAAGTCTTTGTTGAACCCAAGTAATCTGTTTTTTGATAATTTATTTCAAATCAGACCATGTTATGATCACTGTTACTGTTAGGACCAGTAGGTCAGGCCAGACACTACACTTGTGTTAAGCATCCATTTTGGCTGATCATAACTAGTTAAGATTCTGTAGTCAGCCTTTCGCTGAAATATAATTCCTAATGCACTCAGTTTCTGCCAAATTACATTTCCTTTCTTCCTGCTCAGGATATTGCTAAGATACTTTTTGTATTATCAGTCTCCTGCTCTTTTAGTTAGAATATAATAGACTGATTCTCTGAAAGACGCAAAATAGTATAATTTAGTTGCTAGAGATTCAAGGTCTCTTTTGATAACAGACAATGAATAAGCTATGTATTCAGACATTGCTTGTATTGGGAGAAACACGTCCCAAAATCATGCCACTAATATGTCCTGCCCCTAAATCACGCCTCTAATCAATGCTACGCCCAAGACACACCCAGGTTACGCCTATGTTACGCCTATGTTACGCCTCTAACCAATATCTTCTTTTTCTGGTATAAAAGTCATTACCCTATGAGTAATAAATTGAGACAAAGGATTTGAAACCTGGCTTGCGTTACGTTTCATTTCTTTCGTATTCCCGGGCCTGTAAGTTCAACAAAAATCGGAGATAACAAGTGGCAGGGCGTGAAAGCTTCCCGGGGAGTCTGCTGCAATAATGGTGCAGAATGTGTATCCAGTCACAAGGCCTTCAGCTTTCTTGGCAGAGGAAAGGTTCCTCTCAGTTCTGGAGCCTAGCCAAGGAAGAGGTTTTTCCTTCAGTTTTGGTGTCTAGATGTGGGATTGGGTCTCACTGGGATAGGTACGAGATATACATTTTATCCGTATTATATTACCAGTGTCACCCGATCCAGTATGAGACCCTTGGCTTCCAGAAGTGGGGATTTCCACAGGTGGTAAGTACAAATGAGATTTTTTTTTCTGTCTCACCACCTCTGGGGATTCAAACCCTAAATTAGTAGATTTTTTTTATTTCTGTTTTACCCCTTTTTGGGAATTCATTCCCTAAAGAAGTGGAATTCACTAAGGCGGCAAGTGAGTATATGTGATTTTTACATTGTTTCACTCCCCCTCTGGGAATTCAGTACCTAAATTATGCTGGTTAGAATCCAGATAATTTCTGAATTGTGACTGGATTGGGTTAGAGTCCTTAGACAAATTTTTTGGTTAGAGTCCAGTAAATTTTGTGCACGACTGAACTGTTATCTCTAATCCAGTTGAACGACCATTGTATATTGTGTAAAGTATAAGAATTGTATTATTATTTATCTGCAATTATTTGTCATAATTAAGCTGTTTTTCTATAAGCTACTAATAGTCATGCTGGTCCCAGAAATCAATCAATCAGGAAGAATAGCTCAGAATAATGGTGTCTGTTTTAATTGTGGTGGTTTTGGTCATTGGCAGAAAGTGTGCCACTATCAGAGTCAGAAGCAGGGAAGTGTTGCTTCACCCGTGGGGGCTCAGAGTGCAAGTCTCTGTAAAAAAAAAAAAAAAAAAACGCTACCTTATGTAAAAGAGTTTGTTTGTAACCCTGATGAATTTTTTCTTCTGAATGATTTCTTGTGTGAAAGATACTGTGGGTCATGCTGATTATCATATGTGTATAGGTCGCCATCCATGAATTTGCAGATAATTAAAAAAATATGAATATTAGTTGCTCATGATGAAATCTAAATTTTTAAAGGTTTTAAAAGGTGTACACTGAATATAGGAGAGAAATACCTCACAACAAAAAGAGAGTATATTCAGCTCTGTCCCTGGTTATAGTTTGAAATGTTAATTCGTCCTGGCCAGGCGGATACTTTTTAAACCGGACACATTTCTTTTCGTTTGCGGTATTTCTATCTTAATGAAAGGAGGGGCACAGCCTCTCCCTTACAGTTTAAAGAATGTGAAGCATTCACATTAAAATTAACTAGCTCTGTGCTTAAGCAGTTTATTTATGAGAACAAGGTAATGTAGAACTGTTTTCTCATCTGTTTATTTCTGTGAAGCTGGCTGTGTATGAGAGACGTTTTTGAAGTGAAACTTCTTTAGTGGCACCTCATTCGAACTGGGGTAAAAATGGATTGTGGAGACAGAAACGAAACGGATGTGCTGGCAGTTGAGGCCGGGCTGTGTTCTGGCTCAGCCCGACCCCAACACTGACATGATCCCAAACGCTCAAAAAATCAAATGCGGCGGCAGCGATAGCCGCCGGCGCCGCTCCCCCCACACGGCCGCAGACATATGCCGCCGGTGCCGCTCCAAATAGCGGCAAAGCATATGCCGCTCCTAACAGCCGCAATTTCCCCCAGGTAAAGATGGGCACGGGCGGCATCTGGGGCAGTGGGGACTCACTGACCGGCTCCTGAGACTAAGCCCGCTATCTTTCCCAGCTGCGCGCTCTGCCGGGCTGGAGACTCTGCCGGGCTGGAGTGGAGACTCAGACAGAGCCCCCCTGCGCATGCGTTGCTGAGCACACTCGCGTACAGGCAGCAAGGGGAGCTGTTCAGCTACCGCCAAGCTCTGCTCTGCCCGCGCCACGCATGCGCAGTAGTCATGGCGATGCTGCCGGACGCCGGATGCCCATTGACAGCGGCGCCATTCCGCCCTCCACTGACGCGGGCATTCGCGGGGCCCCTGTGTATGCGTGTATGTGTCAGTCAGTGTGTGTGTGTGTGTGTGTGTGTGTCAGTCAATGTGTGTATCAGTCAATATGTGTATGTGTGTGTATGTGTGTCAGTCAGTCTGTGTGTGTGTGTATGTGTGGCAGTCAGTGTGTGTGTGTATGTGTGACAGTCAGTGTGTGTGTGTGTGTGTGTGTGTGTGTGTGTGTGTGTGTGTGTGTGTGTGTGTGTGTGTGTGTGTGTGTGTGTGTGTGTGTCAGTCAGTATGTGTGTGTGTGTGTGTGTCAGTCACTGTGTGTGTATGTGTGTGTGTGAGTGTGTGTATGCGTGTCAATCAGTGTGTGTGTGTGTGTGTAAGTGTCAGTCAGTGTGTGTGTGTGTGTATGTGTGTCAGTCAGTGTGTGTTTATGGGTGTCAGTCAGTGTGTGTGTGTGTGTGTGTGTGTATGTGTGTCAGTCAGTGTGTGTATGTGTGTCAGTCAGTGTGTGTGTGTATGTGTGCCAGTCAGTGTGTGTGTATGTGTGTCAGTCAGTGTGTATGTGTGTCAGTCAGTGTGTGTGTCCTGCTGCAGCCAGGGGCGGGGTGTAACATTACGCACCCCCCCCCTTCCGAAATTCTGCACACCCCTCCCCCTGGGCATGAGTGACCGGCATTGGCATTTTTTCACATTGTCATTTTTGCTGCACTTAAATTTATTTTTGTTTCCTCCCCATGCTCCCCGTGGATTTTGTGTGTTTTGCTGTTACTGTGGGGGAAGAGTGAAGACTACCCCTTCCAGTGGGTTCCAGAGCAGGGGGTGAAACTGTATTTACTTACATTTTTATCACATTTTTCACTTATTTAAGTTTTTGATTAGTCACTTATTATTAGTGTCCACTTTTTATTTGTTTGCGCCTGTGTTCACTTTACCACTATACTACCCCCGATCAACGCCAGTCGATCGGGTTCCAATAAGGTGCCCCACCACTTGGTATAATATAAGTAGAATATAGAGTTAAGGACCAGTAGTATTAAAAAATAGTCACCTGCTGTTCCTTAACAATAGTTCTCTTCCCAAGGTTAGGAGACTTATCACCTTATTAACTATTATATCTTCCGTGCCCTCACGTGGCCCTGCCGTTTAGCGGCACACGGTATAACCTGAGTTTATGGCAATAATATAAAACAACAATAACAATACCTGATCAGTATAATATTGATAAACTCACGTGGTACAGGGTGTCCCGTCACTCAGGTAGGTTGCCCATAAAGAAAAAACTGTCTACAGATTACTCAAACAATTAATCTGATGGCTTTTTTTGTTAAAAAGGATAAAGCCATACCTTATTCCAACTGTGCACGTTTGAGTAATGTAGGCAGCTTCTCCGTCTGGGGTCTCTTGGTCCCGAGGTGTTGGGGTCCCTATTCGGCAAGCGCCATCTGTGAAAGCATAGAAATAAAATCAATGAGTCAAAGGTTCAAAGTAACAACGTGAGTTTATCTGCACCAAGGTACAATTGAGAGAAAAGAATTCAAAAAATGAACTCAAGCCTCTGAAGAAATATTGCTTAGCATCACATTTTTATACACTTCAAAATGAGTAATACGCCCCTTAAGGGGGCTGGCTTAGAGATAAAAACAATATGATGACTTATACAAAAATACATATTGATACCTAAATATGCTGCATACGCTATATTCTTATCCTATAATTTACCATAATGTGGGCCTCTTGACCTTGTGACATAGAGGAGTTACCCCGTTCAGCCCTTGTGTGTTACTGTATCTGTCAGATAACAGAACCTAAGGTCAGCCGAATTATCTAAGGCAGGAAAAACCTCTTACGAATGCTACTGCTGCGACACACTTTATTCGAGCAAATAACCAGTTTGTACCTGGCAGATACCTGGAATGCGCCGCTCCTCACCTCTGACAAGCCGCGTTGCGTTTGCCTTCCCAGTCACGGTTCATGCCTGGCTGACGGGCGGCTGATCTGTTAAATGATAATGATCAGGATTTAATAGGCTGCAATGCTTCGCGTGTCCACCAGATGGCATAAATTCATGAATTGTAATGCAGTATATATATACAGTACTGTATATACACTGTATATATATATATATATATATATACTGTATAACAACAACCCCTATAACCCCTAACATACAGCCGGCGGGGGCAAGATGTGTTTGCAGCAGAGAGAGATCCGCTGCTCTCTGCGCAAACATCGGCACATTAAAAATTATTTTAAATACATTTTTATTTATAGTGTAGATGTGCAGGGGTCTCGGGAGCTGAACCGCACTGGTTTCAGGTCCGGGGACCCCCTGCTTCCCGAGATACAGACCCCTTTATGAGGTGCCAGTATCCCTCTGCGTTTAAAGGTCCCGATCACGTGATCACGGCCTGTTAAACCAAGCAGAGGGATACCGGCACCCCCAAAAGGGGCCTGTATCTCGGGGGGCAGGGGGTCCCCGGACCTGAAACCAAAATGTTTCTGCTCCGGAGACCCTCTGCACATGTACAGTATAAATAAAACACATATATAAATAAACACTCGTTCTTTACCTTAGCGGCTATGCGCTATGGTAAAGAAGCAGCATTTCTGTATTTTAATAATATTGTACAGTGAGCAGGGGGTTCCCTGAGCCAGAAATTAATGCTCAGGGGACCCCCTGCTCCTGCACAATATTATTAAAAATACAGAAATGCTGCTTCATTACCATAGCGGATAGCCGCTAAGGCAATGAAGGGGTTAACTCACCGTGCCCGCATTATTGTGGGTAGCGGGGGTGGGTGAGGGGGGTATTTGGCCCTTGGTGTGAGTTTAGGACTTGCGGGGGGGTTGTGGGTGCACTTAACCCCTTCACGACCGTAGCAGTTAATACCGCTACGGTCATGAAGGGGTTAAGCCCTCCCGCTACCCCCCCGCAAGCCCTAAACAAGCACCGTTGGGGCTAATACCCCCTTCACCCACCCCCGCTACCCACAATAAAAAAAAACTCACACACAGCAGCCGCCAAAAAAAATAAAAAAAATCTAAATAAATAAATGACTATAAATAAATACATTTGAAATACATTTTTATTTATAGTGTAGATGTGCAGGGGGTCTCCGGAGCTGAACCGCATTGGTTTCAGGTCGGGGGACCCCCTGCTCCCCGAGATACAGCCCCCTTTATGAGGTGCCGGTATCCCTCTGCGTTTAAAGGACCCGATCACGTTATCGCGGCCTGTAAACCAAGCAGAGCAGAGGGATACCGGCACCCCCTAAAGGGGCCTGTATCTCGGGGAGCAGGGGGTCCCCAGACCTAAAACCACAGCGGTTCAGCTCCGGAGACCCTCTGCACATCAACACTATCAATAAAAATGTATTTTAAATGTATTTATTTACATTCATTTATTTATTTATTTACTTAGATTTATTTATTAATTGTGCTGCTGCTGATGTGTGTGAATTTTTTTTATTGTGGGTAGTGGGGGTGGGTGAAGGGGGTATTAGCCCCATCGGTGGTTGTTTAGGGCTTGCGGGGGGGTAGCGGGTGCACTTAACCCCTTCACGACCGTAGCGGTATTAACTGCTACGGTCGTGAAGGGGTTAAGTGCACCCGCAACCCCCCCACAAGTCCTAAACTCACACCAAGGGCCAAACACCCCCTTCACCCATCCCCGCTACCCACAATAAAAAAAATTCACGCACAGCAGCCCCACAATTAATAAATAAATATAAATAAATAAATAAATACATGAAGAGAAATAAATATATACTGTATATATATACTGTATATATACAGTATATATATAATAACAATCCCTATACATATACAGTATATACTGTGTATATATATACTGTATATATATATATATATATATATATATATATATATATATATATATATATATATATATACACACACATGATGAACCAATATACAAATACATGTAGAAGGGTTATCAAAATCATACTGTCCTACAAATAACGCTTCTCCATACAGACAATAATAATAATCCATTTAATAATCCTAACTGATTTTACAATATAAAACATAACATTCCAATCCACACAGTACATTGCATTTACATTGTATAAATGATGCATAAAATCTATGCACCATATACATTCTGCAAATGAATGTTAACAATATCATTGCAAGCTACTGTACCAGTAAATACAAACACGTCAACTATTTTAACCAATCAAGTAAACAAAAATCAATATATACTGTAAGTACCAACCAGAAAACACAATTTAAAACCAAAGCTAACCCTTACAATACCAAGGATTACATCTATCTAATTGTAAAAAACATTATACATTATACACACATTGAAGCATTGCAATAAACAACATACAGTACAGTTTATCCCCTGTATCTCCCTGCCTTCAGTGTAATCTGTTTAAAGCCCCCTCCCCCCTAATGTTTCTGTTAAACAGATTACACTGAAGGCAGAGAGATTTAAAGCCCCCTCCCCCCTAATGTTTCTGTTAAACAGATTACACTAAAGGCAGAGAGATTTAACAGAAACATTAGGGGGGAGGGGGCTTTAAACAGATTACACTGAAGGCAGAGAGATTTAAAGCCCCCTCCCCCCTAATGTTTCTGTTAAATCTCCCTCCCTGCCTGCATTTCTGTGAGTGCAGTGTATGTAAATGTGGGGAGGGGGGGGGGACCCAATGTGCATACTGTGAGGTCTAACCACCCTCACCCCCTACCCACATACCATTACCCCCCCCATCCTGGCCATGGCCCCTCCGCTTCTGCAAAAAAGACACAAAAATTAAAACATCCAAAGTAATGTCCCCTAACCCCTTAATCACCATAGCGGTTATTAACCGCTACAGTCATTAAGGGGTTAACCCACCCTCACCCACCACTCGGGATGCCTACATACCCTCCCACACTAACCCCCCCTCGTGAGGCCTAACCACCCAGTCAGTACCCACAAGGGAGGCCTACCCACATACCGTTGGGGAAACACCCCCCCCCACCCCCAGTACCCACAATAAAAACAGTACAATGACCCACAATAAACAGCATTATATTTATTAAATACATTACCCACCCCCTGTGCCCCCCCATAAATACAAGATTTATTCTTTTACATACAGGGTTCATAACGCAGCCCCACGCGAGTCCCCGGTGGGCTGGCAGGGCACCTGGACAGACCTACAGTTTACCAGCAGCCCTTTTTACACAGATTCTGGAGGCCTGCTGGTGGATCCTGCCAGCACCATGGCCCCCAGGTGGTCTCCTTGGGTCACCGTGGGCCACAATTGGGTCCCCACGGTAGGCCCAAGGATGTCTGGGAGCCCCGGGTCAGACCCACAGGTGTCTGCGGGGCCTCAGGTGGTTCCCTCGGGGGTTTGGGGAACTCACGGGTGCTCACTACGGGTCCGCGGTGCCCCCACAGAAGTGGGACCACACATCATCATCCCCGCACCTACGGGTCGGCGGTGCCCCCACAGAAGTGGGACCACACATCGTCATCCCCGCAGACTACGGGTCCGCGGTGCCCCCACAGAAGTGGGACCACACATCATCATCCCCGCATGTGTCACCCGTGGAACCACCAGCCTGATACCCTTGGGATACCCGAGGATACCCACAGGTGGTCTCCAGAGGTCCCACGCAGAACCACGGAACCAACCCTGAATGTAAAAAAAATAAACCTGGCCTATACATTCAATACATACACCCTCCCCCCCAACACCTACAGTACAATAATGTGCAAAATAACTATTATCCAGATATGGATAATAGATTAATTGCCCATTATTAACAACATTAACTAGCATATACAAATAAATAAAGTACTACTGACCTCATCAATACGAAGTGTCCGTCGCCAGCGCCTTCCTTCTCTTGCCCACACAAGACATAGCCAATACCAAGCCAATACATTGCAAGTACATTCAGATATCAATTAACCCCTTAAATACCTTATCAGATAATAACCGCAAAGGTGATTAAGGGGTTAAGCCACACAGGCCCGATATCCAACCTTCACCCATGAATTTGTACTGTGGCTTCATCATGCAACTATATATATATACTGTATATATATATACAGAGAGACAGAGAGAAAGAGAGAGAGAGAGAGAGAGAGAGAGATACAGTATATATATATACACACGTTATATACACACCCATGATAAACCAATATACAGTACAAATAAATGTAGAAGGGTTATCAAAACCATACTGTCCTACAACCAAACACTTCTCCATACATACACACTAAATTAAAATCAATTTCCTTTAATATTCATAACTGATCTCTCAATCTAAATCATCACTAAACCTCTGAAAAGCCATTTAAACAACTTACATTCCAATATAAATGATGCCTAAATATCTATGCACCATATACATTCTGCAAATTAATCAACCAAGTAAACAAAAATCAATTAGCAATCATTATTTACATCCCTAAACAATTCACACTACATCCCGAACAATGAAACCATTAACAAATTCACGCCTAGAGCAGAACAATTAAGCCTTTGAAAAAATATAAGTACCGACAAAAATACAACCTTTACAACCAAGCCTATCCCTGACCTTCCTCAAACACACAATACAATACCAAGGAATACATCTATCTAATTTTAAAATACTTTAAACTCACAATAAAGCATAGCAGCATACACAAAATAATTTAAAACACATCAAATCAAGCTTTTAAAACAACATCATTTCTTACCCTGTATGTATATATCTCTCTAGACATATATACATACATACATACATACATACAGTACAGTGGCAAGAAATGATATACCACAAAAAAAAAATACACATGTTAAAAAACCTTTTGAAAAAATTAACAAGTTAAATAAAATACATTTCTTTAGTTAACTTACCATTACTTGCCCCCACCGACTCCCGTTGCGCAGCTTACTCACGAACCAATCCACGATCAGGTACCCATAAAATAAAAAACCATAAAATAATAAACATTAAACTAAAAATCCAAATCAATCCACGGGTCTTCTACTTGTAATCCATCTTCATCTGTATTCTTCTTTCTTCTATCTCCTTCCAGCGGGCGGGGCGGGGTCTTCTCCCCGTCTGCGGCCACGCCCTGGTCTTCTTTCTTGCCCGGAGGTCCTTCCTCCGCGGCGTCTGGCTTCAAAATGAGACGACATAGGCTTTTAAAGGCCTATGACGTCACATTTTTTGTCGTGATTCCCACGGTCCTGATTGGGTCGTGAAAACCATGTGTTTTGGCCGACAAAAAAAAAATGATGACCTCACTTAAAGGGAATGAAAGCACAGCCAATCAGAATGGCTTTGCTTCAATTGCCTTTAAGATGACGTCATGAAAAGGCACATGGCCGCCCTCACATGGTATTGTAGCCAATCAGAGCGTGGGAACTCCATCCCTACTCTGATTGGCTACCGTACCACGTGACAGGTTTTCATTGACGTCACATCCTTTCTCCCCCAAGCCCCTGACACATGGTATACCAGAGCCAATCAGAGTAGGGATAAAGTTCCCACGCTCTGATTGGCTCTAGTACCATGTGTGCACGGCCATGTGTCTTTTAATGACGTCACCTTAAAGGCATTTGAAGCAAAGCCATTCTGATTGGCTGTGCTTTCATTGCCTTTAAGATGACGTCATCATTTTAATTTTTGTCGGCCAAAACACATGGTTTTCACGGCCCAATCAGGACCGTGGGAACCATGACGCAAAATGTGACGTCATAGGCCTTTAAAAGCCTATGTCGTCTCATTTTGAAGCCAGACGCCACGGAGGAAGGACCTCCGGGGAAGAAGGAAGACCAGGGCGTGGCCGAAGATGGAAAGAAGACCCCCGCCCCGCCCCGCTGGAAGGAGATAGAAGAAAGAAGAACACAGATGAAGATGGATTACAAATAGAAGACCCGTGGATTGTTTTGGATTTTTAGTTTAAAGTTTATTTTTTTTCTGGTTTATTATTTTATGGGTTCCTGTTCGTGGATTGGTTCATGACTAAGCTGCGCAATGGGAATCGGTGGGGGCAAGTAATGGTAAGTTAACTAAAGAAATGTATTTTATTTAACTTGTTAATTTTTTCAAAAGGTTTTTTAACATGTATTTTTTTTTTTGTGGTATATCATTTCTTGCCACTGTATGTATGTATGTATATATGTCTAGAGAGATATATACATACAGGGTAAGAAATGATGTTGTTTTAAAAGCTTGATTTGATGTGTTTTAAATTATTTTGTGTATGCTGCTATGCTTTATTGTGAGTTTAAAGTATTTTAAAATTAGATAGATGTATTCCTTGGTATTGTATTGTGTGTTTGAGGAAGGTCAGGGATAGGCTTGGTTGTAAAGGTTGTATTTTTGTCGGTACTTATATTTTTTCAAAGGCTTAATTGTTCTGCTCTAGGCGTGAATTTGTTAATGGTTTCATTGTTCGGGATGTAGTGTGAATTGTTTAGGGATGTAAATAATGATTGCTAATTGATTTTTGTTTACTTGGTTGATTAATTTGCAGAATGTATATGGTACATAGATATTTAGGCTTCATTTATATTGGAATGTAAGTTGTTTAAATGGATTTTCAGAGGTTTAGTGATGATTTAGATTGAGAGATCAGTTATGAATATTAAAGGAAATTGATTTTAATTTAGTGTGTATGTATGGAGAAGTGTTTGGTTGTAGGACAGTATGGTTTTGATAACCCTTCTACATTTATTTGTACTGTATATTGGTTTATCATGGGTGTGTATATAACGTGTGTATATATATATATATACTGTATATATCTCTCTCTCTCTCTCTTTCTCTCTGTCTCTCTGTATATATATACAGTATATATATATATAGTTGCATGATGAAGCCACAGTACAAATTCATGGGTGAAGGGTGGGTATCGGGCCTGTGTGGCTTAACCCCTTAATCACCTTTGCAGTTATTATCCGATAAGGTGTTTAAGGGGTTAATTGATATCTGAATGTACTTGCAATGTATTGGCTTGGTATTGGCTATGTCTTGTGTGGGCAAGAGAAGGAAGGCGCTGGCGATGGACACTTCGTATTGATGAGGTCAGTAATACTTTATTTATTTGTATATGCTAGTTAATGTTTTTAATAATGGGCAATTAATCTATTATCCATATCTGGATAATAGTTATTTTGCACATTATTGTACTGTAGGTGTTGGGAGGGAGGGTGTATGTATTGAATGTATAGGCCAGGTTTATTTTTTTTACATTCAGGGTTGGTTCTGCGTGGGACCTCTGGAGACCACCTGTGGGTATCCTCGGGTATCCCAAGGGTATCAGGCTGGTGGTTCCACGGGTGACACATGCGGGGATGATGATGTGTGGTCCCACTTCTGTGGGGGCACCGCGGACCCGTAGTCTGCGGGGATGACGATGTGTGGTCCCACTTCTGTGGGGGCACCGCCGACCCGTAGTGAGCACCCGTGAGTTCCCCAGACCCCCGAGGGAACCACCCGAGGCCCCGCAGACACCTGTGGGTCTGACCCGGGGCTCCCAGACATCCTTGGGCCTACCGTGGGGACCCAATTGTGGCCCACGGTGACCCAAGGAGACCACCTTGGGGCCATGGTGCTGGCAGGATCCACCAGCAGGCCCCCAGAACCTGTGTAAAAAGGGCTGCTGGTAAACTGTAGGTCTGTCCAGGTGCCCTGCCAGCCCACCGGGGACTCGCGTGGGGCTGCGTTATGAACCCTTTATGTAAAAGAATAAATCTTGTATTTATGGGGGGGCACAGGGGGTGGGTAATGTATTTAATAAATATAATGCTGTTTATTGTGGGTCATTGTACTGTTTTTATTGTGGGTACTGGGGGTGGAGGGGGGTGTTTCCCCAACGGTATGTGGGTAGGCCTCCCTTGTGGGTACTGACTGGGTGGTTAGGCCTCACGGGGGGGGGTTAGTGTGGGAGGGTATGTAGGCATCCCGAGTGGTGGGTGAGGGTGGGTTAACCCCTTAATGACTGTAGCGGTTAATAACCGCTATGGTGATTAAGGGGTTAGGGGACATTACTTTGGATGTTTTAATTTTTGTGTCTGTTTTGCAGAAGCGGAGGGGCCATGGCCAGGATGGGGGGGGTAACGGTATGTGGGTAGGGGGTGAGGGTGGTTAGACCTCACAGTATGCACATTGGGTCCCCCCCCCTCCCCACATTTACATACACTGCACTCACAGCAATGCAGGCAGGGAGGGAGATTTAACAGAAACATTAGGGGGGAGGGGGCTTTAAATCTCTCTGCCTTCAGTGTAATCTGTTTAAAGCCCCCTCCCCCCTAATGTTTCTGTTAAATCTCTCTGCCTTCAGTGTAATCTGTTTAACAGAAACATTAGGGGGGAGGGGGCTTTAAATCTCTCTGCCTTCAGTGTAATCTGTTTAACAGAAACATTAGGGGGGAGGGGGCTTTAAACAGATTACACTGAAGGCAGGGAGATACAGGGGATGTACTGTACTGTATGTTGTTTATTGCAATGCTTCAATGTGTGTATAATGTATAATGTTTTTTACAATTAGATAGATGTAATCCTTGGTATTGTAAGGGTTAGCTTTGGTTTTAAATTGTGTTTTCTGGTTGGTACTTACAGTATATATTGATTTTTGTTTACTTGATTGGTTAAAATAGTTGACGTGTTTGTATTTACTGGTACAGTAGCTTGCAATGATATTGTTAACATTCATTTGCAGAATGTATATGGTGCATAGATTTTATGCATCATTTATACAATGTAAATGCAATGTACTGTGTGGATTGGAATGTTATGTTTTATATTGTAAGATCAGTTAGGATTATTAAATGGATTATTATTATTGTCTGTATGGAGAAGCGTTATTTGTAGGACAGTATGATTTTGATAACCATTCTACATGTATTTGTATATTGGTTCATCATGTGTGTGTATATATATATATACAGTATATATATACACAGTATATACTGTATATGTATAGGGATTGTTATTATATATATACTGTATATATACAGTATATATATACAGTATATATTTATTTCTCTTCATGTATTTATTTATTTATTTAGATTTATTTATTAATTGTGGGGCTGCTGTGCGTGAATTTTTTTTATTGTGTGTAGCACGGTCGTGAAGGGGTTTAATACCACTACTGTCGTGAAGGGGTTAAGTGCACCCGCTACCCCCCCGCAAGCCCTAAACAACCACCGATGGGGCTAATACCCCCTTCACCCACCCCCACTACCCACAATAAAAAAAATTCACACATAGCAGCAGCAGCACAATTAATAAATAAATCGAAATAAATAAATAAATAAATGAATATAAATAAATACATTTAAAATACATTTTTATTGATAGTGTAGATGTGCAGAGGGTCTCCGGAGCTGAACCGCTGTGGTTTTAGGTCTGGGGACCCCCTGGTCCCCGAGATACAGGCCCCTTTAGGGGGTGCCGGTATCCCTCTGCTCTGCTTGGTTTACAGGCCGCGATCACGTGATCGGGCCCTTTAAACGCAGAGGGATACCGGCACCTCATAAAGGGGGCTGTATCTCGGGGAGCAGGGGGACCCCCGACCTGAAACCAACGCGGTTCAGCTCCGGAGACCCCCTGCACATCTACACTGTAAATAAAAATGTATTTCAAATTTATTTATTTATAGTCATTTATTTATTTAGATTTATTTATTTATTTTTTGGCGGCTGCTGTGTGTGAGTTTTTTTTTATTGTGGGTAGCGGGGGTGGGTGAAGGGGGTATTAGCCCCAACGGTGCTTGTTTAGGGCTTGCGGGGGGGTAGCGGGAGGGCTTAACCCCTTCATGACCGTAGCGGTATTAACTGCTACGGTCGTGAAGGGGTTAAGTGCACCCGCAATCCCCCCGCAAGTCCTAAACTCACACCAAGGGCCAAATACCACCCTCACCCACCCCCGCTACCCACAATAAAGCGGGCACGGTGAGTTAACCCCTTCATTGCTTTAGCGGCTATCCGCTATGGTAATGAAGCAGCATTTCTGTATTTTTAATAATATTGTGCAGGAGCAGGGGGTCCCCTGAGCATTAATTTCTGGCTCAGGGAACCCCCTGCTCACTGTACAATATTATTAAAATACAGAAATGCTGCTTCGTTACCATAGCACATAGCCGCTAAGGTAAAGCACGAGTGTTTATTTATATATGTGTTTTATTCATACTGTACATGTGCAGAGGGTCTCCAGAGCAGAAACGTTTTGGTTTCAGGTCCGGGGACCCCCTGCCCCCCGAGATACAGGCCCCTTTTGGGGGTGCCGGTATCCCTCTGCTTGGTTTAACAGGCCGCGGTCACGTGATCGGGGCCTTAACGCAGAGGGATACCGGCACCTCATAAAGGGGTCTGTATCTCGGGGGGCAGGGGGTCCCCGGTCCTGAAACCAACGCGGTTCAGCTCCCGAGACCCCCTGCACATCTACACTAGGAATAAAAATGTATTTCAAATGTATTTATTTATTTATGTATTGCGGGGATGCTGTGTGTGATTATTTTTTATTGTGGGTATCGGGGGTGGGTGAAGGGGGTATTAGCCCCAACGGTGGTTGTTTTGGGCTTGCGGGGGGGTCGCGGGAGTGGTTAACCCCTTCATGACCGTAGCGGTATTAACTGCTAAGGTCGTGAAGGGGTTAAGTGCACCCGCAACCCCCCCGCAAGTCCTAAACTCACACCAAGGGCCAAATACCCCCTTCACCCACCCCCGCTACCCACAATAAAGCGGGCACGGTGGGTTAACCCCTTCATTGCCTTAGCGGCTATACGCTATGGTAATGAAGCAGCATTTCTGTATTTTTAATAATATTGAGCAGGAGCAGGGGGCCCCCTGTGTTTAGATTTCTGGCTCAGGGAACCCCCTGCTCACTGTACAATATTATTAAAAATACAGAAATGCTGCTTCTTTACCATAGCGCATAGCCGCTAAGGTAAAGAACGAGTGTTTATTTATATATGTGTTTTATTTATACTGTACATGTGCAGAGGGTCTCCGGAGCAGAAACGTTTTGGTTTCAGGTCCGGGGACCCCCTGCCCCCCGAGATACAGGCCCCTTTTGGGGGTGCCGGTAACCCTCTGCTTGGTTTAACAGGCCGCGATCACGGGATCGGGACCTTTAAACGCAGAGGGATACCGGCACCTCATAAAGGGGTCTGTATCTCGGGAAGCAGGGGGTCCCCGGACCTGAAACCAGTGCGGTTCAGCTCCCGAGACCCCCTGCACATCTACACTATAAATAAAAATGTATTTAAAATAATTTTTAATGTGCCGATGTTTGCGCAGAGAGAGCAGCGGATCTCTCTCTGCTGCAAACACATCTCGCCCCCGCCGGCCCATAGTATCATTTATGTATGTGCATATACAGTACTGTATGTGTACAGTACAGTATGTTAGGGGTTATAGGGGCTGTTGTTATACAGTATATATATATATATACAGTATATATACTGCATTACAATTCATTATAGGGGACGGCTTCAAAGAGAACAGCTCGCAAGCACCCCCATGTGTTTTTACACGGCATTGCAGTATTGCAGCCAGCCGGAATAAAATGCTTCAATCCCTGCCGGGAAAATAACGCTATACACTCCGGCAGAAAACGATCACAAACCTCAATACACCGGAGTATACCCAAATTCGCGGGACTAGCCGAGCGAGAATAAAGTGTGTTGCCACTGTATTTCAATTTATTTCATGACTCGTAGGAATTACACAAGGGCGAGTTACATCTAGAAGCGATACTCACAGAATCAAACATTCACAGATCATACACAAATAAATAGATAAGCATACATACAAGCAAACACTCAAAATGGCGGTTAGGCCAAAATAGGTCTGTCTTCATATAGCCTGAGCCACACACATTATCTCAATCTTCACAGCCTGCAGACAGGATAGAGTTAACTATGGAAGCAATTGGTTTGGCAATTGCTGGGGCACCAAGTCTTAGGAACCTAGATTGTAGTAAGTCAGGTTCACTTATAATCTTCCAAAGAACAACAATTTCTTCGAAGACACAGAAAATGTCATTTAGGAATTGCTTTAAAAAGAGATCTCTAATGGCAACTCTCCGCATGTAACTGAGAGTTGCGAGAATTGTCTTTACGATAAACATTGCTTTGTACTTTGAGATCCAGATCCACAAACAATGTCAAATCCAAATACTGAATGTGATGTGGATGAAAGTGATGTGTAAACCGTAAGTTGAACATGTTGTCATTTAAAAAATCAAAAAAGAGCGGTGTCATGGGAGAGGGGGTTTGGCCCAGTATTAAAGGGGTTACACCCCATTTGGCCACCCCCTGCTCTCACTTGGGAAGCAAGGGTTTAACTGGACTGCGGTAATTATACGGTACATAACTCAGTGGTCAAAACGGCGCAACAGTACAACTATTTATTCAATTAATAAATTAAAAGATATGCACTGTTAAAAAATACAAAGTTAAAAAGTATATTTTAAGAAAAAAAAATATATATAAAGAACTTAATCATTCAACTCATGATAAACGGGAGATGAAGGGCTGATTAGTACCAACATATGTAAAAAAACACAGATAAAAACACAATCTGCTTAAGAAATTAACTATAAAGGTTATATCTAAAAGACCCAAAATATCTTAAGTGATCTAAACAGAACTTATAGGAACCATATACATATCGGAGAGGCTACAGTAGGGAGACCAATCCGAGCAATGGATGTATTAAGTAAGGAATGGGGCTAATTCAAAATCAGCATTAAGGCCGTTAGGTATTAAGGTGTTAAGTTTGTGTATCCAATACATCTCGCGTTTGCTCAGATCTATATCCCTACTGCGGCCTCTCCAGTGTTGTAACACATTTTCAATAGCAGTAAACTTTAAACCTTTGATGTTTGAATTATGATAATTTGCAAAATGTTTTGATACACTATGTGTCAGTATGCCTCTTCTAATGTTACTTAGATGTTCTATAATACGTGTTCGAATTGCTCTTTTAGTTTTTCCCACGTATTGTAGCCCACAGGGGCACTCTAATAGATATATAACATATTCTGTGTAGCAATTCATGTATTGTTTAATTTTAAAACATTTCTTACTTTTATTACACATAAAATTATTTTTGTCTATTTGTTTATGTTCACATGTTGTCATTTAAAAAATCAAAAAAGAGCGGTGTCGTGGGAGAGGGGGTTTGGCCCAGTATTAAAGGGGTTACACCCCATTTGTCCACCCCCTGCTCTCACTTGGGAAGCAAGGGATTAACTGGACTGCGGTCCAGTAATGTGTTTTACCATGCTTCAGAATCCAACTGTTTATTCCCGTAAAAATGTATTGTTCTCATTCCAGTGTTTGCGCCAACACATACACTGGGGTTGAAGCGGGAGGGAAGGGATTAATGTTAATTCAGTGGTTAGAGCCCTTTGTTCCCTTTTCCTGCCTTTTCAGGCTCCATTTTGCAGCCTTCCATGGGCCGCCATTGCAGGTCCATTGATTCCAATGGCAGATCTGGCGGTTTTGGACCTGTTTCCAGCGAAGACCAGCAGGGGGCATCCGAGAGGAGGAGCAGCGGTTTCCCTTCAATGGGGGATTCCTCGACGCCGAACTCCAGGAACAGGTTGGCAGCCATCCAAACCGCAGACCGCAAGAGCGTATACTATGTCTTTGAAAAGAGCTTTATCACTGAGGTCAAGTTCAATCACAAGTGGCGTGAGAACCTTAGGTTCTAGGGCACCTAGGAATAAAATTATTTTTGCCCCTAGCTCCTTGGCCTCCCCACACTCGACCACCACCGGGTCCGAGAATCCAGGACCCCCGTAAAGGGTCGAGCTCAACTAGAGGGTCGCGCCATTGACTTCAATGGTGGAGCGGAGGTCCCATTGAATCTAATGGCGGCGCTCGCCCATGCATTTCCTATGGCGGCGCCGGCCATTGATTCCAATGGGAGAAAAACGCGTGGCGTGAAAACGGCTACGTCCGAAACTGTGAAAAGTGTAAGTCCATATCTCCGGTTCTGCGAGGACCAGAGCGTTGGGATTTGGGTCGCATGTAGCCACTGCTCCGGCAAGACTGCATGACCATTTCCAGCCCTCTCCGAACAACCAGACGGAGTATGGACAAATGTAAAGATTGGTGATTTTCCCCATAGCCGTCAATGGCGGCGTTTCCCCATTGAAAGGCTATGGCGGAGAAGTCTCATAGACGGCAATGGCGGAGGTTCCCCATTGAAAGTCTATGGTGGCGGAACCCATTGACTTCAACGGCGGAGTTGCTCCATTGTACGCCTATGGCGGCCGAGCCTGTTGATTTCAATGGGGAAAGAGGGAAAAGCAGAGATTCATTATTAAAGGGAAGAATCCTGTATTTAAAAAGTGTTTTAACCTGCATTGGTGTATCTCCGGTTCTGGGGGTTGCAGGGAGCTGAAACTTGGCCACTATATAGAACCCCCTCCGGCATGAGGAAGTGGCAAGTATCAGCCCACTGGGCCCAACAGAACCGATTATTTTGATATGTGAAGATATTAAACTATGAATTGTACATCTGGGATGAAAACTCAGAGCCCATCTGCTATGTTAATAGGTCGAGATGGCAGACAAATGGTTGATCATAAAACTCCTGATCAAAGACTTCCCCACCCTGCTTGTGTATGCAAACACAACAGAACGCAGTACATGGGTGCTTCAGATTAAGTGTGGTAATTCACACATTGGACAAAGGACATCCTGGGAACTAGACTTGACGACGCCAGGCTAGTGGGAGGGGGACTGAGAAAATAAGCCCCCTGTTTAGAATATTACCCACCCAGTGGGCAGGTATTATGGTGCCCCTCAGGGGAGGTGGCAAGGAGAGATTGGGTGCAGGTAATTGTTTCCAATGGCCTGCACTCAATAATAAGGTATATACTGGAGATTGCATATAAACCAGTGTCCAGCCTATCCTCTGTGTTTGTGTTTTCGTGACTTCAAGTGTACCAACTGTTTGATGCTGATGAAATGCTAATCCTGTTCCTGATTACTTCATCACCCCCATTCCAACCCTAAGTAAGTGTATATTTTGCCTGTTATTTGTATATCTTGTATACGCCCTTTCCTCTGTTACTCAACTGCTAAAACTCTGACTCAGGCCCTCATTCTCTCCTGTCTTGATTACTGTAACCTCCTGCTGTCCGGCCTTCCTATCTCTCACCTGTCTCCCCTACAATCTATCCTAAACACTGCTGCCAGAATCACTCTACTCTTTCCTAAATCTGTCTCCGTATCTCCCCTCCTGAAATCCCTCTCCTGGCTTCCGACTAAATCCCGCATCTCACACTCCATTCTTCTCCTCACTTTTAAAGCTTTACACTTTTCTGCCCCTCCTTACATCTCAGCCCTAATTTCTCGCTATGCACCATCCCGACTCTTGCGTTCTTCTCAAGGATGTCTTCTTTCTACCCCCTTTGTATCTAAAGCTCTCTCCCGCCTTAAACCTTTCTCACTTTCTGCCCCACACCTCTGGAATGCCCTTCCCCTCAATACCCGACTAGCCCCCTCGCTATCCACCTTTAAGACTCACCTTAAGACACATCTGCTTAAAGAAGCATTTGAGTAGCACTGGATAATCATGGACACATGACACATAAAGCTTGGCCCCCTGCAGACGCACTTACTAGTATTCCCTCCTACTGTCTCTGTACGTTCTCCCTACCTACCAATTAGATTGTAAGCTCCTCGGAGCAGGGACTCCTTCTTTAATGTTACTTTTACAGTATGTCTGAAGCACTTATTCCCATGATCTGTTATTTATATTATTTGTTATTTATATGATATGTATTACTACTGTGAAGCGCTATGTACATTTATGGCGCTATATAAATAAAGACATACAATACAATACAATACAATCTTGTGTGTTCACCTTCTTTAAGGAATAAAACTCTAATTTATCATATCTAAGTCGTGTTCAATTCAACCCAGTTATATTTTTGGTGTGTATATTATAACCTTGTCATAAGTTACCGTGACAAGCGGTAGGTCATGAACTGTACCTCTCCCTATAATGAGCAAATCGTCAATGTAGTGCTTGTAAAGCACCACATTGCGACAAAACAGATTTTTATCTCCAAACACGTGGGACATCTCCCACCAACCCATGAAGGAGTTGGTGTAGGATGGTGCAAAACAGGTCCCCATCACGGTCCCACGTGTTTGGAGCTAAAACTGACCGTCAAACTGAAAATAGTTGTGACGGAGTAAATAGGTGATGCTGTCTAACAAAAAAGTGACGTGAGCAGGTGAAAGTGTGGAAGTGTGTTCAAGGTAATATCGGATGGCAGTGAGGCCATGGGTGTGTGAAATAATGGTGTAGAGTGAGGTCACGTCTAACGTGACCCATAAATAATCGGAATGCCAAGTGAAATCGTGAAAAAGGGATAAAGTGTTTGGTGTCTAGAAGAAAAGAGGGTAAAATGCGGACAAGAGGCTGGAGGTAGTGATCAACATAAATGGATGTGCTCTCCAAGGGACCCAATGCTGGATACTATAGGTCTACTCGGGCTTGCAATGAGTGATTTGACTGGATGTTTGATGTTTAGGTAATCACATTCAGTTTTGGATAAAAGTTGGAGTATAATACCCTCTTCAATGAGCTCAGATAGCTCTGTATGGTATCTCAAAGTGGGGTCACCTAATAGTAATCACTGTCGAGAACAACCACTACCCCTCCCTTGCCGGTCGGTGTTCTTTACCGTAATAGGGTCATTTTCTTATAATGATTGGATAGCTGCTCTTTGTTCTGTTGACAGATTGTCTGGTCTATTGAATTGGCGTGAAATACTCAGGTACACATATATTTGTTTTGTACATATATTTTTTGTCGAGCTTCAGTGAACCTGGCTACCCATTTTTCAATTGATTGTGGATTTCAAGCGAGTGCCCCTTTTTTCCTTACATTTTTTCACCTCAACAGTGTTGGGATTACACTCCTGCATGGGGCCATGGTTGCAGCTGCAGCCTGGATATCTACAATGTTACCATGTGCAGGCCTACTGGCAAATTGGAGTATCATGCCTGGGGAGGGTACTGACTGGGTCACATGCAGATCGTGTGATGCCTCTCAGTACCTGGACCTGCCTTGTTATGGGACAGGGTTACAAGCCCCCCCCCCACCCCGGGTATAAAAGCTGGCACTCCACCAAATTGTTGGAGGTTCTTCCCTCCCTCAGTGAAGTGGGAGCGCACCCCCCTTGCCCTATCAGGGAGTAAGGGAGCTAAGGAGGGGCTCTTGGGGCCTCAAGCCCCTTGGGTCTGCTCCAGGGATCAGGAGAGAGCATGGAAGTATGCAGAGTGTACAACAATAATGACCCGTTGAATATACAGTCTGTCTGAGCCTGGAATCATTCAAGGGGGAAAGAAGGTGCCTATGGGGACCCATCCTGTCCTTGGCAGGATCCTCATAGGATGGAAGCGCTGCACCTATGGACCAGAAGCTGCAGCCTGACCTGTTGCCACTCCCCAGTACCATCGGCGGAAACTCAAAGCTCCTGTGAACAACAGGTATGAACCACATCCCACCCTGTAATTACCAAATCCCCCTGGGGGGGTGTTAAACATACATACATCACTACTGGATAGTTATGATAATGATACAGTCCATGCTAGATTTTATAATTAATTTAGAAGCAATTACAGGTTACTGTGACACACTTATGTGCACTGTTAAAATCAGCATATGCTCATTGTAATTGTGGTAATATTATATTTCTGTTATAAATCCTTATATCCGTGTTATAAGACAGTTTATAGCATATTTAATTATAAATCATTATATCCCCATTAAAATCAATGTAATCGTATATTTTATCTATGAATCCGTAATAACTCCTTTTATAATCCAGGATGTTTCAGTTATAAATGAGCATTTCTCTATGTTAATAGGGGAAATGTTTAGTGTTCAGTGTAATGTTGTGTAATGTAATGTTTAGTTATACTCCAGCTATTAGGATATTTATGCTACAAATCAGTATATGCACGTTATAATCAGTTAATAAGATATTTTAGTTACATATCTGAAAATCCCCCTGTTGCCTAATAATCTAATCTGTACATTCAGGTTTTTGGAAACAGGTAAGCAGATACAAAATATATATATATATATATATATATATATATAGCCTGGATGTTGTAATTCTGATGCTCTGGAAATACTGACAATGTAGAGGCACCCGGACTACAAATCCATGAATGCTGTGCGGGCACGCTCTGTGCGTATCCGCAGGGTATTCTGGGAGTTGTAGTTATGTCGCTTGATAAACAAGCATACACGAGGTGCTGGAAAACTACAATACCCAGAATCACGTGCGCTGCAATTTTTGTTATTCCTCCTACAGCGCAGGTTTTGGACGTGTCACGTGTTCGTCCCGCAAGCCTTGCTGTGAGTTGTAGTTCTCAGGCTTGTAATCTACTGTACCATGGCAGACAACAGAACTGCAACTCCCAACATGCCATTCGCTCACATGTTCTCTGCTCAATGAATCCTCATATGGAAAGAGACATGTGCAGCTGCTACCTGGTGTGTGACAACATGTTACATTAAGTATAAGTTAAGAAATATATGCAATAGTGAATCCCGATGGCCGTCTTTGAATTGACAGGCGGAATGGTAATACGGGAAATGCTGCTTTAAACCCTGTTATATTGGTGCACATGGGCCGGATTCACTTATTTCTGTTAATCGGTCTGGGGTGTGTAGCTTTCTTTTTGGGGGCAGACATTTAATATAGTTTTTTTTTTGTGTGTGTGTGTGCATTTTATTGCGATATTTATTTTATGATATTTATTGTATGATATTTCCACCTGGAGTTACCATCCTTCAAAATCATAGACTTTTGACTGAAATTAGGTTAGCTGCCAATGTGCCCCACATAAATCAATTGGAGGTTTGAGTAAACTTATTAGTGATCTAGTATATATATATATATATATATATATCTATCTATCTATCTATCTATATATATATATATATCTATATATATATCTATATATATATATATATAACTATATATATATATATATAACTATAACTATATATATATATATATATATATATATATAACTATATATATATAACTATATATATATAACTATATATATATATATATATATATATATATATATATAACTATATATATATATATAACTATATATATATATATAACTATATATAACTATATAACTATATATAACTATATAACTATATATATATATATATAACTATATATATATATAGTTATATAGTTATATATATATATATATATATATATAGTTATTTAGTATTTCTAATGATTGAAAAGAAAAAAAAGGAAAGGATCTACGTACTTCAATATTATGTGATAATATATAATCATATAAAAATATTACTTGTGAGCACATTCACATGTCTCAGGCTGCGCTTATAGTCCCCGGCGACGTCGCGCAAAAACAAATACATTGGATCCATCGCATGCGCTTATAGTAAGCGCGACGGAACTGCAAAAAATTTTGACGCCATTGAAATTTGATTTTGAGAGAGACAGTCGCCATATGTGACTGTCTCAACACCAATCACAGAGCGCTTTCTGCACTCTGCCTGCCACCTTTGTGACGTCACTGGCCTTGTCGCCAGCGACGTCGCTCCAAACCTAAGTGCAACTTTCGCTAGTGGTGACAGGTGACATCATCAGTCGCGTCGCCGGCACTATAAACACGGCCTCAGACAGGTCTGCAACCCTGCTTTTCGCCATTATCACCTAACACAGGGGTGCGCAAAGTGTAAGCGTCTATGCTTATAGATCAAGGAAAAAGGGGCTCAGCATCAGCCCCAGGAGTCACGCCAGTTACCAAGAGATATATTAGCTATAGCACCCAGACGACCTTGTGTGCACATGAATCAATCCGAGGGACCCCCACTGAAGACACCTTGACTAAGCTGGAATAAAACGGGTGCACCTGCCTCGTGCGTGGACTGGAGGGGAGCTACGTGGTTCGTGACAAAAACACTTAGGGCAGTGGCACAATCAAGTGTCACTAACCCCATGTCCATTGCCACCAAACCCACTTATGGCATGCCTTCACGATGTAAAGTCCATTTATTAAAAATGTGTCCGATCATAGTCATGATTAAGGCCATGCTGAGCCTTTTTTTCCTTGATCTATAAGCATAAGTTTACACTTTGTGCTCTGTGTCTCTGGATATCCATTTATTGAATATATATTTACTTCATGTACAATATCAGCTATTCTCATTTTGTATATGTTATGGATTTCACTGTAGTTCTTCTTTTCTGGTCTCTCACCCTGTTCCCTTATTTCTATTATTATTGTTGTTATTTTTAGTAATCCCTCTTTATTAGATTTCTAGTGTAGTGTTGCTTTGCATGCTGTTTGACATGCCTAAACATCACTATGGTATATCTACTGTAAATTGGTAGTGTGAATATATCAGACAATGATTATGTGATGGTGTTTTTAGATGATATGGGCAGTTGGTATGTGATATGGAATGATTGGTGTTTACTGTGAGCTGACAAGTGTAAGGCCTGGGAACCGGTGCGCCCGGCGGTGCGGGCGGCCACACGCGAGCTCCCCACCAGCAGGGGAATCCTCCCGAGCCGGTCCCCCCTGGCTGCACAGCTTACTACACGCTGTGGCGCGTCAGCCGCTACGGGATACAAGAGAATTGTGATCCCTAGCGTTGACGCGTCACGTGGTGTGGCTGTAAGCCAATGAGGAGGGGAGGCTTCGGGAGGAGGAGAGGCTTCGGGGAGCGGGGAGGAGTGTGGAGGGAAAGCAGCGTGAGTGCCTGTCTGTGTGTGTGTCTGAGTGCCTGTCTGTGTGTCTGAGTGCGTGCGTGCCTGTCTGTGTGTGTGTGTGTGTATGCCTGAGTGCCTGAGTGCCTGCCTCTGTCTGTGTGTGTGTGTGTGTGCCTGCGTGTGTGTGTGCCTGTCTGTGTGTGTGTCTGAGTGCCTGTCTGTGTGTCTGAGTGCGTGAGTGCCTGTCTGTGTGTCTGAGTGCGTGAGTGCCTGCCTCTGTCTGTGTGTGTGTGTGTGTGTGCCTGCGTGTGTGTGTGTGCCTGTCTGTGTGTGTGTGTGTGTTGCTTTACTTACCTTCAATCAGCAGCCCGAGCTGTGGGGGGGAGGGAGAGTAGCGGGTCCCTCCGCTCAAGCCACGCCCCCCCTCCCGCTCAAGCCTCCCGCTCCAGCCTCCCGCTCCGGCTCCCGCTCCCTACAGACCGCATATCGCGGTCTGTGTATGTCAGCGCCCCGTCTGTATGCAGTGCGGGCGCGCTGACTCTGGGAGCGGGGCCTTAGCCTTAGGCTGCGCTTATAGTGCCGGCTAAAGCTAGCTACAAGGGGAGTGACAGAAGGCCGAGGGGTGGGGACCAGAGCAAGGGGGAAGGCTGAAATGGAGAGGAGTTGTAATTTCTGTTTGTATGCTGAATTTACAGTACTTTTACTTTAAATTACGGGAGAATTTACTATTTTAAAGTTGTTCATAAATTGTGTTTCACTTGAGACACACACATACAGTACACACAATCAGAGCCGCCAGCAGAAATCATGGGGCCCAGGAAAAATGAAAGGAGCAGCCTCCCCCCCCCCCCCCCCCCCCCAACCCATAGCGCACCTACCACGGAAAAACAAATTTTAGCGTACAACTTTTACTTAACCCCCCAATACATATAAAAATACCCCAATAATAAAACGCTGCACCCGGTGCCGGGTCGGCAGCGCCGGAAGTCATCTGGGCTAAGCTTCCGCCTCGCCAGCGTGAGAGGGAGGCGCACACACGAGCAGCCATTGTGGGACTGAGAGGTGGCTGCAGCGGGGCAGTGCCGGCAGCAACTGCTGTGACCTGTGGCCGGGTCCCTGCCACCGCCAGCCCCCCGCAGTCTCTCCAGCCACCGGGCTACCACCACCCACCAGCCCCCCGCAGTTCCGCCAGCTGCCGGGCCCCCGCCACCACCCCCCATAGTCCCGCCAGCCGATGGGCCCCGCCACCGTCCCCCACCACGACACCGCCCTCCCCCCTGCAGTCACCGGGCCGACCTGATAATCCCCAAGGCAAGCCTGATTTGTATATGTATTGGGGGTGTATTTTATATATGTATTGGGGGGTGGTATATTTGTAGATGTATTGGGGGGGGGTGGGGTATATTTGTAGATGTATTGGGGGGGGGAGTGGGGTATATTTGTAGATGTATTGGGGGGGGGGAGTGGGGTATATTTGTAGATGTATTGGGGGGGAGTGGGGTATATTTGTAGATGTATTGGGGGGGGAGTGGGGTATATTTGTAGATGTATTGGGGGGGAGTGGGGTATATTTGTAGATGTATTGGGGGGGAGTGGGGTATATTTGTAGATGTATTGGGGGGGGAGTGGGGTATATTTGTAGATGTATTGGGGGGAGTGGGGTATATTTGTAGATGTATTGGGGGGGTGGGATATTTGTAGATTTATTGGGGGGTGGGGTGTGTTTTTGTATGTATTGGGGGGTTAAGTAAAAGTTACGCGCTAAAATAATATTTCCGTTGTAGGTGCGCTATGGGTTGGAGGGGTCTGCTCCTTTCATTTGACCTGGGCCCCATGATTTCTGTTGGCGGCCCTGATCTCTCGCACACAATCACACACAATCACACTCCTCCCCCCCCCCCCCACCCACGCACACACACAATCCCCCACCCACACACACACACAATCCCCCCTCCCACACACACATTCACACAATCCCACACTCACACAATCCCACACACACACAATCACACACACACACACACACACACACACACACACACACACACACACACACACACACACACATACACACACACACAATCCCACACACGCAATCACACACACACAATCCCCCACACACAAACACAATCACTCACACACAATCACACACAAACACAATCACACAATCCCCCCCCACACACACACATTCACACATTCACACAATCACACAATCCCCCCCCACACACACACATTCACACATTCACACAATCAATCACACACACTCACAATCCCACACAAATACACACACACAATCCCCCCAAACACAATCACACAACCCACATACACACACACACAATCATATACAATCCCCCCTCACACACACAATTCCCTCTCACACACACAATAACCCCTCACACACACAGTCCCCCCGCACACACACACACCCACCCCACCCCTCTCCCTGCACTCACACACAGACACATTTCCCCTCTCCCTGCATCAGATCAGAAGCTATCTGATTGGTTACAGCCTGTCACATGAGGAGACCGTCTCTGTAAAAATCAAATTGTACTAACTACAGAGATTCATGTCTCTTCGTCGCTCCGTCGCTGTCGCCCCTACAATAAGTGCATGCTACAGATTCAATGCATTTGTTTTGAAGCGCCGGCGCTCTAAGCGCAGCCTTAGGCTGTATTGTTAGGTATAGAAGGGATTAGTGATGTAGGTTAATTGATTTCTCTGTAGGGTCTGGGTCTTTAATATTAATCTAAAATGTATTTGTGAGTCCCTGACAGTCTGTTTACTCTTTTTACATTGCTAGTGCAGTCTACGCATGCACCAGGCATCTGCTACTAGTGTCTCTGTCAGTTTGTTTATCTTTGCACTGATATTGCGGTTTGCGCATGCGCAAGGGATCCGACAGTGCGTCAGGTTGCTAGGGACGCGAGCGTGCTTTAGAATGGCTGTCCTGCACAATCGGGGTGAAGGGGACTTTAGTAAGTTTCTTTCTATGCAGGGCATATATGTTTGTATAACCGAGGCTGTGGTTAAGTTTCTTTCCCCGCTTTCTCCCTTCTCTGGTTGTAATCAGCCTTTGTTATGACAGGCATATACTGACACACAGGGCCGCCAACAGGGGGGACATAGGGCACTGGCGTCCCGGGCCCCGTGAGTCAGGGGGGCCCGGCCAGGCCCGTTAAAAAAAAAAGTTTTTTTTAATGGCGGCGATTGTTCCGCGCGCAGGGCAAGCAGGGTATCCGTCCTGCTGCCTGTGGGCTTGCCCTACTGCCTGTGGGCCCGCCCGTTTCCCACCTTCGCTCATCCCCCGCTCCCACCCCTCGGCTCCCAACGTGGGACGGAGGGGATGTGCCATGGGATTCCCTTGCGCGCGCGCCAACCTAACTTCCCCCCCGCGTGCCAACCAGGGGCCTCACAGCACAGGGGGGCCCCACGCGCCCGGCCCCTGGGTGCCCACCATAGGGTTGCCAGGTGTCCGGCGAGCGTTAAGTGCTGAGAGGGCGGAGGCAGTGAGAGGGCGGGCCGGGACGGTGGTTGGGCAGAGCAAGGAGGACTGGTGTGCTGTCCCTGATTGGAGGAGAGGACAGCCAACCAGAGGACAGCAGGGGCGGAACCCACACCCCGGCGGGCCAGAGGCATGTTCTGTGCTGTCTGTGTCCTGCAGGAGATAGGTAAAGACAATGTGGGGGGTGGTGAGGGTATTTTTAATATGTATTGGGGTGGTAGGAGTATATTTAATATATATGGGGGGTGGTGGGGTATATTTTATATGTATGGGGTGGTGGGGGTATATTTAATATGCATTGGGGTGGTAGGAGTATATTTAATATATATGGGGGTGGTAGGGTATATTTTATATGAATTGGGGAGGTGGGGGGATATTTTATATGAATTGGGGAGGTGGGGTGGATATTTTATATGAATTGGGGAGGTGGGGGGGATATTTTATATGTATTGGAGAGGTGGGTGGATATTTTATATGTATTGGGCTAGTGGTGGGATATTTAATATATATGGGGGTGGTAGGGGTATATTTTATCTATATGGGGGTGGTAGGGGTATATTTTATATGTATTGGGGAGGTGGGGCTATATTTTATATGTATTCGGGAGCGTGTTTTTAAAAAATATATATATATATATATGTGTATTGGGGGCGTCGCAACTTTTACCATTGTGTCCAGTATTTTTGGACAAGCCACCTGGCAACCCTACCCACCAATGCTAAAAATGTAAAATCTCCATTCTAAGTCTAGCTAGGAGGGCTCGCTCTCCCCCCGCCACGGCGCCCCGACACCCCGGCTTGCTCTCCCCCCGCCGCGGCGGCCGACACCCCGGCTCGCTCTCCCCCCGCCCGGCACCCCGGCTCGCTCTCCCCCCGCCCGGCACCCCGGCTCGCGTCACAACCGCTCGTAGCCTAGCAGTGCAGCACTTCCGGTGCCTGCTGCTGCTAGTGAGCGCGTGGGAGGCTGGGAGCGACAGTCTGCATAGGTTAGAAGTATATACCAGTGACTGTTTCTTTATTGTGATATTTCTTCAGATAAAAAAGGTGGTACAGGTTGAGTTTTTTCACTGTACTGCAGTGATAGCAAAGTGATGTTTCTCTTGTGAGGTATTGTAAAAGTTATATAAAAGATTGTTTTATGAATAACACTGTAACAGTAAGATGTCAGAATAAATTGTAAACTAGATATTCAGGGGATATTAACTATTCGTTAACAAATCGTTAATTTACATTTTTATTCATATGAGTGATTGTGTAGGCAGGGCCCCGTGCACTGCTTTGCCCGGGGGCCACTAATGTTGTTAAGATGGCCCTGGTGCCAACCTAACTTCCCCCGCGCGCACGCCCCAACCCAACTTCCCCCACCCGCGCCTCCTGCCCCCGGGCAACAGCCGCGGAATTAGCCTGCCAATCTCACCCACCCACCGTCATTCGCCCACCCACCGTCATTCGCCCAACTGTCATTCGCCCACCCACCCACTGTCATTCGCCCACCCACCCACCCACTGTCATTCGCCCACCAACCCACTGTCATTCGCCCAACTGTCATTCGCCCACCCACCCACTGTCATTCGCCCACCCACCCACTGTCATTCGCCCACCCACCAACCCACTGTCATTCGCCCAACTGTCATTCGCCCACCCATCCACTGTCATTCGCCCAACTGTCATTCGCCCACCCAGCCACTGTCATTTGCCCACCCACCCACTGTCATTCGCCCACCCACCCACTGTCATTCGCCCACCCACCCACCAACTGTCATTCGCCCACCCACCCACCAACCCACTGTCATTCGCCCAACTGTCATTCGCCCACCCACCCACCCACTGTCATTCGCCCACCCACCCACTGTCATTCGCCCACCCACCAACCCACTGTCATTCGCCCAACTGTCATTCGCCCACCCACCCACCCACTGTCATTCGCCCAACTGTCATTCGCCCACCCAGCCACTGTCATTCGCCCACCCACCCGCCCACTGTCATTCGCCCACCCACCCGCCCACTGTCATTCGCCCACCCACCCACTGTCATTCGCCCACCCACCCACCCACTGTCATTCGCCCAACTGTCATTCGCCCACCCACCCACTGTCATTCGCCCAACTGTCATTCGCCCACCCAGCCACTGTCATTCGCCCACCCAGCCACTGTCATTCGCCCACCCACCCACCCACTGTCATTCAACTGTCATTCAAACTGTCATTCACCCACCCACCCACTGTCATTCTCCCAACTGTCATTCGCCCACCCAGCCACTGTCATTCGCCCACCCACCCACCCACTGTCATTCGCCCACCCACCCACCCACTGTCATTCGCCCACCCACCCACCCACTGTCATTCGCCCAACTGTCATTTGCCCAACTCATTCGCCGACCCAGCCACTGTCATTCGCCCACCCAGCCACTGTCATTCGCCCACCCACCCACCCACTGTCATTCAACTGTCATTCGCCCACCCATCCACTGTCATTCGCCCACCCACCCACTGTCATTTGCCCACCCACCCACCGTCATTGCCCACCCACCCACTGTCATTCGCCCACCCACCCATCGTCATTCGCCCACCCACTGTCAAAAGTGTTGCTCATTTTGTAATTATATGTATGTCACTGTTTGATGTGCTCACTGCCTCTATATATATATGTAACGGGTATTCCACCCCACTCAATCGCATATACAGTGTGGGTGCGGAGAACATACGGTGTTACCAGTGTGTGGTGCTTTACCTGTTGGCTCACAGGAGGGCTGAGCTTCCGCCACGGGGAACCTGGGGCAATTATATGATACTATGAGTAACCACGTACTCGGTGCAGCGCCTCCACCTGCGATGGCTCCCACCATAGGGGGAGTGGTTCCTCGCAGGAGACATACAAATAACTCGCACATCTATTTGTATAGTAACTAAGAACGTTTACTTGGGAACATAAGAAACAGCATACAACACAAATAGAATATCTACGGGTGTCCCTCTCTTGAGGCGACACTGACTACGGCGTCTCGCAGGACGCTTCCCCAACACAGGATGATCCCACCCCGTGTCCATAGGATCCCCACCCAATGTCCCGCACTCTTGCAGAGAGAGAGAATATGGGTGACTGCGCAGTCACTATTAAACTAAGGGCCCGTTGGTGCACTTGTGGATCTGATAGTACCTGCCCGAGCACTCCGGTGCTCGGATCTCCAACTGGCTTCGCAAAGGATCCGGCGACCAAAGAACACCGGAACCACCTCCAGGGCGATCCCACCCGGAGGACTGCAACAGCCGCAATGAAGAACTGCGCCCACTCGCTGCACGGTGGCACAGCGTCCGCTGTGTCTCTATATGGGGGACCTTCTGAACTACAGTGACACGCGCTATACTATAGGCCGTCCCTACAGCGCAGCAACCTGTAATGGCTTTGGGGAAACTCCTAGGGCCTACTGTGTAGCCTATCTTATGCAGGGCAAAAGAAAGACGGTGCAAAACAGCGCTAAAAATAACAATACCCCTAATGGGACACACGTGGAATACAGGTAAAATTACAATAATGGCAGCCAGACAGAAACTGACAGTACAGTCAGTGAGATGGCATGAAGAAAAAAGAGAATGCCGGCGCCAAACGTGACAATAAATTATAAGTATATATAGAAAAGTCCAAACCAAATGGGTGAAAGTCCAATTGATGTCCTTGGATGGTCAGTGGGTGAACAAACGGAGATTAAGAAGTTTTCAAGCAGTGAGGATGAAGACACAGTCTTTGGTAGTCTCAAGATGGCGACCGGAGTCTTCTTACTAGCGTCCCACGTGACGGGGATGCAGTGTGGAGCCGCAGGAGCTGTACCACCAAATGGACGTGACGTCACGCTCCTTCCTCCTTCTGCCGAAGTCCTGTCCTCTTGTTAGTCTCGTCCCCCACAACACAAACCAGGATACTGAGCTGCTACTACCGGGAACCACAACTCCAACTCTAAAATAAGTTCTTCCCAACGCGTTTCATGCGCATGCGCGCACTTTCTCAAGGGATGTCACGTCCGTTTGTTCACCCACTGACCATCCAAGGACATCAATTGGACTATCACCTATCTTATGCAGGGGTCCCTGACCCCCTGCACCCGCACTACCTCCTCCCGTACTACCCGAGTCCCCTCTGCCTCTCTATTAACTGATCCCAGCGCCTGTAGCAACAAGCTGTAACCCACTGGATGTTTGCAGCCAATGTGCTGCACAACACTGTGCCTGCCTGTCAGACCTCACGGCACTGACAGCTGTGACCCTGACAAGACAGCACCCTGACACTAAGGGCAGCGTCCCTGTCTTGGGCCGTCCGTTATCAATTACCCCACTAGCCTCTTGGTCAGTTGGGGCCTACCTGGGATGTGGGGGACCTTGCGCAGTGCAGGAGCTTCACTCGCTCCCTGCACCCTTCCTTCCCCTTCTGCTCCCCAGCTCCAACTGCTGTAAGTGACAGGGTCCCTAACCTGAGGGCTGTCCCTGGCAACACTCACTATACTGGGCGACTCAGAGCTAACTTGGGCCTTGGGGGCTGCTGGCCTAGTGCAGGGAGTCAGTGACTCCTGCACCCTACCTCCTTCCCTTGGCTGCTCCTGGGTCTGACTGACTGGCGTGGGCTCAGCGCGCGAAATGTATCCTTTTCCTTCTGCCAAGTCATTCTTCAGCCCTATTGGCTCCCTGGTGTCATGTGGCTCTATCCCTGGGCACCCTGGGGGCTGACAGTCCTGGACTGCGCATGCGCGAGCTATCTGTAGGCCTCCCGCGCTATTGGACTCCTGCGCATGCGCAACAACACCTACAATGGCGGCGCCCTGCTCCGTGAGCCGCCGGCACCCCAGCGACGCGATCGCGGCCTTAGCAATGGCCCGATCACGTCCCCGGCAACCGGCTGCATACCGGAGGAGACGCGCTGCTCCCTGCTCCGGCCCCCACCCTTGGAAGCAGCCGTCGGGTCCGTCGCTGGTCCTGGCGGCGACCGCGCTGCTCCAAGAGAGGGGAGCCTTCACGAGCCACGGGAGCTCCAGGCTACATATATATAGTGTATTATGTGTGTCATTGTTACAGAGTTTGAGAAAAGACCAGGGTGTCTGAAACGTGCGTCGCTCTGGTGTTTTGTTAACTGCCTGATGATTTTGGATTAAACCTACTCTTTTTCACTTGTGAGTGCTGCAGTACTATATATACATAGTTACAAAGTAGATGAGGTTGAAAAAAGACTTCCGTCCATCAAGTTCAACCTATGCTAAATTTAGACAACAGATCTAAATCTAGATCCTATATCTATACTTATTGATCCAGAGGAAGGCAAACAAAAAACCCCATTAAGGGGAAAAATTAATTCCTTCCTGACTCCAAGAATTGGCAATCGGATTAATCCCTGGATCAACATCCTTCCCATGTATACTTATTTGGTATATCCCTGTACACCTTTCCCATCTAAAAAGATGTCCAACCTTTTTTTTTAACAAATCTTTTGTATCTGCCATCACAGTCTCCATGGGTAATGAATTCCACATTTTAACTGCCCTTACTGTAAAGAACCCTTTCCTTTGTTGCTGGTGAAATCTCCTTTCCTCCAACCTTAAGGGATTGCCCAGAGTCCTTTGTACTGCCCGTGGGATGAATAGTTCTTTTGAAAGCTCCTTGTATTGTCCCTGAATATATTTGTATATAGTTATCATATCCCCTCTTAGACGCCTCTTTTCTAATGTAAATAAATCTAATTTAGCTAGCCTCTCCTCATAAGTTAGAATGTCCATCCCCTTTATTAATTTGGTGGCTCTTCTCTGCACTCTCTAGTTCCATAATGTCTTTTCTTAGGATTGGTGCCCAAAATTGTACTCCATATTCAAGGTGTGGTCTTACTAATGCTTTGTAAAGGGGCATAATTATGTTTACTTCCCTTCCATCCATTGCCCGTTTGATGCAAGATAAGATCTTGTTTGCCTTTGCAGCTACTGCATGACATTGGGCACTATTGCTAAGCCTGCTGTCTACAAGCACTCCTAAATCCTTCTCCATCAAGGATTCCCCCAATATATCTCCATTTAATTTGTAAGTCGCCTTTTTATTCTTGTATCCCAAATGCATAACCTTACATTTATCTGTATTAAACCTCATCTGCCATTTACCTGCCCACGTTTCCAGTCTCTCCAAGTCCTTCTGAAGAGAAATTACATCCTGCTCTGATTCTAATACCTTACACAATTTAGTATCATCAGCAAAGATGGAGACTTTGCCCTCGATGCCAACCTCAGGGTCATTAATAAACAAGTTAAAAAGCAGGGGTCCCAGTACCGATCCCTGAGGTACTCCACTCACGACTTTAGCCCTCCTCAGTAAAGCATATAGCAAATTATATATATATATATATATATATATATATATATATATATATATATATATATATATGTATATATTACACACACACCCTGTGGGGTTGCCACTATAATAGAATGTATAAATTAACTAAAACATACAGGAGTCATTAAACATCCATGCTTATCTGGGCCAGTTAAGGCTACCAGGGAGTTAATCGGGAAAGGACACAAATTTAGGAACCCGCCCAAATTATTAGGAGCCAGACTGTCACGGCTTCACCCATCACAAGGGTCAGTGTTGTCACAGACAAACAGACACAAACTCCTTCCCTCCCCCCACTGCCACAAGTTAAGCTGGGATAGTCATGGAACACTATCTGCCCCTGCATCAAGGATAGGTTGCAATTTTTGCCAGATGTGGCAGTGATCGACCGGTTAGTCAGCACCGGTCCCTGGAGGGAATTTTTAGGCTGCTCGCCTGTGATTTTTCCATCCTGGCTTCATACAATCCTAAAACTACACTACCCCCTCACCCCTTGCATACTACATAGGCTAGCAAGGCATTGGTTGGGAATGCCTTACTAACTGAAAACAAGAAACACCAACTCTTCCCCCCCCTCCCCGTAGGAAAGACATATAAGCCTGGAAAATAGGGCTGGAGATGTGTGTGTGTGTATATATATATATATATATATACACACACACACAGGAATTCCCGGGCGTCTGGTTGCTCGTGCACCTAAAATGACCCCCCTGGCGCCTGACCTGTGAAAAGTGTTGAATGACCTTGTTGGGTAAAGTAACCGCCGTACTGCTCAGTGGGCAGAGGGAAAGAAATCCTCATCGTAGAGCAGGCGGCAGAGGCAATATCCTTCCCATGTTTACTTATTTGGTATATCCCTGTATACCTTTCCTTTCTAAAAAGATGTCCAACCTTTTTTTTTTTTAACATATCTATTGTATCTGCCATCACAGTCTCCATGAGTAATGAATTCCACATTTTAACTGCATTTACTGTAAAAAGCTCTTTCCTTTGATGGTGGTGAAATCTCCTTTCCTCCAACCTAGAGGGATGCCCCCGAGTCCTTTGTACTGCCCTTGGGATGAACAGTTCTTTTGAAAGCTCCTTGTATTGTCCATGAATATATTTGTATATAGTGTGATGTCTGTCACACCGCAGGTTTTTTAGTCTCAGATCAAAGGCAGGAAACGTAGAGTTTGGTGAATGGGTTTATTTACAGGGTTAACTCCTAATAGAAAACAAACAAAAGGACCTAACATTTTGGGAGGGCTGAGTAATACTCTTAGTCGCTTACTAACCGTGGGAGAGCTAAGCTCTTTTCCCACTTTACAGCCTGTACCTGCAGCTTTTCCCTGATCTGTTTGCAGTCGTTCACTGGGCTGTCTGTATGTATGCGCTCAGATTAGCACAAGAAGCTGTTGGTGCTGCCTTTTAAAGTGCAGCTCATTAATTAGAGCTCAGGTGAGATGAAGGATACACACCCAGGAAGGTGCTGGGTCCTATGTACTTCCCCTCAAACCCCTTCTGCTTGAGCACACCACAACAGTTATCATATCTACTCCTCGATGACGCCCCTTTTCTAATGTAAATTTATCTAATCTAGCTGGCCTCTCCTCATAAATCCGGTTATGCATTCCCTTTATTAATTTGGTGGCTCTTTGCTCATTTTCAAGTTCCATCATGTATTTTCTATGGAGTGATGCCCAAAACTGTACTCCATTTTCAAGGTGAAATTCATTACCCATGGAGACTGTGATGGCAGATACAATAGATATATTTTAAAAATGGTTGGACATCTTTTTAGAAAGGAAAGATATGCACGGATATACCAAATAAGTATTGATCCAGGTAGTAATCTGCCATTATTGGAGTCGGGAAGGAATGTTTTCCCCTTGTGATACATCATTGGGTAATGTTACACAGGGGTTTTTTTGTTTGCCTTCCTCTGGATTAATGTTCTGGAAATACAACTATAGGATAAGAATCTGTCATCTAAATTTAACGTAGGTTGAACACAATAGACGTGTTTTTTTTTTAACCTACTACTACTACTACTTAATGATGATGCTCGGGATCCTCTGTTGATTAAAGATTCTTCTGAAGTCAATATTTATTTTTTCTTGATTGAAGTCGTCTTCATTCTTCAGCTACCCGTTGTGGCCTCTTGAATGACCTCTGGTCTTCTGCGATTTCCTTGACTTTTTATGCTGGCTATGGTCATTGCAGAAGAAGTGTCATAGGGACACATGGTACAGTGACTATAAATCATATTGGCTGCCGTGCCATGTTCTTCCCAGCTTTGGGTCATAAAATTGCGGTAAAAGCACTCAATATATTTGTTCTACCTGGATGCGATATTAACTCTTAACAGTGTTTTGATTACTCTAAGTCAGTGTTTCTAGCCATTTTAAGCAAGTGCACAATCAGGATTCAAAGAGTCCATCTTGCATGGGTATAGAACAAAAAGGGATTGGAGAGTTGGATTTAGAATGAACAAACTGTCCAGAAGAGAGACCCATTGGATCTATGAGCTGAAAACTCTTACCTCTGAACGGTTAAATATTGAAATAGGTCTGGGCTCTTTTCTGGTTTAAAAGTATGATTCTTTCGGTCCTTTTAGGGTTTTTTTTTGGTACATATCCACAATATGTGGATTGATTTGATAAATTTGAAAACCTTTTCTCTCTGGTTTAGGCAACACTAAGCAAATACTGATAATTGATTCCAGCAATGTTGAGTCTCTTCTGTATAGGTTTTATTAGAGGCGCGTAATAATATTTTTTTTTCTATGAACATTGCCTGAGCTACTTCCTAAAACATGTTCCCCATTCCTGGTAACAGGTTCAGGAGCATCTGCACATTATCACCCGCTTTACCCTCTGGCTGGCAGGCGTCCCAGGGGTGGCCAAAGTCTGCCACTGCCCCTGCTGCCTCCGGCCAGAAATAAGGCTGCAACAGCTGGGTTCTCATGTGAGTGACCTTCCTGAGTATTAAGTCTGCATCTCTCAAAAGCCTGTACTTCCTTATAAGTCTGCTTATAGTCGAGCTAGCTGTGTTATAGGTAGTGACAAATGGAATCTGTTTCGGTTGGGGGCCCGTCTCTGGTACGTAATAAAGTCTCCCTTTTCATTATAGACACTCGGTCCTTTTCCACCTCCAGTTTGGCTGCCGTGTGTGTGTTAATGACACAAGGATTATATATACCCAAAGAGACAGCCCTCCCACATTTTCCCCGAGGTAGCTGTAGCCGGAAGTTAGGTAGGTGCAGAGAAGTAGGAAATGGATCAGTGTGGCATGGGATCGCTCGGGCACTTCATGGAAATACTTCTGTGAAAATAAAAATATACAAGCAATTGTAAATTTAAATTTCAGTTGTTAGTCTATCTGTGATGATATCACACCATCGGCATGTCTCTTCATATTATATTGGAAGTGAAGTTAAAGGCAAGGAGATAGATCCCTATTCTGAAAGAGGAAATTTAACATCAAGCCTTGATTATTGAAGTTAATGTGAGCACATAAGATAGCTTTATTTTTATGATGTTACACTATTAGACTCTTTTTGAGATTATTTAACTACAGATCCCCAGTCCGGCAGATTACTTGAGATCAAGCGAGTACTCAAGGTTTATGTGAGTGCATAAGAAATAGATTTTAGAGAATGACACCTGTGACGAATATCCTGCAGTATATTTTGTTTTCCCCTCACTCTTTCTGTTCTTTATCTTTGAGGCCAAGTCTTGTTTGATGTCTCTTTAATTTATTGCAATTGTAGTATATTTTTTTGTGTGACCCATTCAAGCTTTAGAAAAATGTTCTTTACTAACTATATCTTCCTTCTAGACGGATCCATGAGTGGAAGTAACCCAAAAGCAACAAATATTCATCAGACCATGAAAGCAAAGAACCATGAGAATAAATCAACTAATCAAGATAACCAGAACACAGACACTAAGAAGAGGCCTCATGCACATACAGAAGGTATAAAAAGATCTGTTGACAGCTCAACCTATGGAGAAGCTCTAAGACGTCACAGAGAAAAGAAACTGTATAAATGTCCAGAGTGTGGGAAATGTTTTTCGCTTGGTTCCCATCTTGAACAACACCAGAGAACCCATACCGGAGAGATTCCCTATATATGCCATGAATGTGGAAAAAGATTTCCCAAAAAATGTAATCTCAACCGGCACCAGAAAACCCACACGGGGCAAATCAAGATCATGATAGGGACAAAAATATGGAAAACAAAAAAATCTGTAACTATTTGAGACAGTTAAGTCCCAGTCCATTAAATGATCAGTGTTAGGTTTGCAAAAAAGTTTTTGTTTTTTTAAAGTTGTTATAACTAATCTACGTGTGTATAACTAAAAAGTATTGTATGTTAGTTTGCCAATTTCATTAAACCTGAGATTCCCAGCTGTAGTCTGCATATTTTTTTTTTATATCACCAATAATACATGCAGTACTTTTCAAATGAGACAATACGTTACATGGAATTGTAATAAAAAATTGCACTAATCTAAGTGGAATTTTAGGAGACTTAAAGAGATAGTGAAGGGTAAGTGCAGTAGATGGGAGTGCTTTACCACAATGGTTGTTAAGTGTTACAGTATGTGGGGCAGCAGCAATGTGTCCAGTCTATTGAAATGCTTCATTCAGAAGGTATGTTTTTAGGTTTGACATAAAGGTGGGGATAGAAGGTGCTTGCATATAATGGGTGTGAGGGAGTTCTACAGTTAAGGGCCAGTGAGGTGAAAAAGGTTTAAGGGGAGAGCAGTAGTGGTGGAAGGGATGGAATTATGAGCAGGAGACAAGCAGGGTCATAGCAAGAAACCAAAGCTGTGAAGGAAAGGACAAGTTACAGGTAAGAAGAACTTTTTTAGGTGATCCAGAACTTGATGGGAAGCCAGGAGAGGTAAATGAGCAGGCACTGTTCTGGGAGAAAGTGAAAATTCTAGCTGCAGAATTTTGTATATTTGCAAATGTGAAGGTTGGGAGGCAGGGAGACCTGTTAGTAGAAATTTACAATAAACTAAGGCAAGGGAGGCTTAGGGAATGCATTAGATGAGGTCACCAGCTACACCAACAGATCAATAGGAGACAAAGATATGTTGGCTAAAAATACAGACAATGAGCGATGAGAGAGATGATGAATATCATGATAAAGCTTATATACAGATAGCAAGAGATTATAAAAATATGAATGAGAAGTGAGTGATCAACAATATCGAAAGCAGCAGAAAGATCAAATACGATAATCAGGGAAAGAAGACATTGTTTTTTTTGTATTTTATAACTTCTAACTATTTATTTTTTCCATAGGTGTCCTATTTTATTATAAGCAGTAGTTATTGTTAAAATCACTGTATAATATATAATTCTAATTCTGCTGATTAAGCAAATAACATCCTAGTTGTTAATTTATTATTTATTTGTAGAATGTTTTGCCAGGAAGTGGTGCTTTGGGAGTCACCTCTCGTTTTTTGGGTGTGTCCTGGGCATAGAGTTAAAGGACATGTAATACATAGTTGCAAATGCAGTTACATAAATAAGCAGGGTATACATTATATACAAGGCATTTCACATTTTTAGCAGAATAGTTACAGTAGAGTGAACACATTCTTTGTCCATAACTAACTTTGAATAGTATTGTATTGTAGTGTATTACTTTATTTATATATACTGTAGCGTCAAAAATGTACTCAGCACTTCACAAAGAATACAGTAGAGGGAATTCTAATAGAATAGTAAGTGCAGCAAAATCAGACAATAGGAAAGGAAACCCCTGCCCTGAAGAGCTTACAATCTAAGGTTTGAGGGGAATTTACAGAGATAGCAGGTGAGGGATGTAGAGGGATGAGTGCTGTAGATGGCAGTGCTTGGCCACAATGGGTGGTAGGAGTGACTGTGTGTGGGATAATAGACATGAGTGCAGGCTATTGGGATGCTTAATTTGTGGGGCAAGTTTTAAGGTTAGTTAGTATTTAATAAAAAGGTTGATACCATTTGCATCGGAGGAGATGACAGTCAGGCATGAATGAGAGCAAGTGTGTATTGGGAGAAGAGAGATTGGCCTGTAGTTTGAGACAGTGTTTTTTTGAAGATTGGGATAGCTCTGGTAGTTTTCCAGGTCTTAGGAATATGGCCTGCAGAAAGGATAGAGTTGATTATGGAAGCAATTGGTTTGACAATGGATGAGGCCCCTAAGTCTTAGGAACTTAGATTGTAGTACAGTCAAGTCCACATTAGCTGCTTAGTTTTAAATGTAAGGAGCATTAATAGGAGATACCTCTGTCTATACGCGGATGTTAAGACCGTAGTAAACACATTGATACAAGAATTTATTGTATCCCTATGAGACACTTATGGGATGACTTATGACTATCAGTAGTCCAAAGGAACAATTTAAGGACCATCTATTGGTAATAAAACAATTAATAAGTATTGTATGCAACTAATATATTTTTTGAGTCTCTCTAGGCATAAGGTATGATAAAAGTGCACCTACGCGAGACAGAGTTAAAGGTCAAGTAGTTCCTACACAAGCACGCTCTTCATCCCAGATGAAAAGACCATTTCAAATACTTCTCACCACTAATACCGCAATTAAAATGTCAGAGATTTCTTCTTGGATCCACGTGGCTCACATAAAACTCATTCCAGCTCCACCAAAGTCCAAAGTCATCTAAAGCACAGCCGCATCAAGTTAACGTTTTGACGAGTCATAAAACTCTGACCGTTAACCAACGTGGAAAATAAGATACCAGGCCGAGGCCTGGTTTTATCAGAAACATTTCATTTTTCAAAGACTCAATATTTTTATTCTTTTATAGTGTGTTTAAGTTAGAATTTTAAGATGTATGCACCATTGGGTCTGCGAAGGTCTAACCCACAGGGAGATGACAAGATTGTCATGGGAATGCTCTCTACAGAGCCTTGTCAGCAATTCTCACCTGCCTGTGTTCCTTATACATCGCAGATATCTATCACCATGGTCAAGGTAACACTACACTAAGCACCATCGCACCCACAAACATCACAAAATCCATTGGTTCCCTGGAAGTGAGGCTTGTGAATGCTCTTGTATGTGTTTTGGCAGTACTCATCACTCTCTATGTATATGTCATGTGCAGCAAAACTTTGATCCAGAAGTGTGTTGCACCCCCACCGAAAGGAGGGGGTCACCCAGAGGCGTGTGTCAGCCACAAGGAAAGGATCATGTCAGCCATTTTGACCATCACAGACATTTTTGTTCTGATTTTCTGAGTGAATGATGTATATACAGTGGCGGCCGCCTTTATCCTAATGCGGCCGAATCGGCGCAACTTTGATAACCGTGGGCAGATGCGGTATATTTTTTTTTCTCCGGAGTATATTGCGGTATTTTAGCGCTCGTAATATTAGCATTTTATTAGCGCTGTCTGCAATACTGCAATACCTTCTTAAAACTCAGGGTGGCGTTCACGAGTTGTTGTCTTCAAAGTCTAATACTTTAGCAGTTCAACCTATAGTACGTCAGTCTGCATGTGCGTGCGCAGTAATTGTAAATTTGCATATTTATACATGCGCGTGCAGTGCTGTACAGTAAATTATGTCTCATTTGAAAATTGTTGAAACGCATAGGTGTGTACTGAAACAGTATCACATTTCGGCATATACAGTGCTCTCTCCTCGCTCGCCCCCGCACACACACAGGCTAATTTACTGTACTGCAGTATTTCAACTTCTTATCTTATCTACAGTACAGTACAGTTCATCTCTCCCACATCATTCCTTTGAATGTGTATCTTTCTGGTTTCAATCACATTCCTGTTTGCTACAGTGTACATAGCTGATGATTACTGCGCATGCATCTGTAACTTCACCACTGCTTGCTTGCGAAGTTCAAGAGTGAGTAACCAAAAATAAAAAATATATATATTTTTTTCTCATTTTTTATTTTAATTTTCTCCACAAGCCTGCCTAAGCCATCTTGACATTACGATATTCAATCTGTGCTGCAGCTTTTGACTGCGACACTGTGCGTTTGACTGACTGCACATGTTTGATTTGTGTGCTTTTTATGTATTTGGGGGTGTAGGGATCAAATTATTATGATGACCTGCCTTTTGAAAATATGTAATTTCTTTGGACTGCAGTACAGCTAATCCTTCATGCAGCTGTACCGTGTACCCCCCTCCCCCACGCACACACACAAGGCTCGCTCAAGGATTTGAACCTCTTTCTTATCCACACCTCTACAGGGCCATTCCGTTTCTAAAGCTTGTCATTGTGTTTAAATCCGTCCCTAGCCGAGCATCAGCTCTCTGCGCCTGCGTGTCTACCATTCATTAATTTTCCTATAGGTGGCTTTGAGTCTCTGTAATCCTCTTTGGGAAGGGAGCTAGCTGATGATTACTGCGCATGACTCATCCACCCCCCCAACTCTTTGAGGCTTTATTTACGGTAACGCTTGTGATAATCCCTTCTCGAATTGGATATGTAAATCTGATTTGCACAGCACTGTGATATTGAGAGTTAAAAAACCCATAATCTGATTCATGTTGTTGATGCAGTAAATTACCACTTTTGTCATTCTTTCTTTTTCTTTGGTGTAGGTGTGGGGTGGGGGGGTGTCAATGATTATGATTATCATGAATGTAAATAAATATTTATTTTATTTTATCAGGAACAAAAAATACAAATATACAAATAATCATGAATAATATAAAATGCAGTCTTTATTCAGTTCTTCTGTCAGATGAAAATTGATGGCCGGTGGATAATCATGAATAATGCACATTGATAATAATATTAATTAATTAATAATATATAATAATATTTATATAATATTATAAAATGTTCCGTCTTTATCTTCTTCCTCATTCTGTGTAGTTCATTGAGAGAGTGGAGGTTTTGTGTACACCATGACTGCACTTTAGATACACTTTACTGTACACAATGTACACATGATACGCCCCCTCACCCTTTCCATCCTTTTTTTCTCTGAAAAGACAAGAAAAGAAAAAAATAAGTGCAGTTAGGTGCATATTATGGCATTGTATACTGTATAGCTACTCCATATTGGACTACAGTATGCAGTTAGTACTGTCAAACTAGTCTACACTTGAACTACTGTATACTGTGACTACTGTTAAATACTTTTTAACCAGATGGCTAGTGCTGCTCTCTCAGGGGGAAAAAAATCTTTGCCATACTTACCAGTATCATACTGTACTTACAATACTACAGTACTATACCATACTACCTTCCTGATGCTTGCCCATTATGCGCGATCACAATGGGCAACACAGTCGCAATATGGTCAATATATTTATTGTATCGTTCCACCGTGAGTACATCATTCCAAAAACTCATTATGCCTTGCGCCAACTCATCCTTCTTGGAGGGTTTCACGACTTTTCAGATATGGTCCTTCAGCTGATGCCAGACCATTTCGATTGAAGTCTGGCGATCTGTCATTGGAGGGGAAAAAAAAGGACAATCACTTAAAGAGATACAGTACACAGTAAAAACAGTGGGAAAAAATGAGACACAGTTACAGCACTTACTCCGCTGGCGTCTTCACCCAGTTGATACCGCGCTCAAGGATATGCGCTGTTGACGCAGTGTGCTTTGGATCGTTGTCCTGGTAGAAACGGTGACCACCTGGGAACTCACGTGAGATGTATTCCACAATCTCAGGCACAATTTTCTCTTGGAAAAAAGCTTTATTCATGATTCCTATAACAAGAAAAGAAAAGTGCTCAAAAAACTGCACACTAGTACAGTACAGTGCATAAGGCAAAAGCGTGTGACATACATTTTAATGTACCTTCAAAGATGAAGATGCATCCTGGTCCACGCCTAGAGATGGCACCCCACACATGCATTTTCACTGGGTGTTTTGGACGCGGCTTCATAGATATGCGACCTTTTTTGTGGAATGCAAAGGTGGCAAATCTCTCCAGCGATACAGTAGACTCGTCAGTGAAGATGCAATCCTGGAAATTTTCTCCACTGTCGATCCATGCCTGGGCCTGGACCACTCTCTTGATCTTGTTAACGTCCCTTATCGTAGGGTACGCTCTGTAATGACAAGGAATAATTTTATAGGTACAGTACAGTTTCTTAAACAACACTTTAACCTCCTGTACTGTCCAGTACTAACCTCACACGTCCATATTTCCATCCAATTATGCGTCTCATCTTCTTTATGCTGGTCTCGGATACAGTGAGATTGTGATTTTGCTGCAGAGTGTATTTGCCCCCTAAGGCACTCTTCTCATCATTCTCTTCACTTATTTTGTCGACCAGAAGAGTTGTCTCCCTACAGTGTACAGAAAAACAACAAGTTACAGTGCAGTAGGCCAGAAGTACAGCACATCATTTACAGTAAAAATAGTATAACATTTGATAGATCTATACTATGTAGTTCTATTAATATGCAGCAATATAAACAATAATAGATATACTGTATTATATAGTTATATAGTATTATACAGGCATACCCCGCATTAACGTACGCAATGGGACCGGAGCATGTATGTAAAGTGAAAATGTACTTAAAGTGAAGCACTGCCTTTTTCCCACTTATCGATGCATGTACTGTACTGCAATCGTCATATACGTGCATAACTGATGTAAATAACGCATGTGTAACAGGCTCTATAGTATCCCCGCTTGCGCACAGCTTCGGTACAGGTAGGGAGCCGGTATTGCTGTTCAGGATGTGCTGACAGGCGCATGCGTGAGCTGCTGTTTGCCTATTGAGCGATATGTACTTACTCACGAGTGTACTTAAAGTGAGTGTACTTAAAGCGGGGTATGCCTGTATAGTTTTATATAGTTATATAAATAAAAAAGTTATATAAATATACCGAAATAACTATAAAATTTGATAGATCTACACACTGTAGTTCTATTAATATGCAGCAATATAAACAATAATAGATATACTGTATTATATACTGTAGTTATATAAATATACCGAAATAATTATCAAATTAGATAGATCTATACTATATAGTTATATTAATATGCAGCAATATAAACAATAATAGATATACTGTATTATATACTGTAGTTATATAAATATACCGAAATAACTATAAAATTAGATAGATCTATACTATATAGTTATATTAATATGCAGCAATAGAAACAATAATAGATATTCTGTATTATATAGTTATATAGTTTTATATAGTTATAGTTATATAAATAAAAAAAGTTATATAAATATACCGAAATAACTATAACATTTGATAGATCTACACACTAGTTCTATTAATATGCATCAATATAAACAAAGATATACTGTATTATATACTGTAGTTATATAAATATACCAAAATAACTATAAAATTAGATAGATCTATACTATATAGTTATATTAATATGCAGCAATATAAACAATAGATATACTGTATTATATAGTTATATAAATATACTTACGCGTTAGTTACCGTTGGTGTCCTCATGCGTTGTTTGTTTTTTCCGTGTGCATGATCCAGCGCTCCACGGTTTTCTAAATAAAGAAAAAATTTTGTGCCACACAACGTTTCGACCAATAGGTCTTTCTCAAGTGACTAGGCATACACCAACTGAGGATAAACCCAGTATATATATCCTCAACCAAAGACAATACAACAGGTGAAAACAAGTAAAAAATCACCCCAGCTGACCCCAATCCGTCTCCCCTGATCAGTCCTGTCATCATGCTGTGCCACAACAGTTCGTGAGAGCCTCCTTCCGGTGTTGCGTTTCAGTGACGTCTTCCTCAATCCTAATAGGACTCCTCTTCTGCGTATGCGCCGTCAGCGCTTGCGTTCCAGCGCCATCTTCTTCTGTGTGATCTCGCAAGAGGGGTTACGCTCTACGCGTTTCGCCGTGCGAGATCCAGAGGGAGAGTGTCTGCAGTGGAGTTCCGGTGGCGTCTGCTATACGTGTTGAAGAAACCGGAAGTGACGTATCTGCTCCCTGAAGCAGCGCAGGTCGGAGACCGTGTGAGGAAGCAGCATCGTGCAGAGAACCCGAGAACGCGACTCGGCTGAAATCTACACTTGTACACCCTTGCTGTTTACCATTTGGAATCCTGTAAGCCTCCAATTTTATCAATGCTGGATAAATGTCTACATTTTAAGTTTTGGTTTGGTGTCTCTCTTTTGGATTTCCACCTCCTAATTGTTGCTCCTTTGTGGATGGACATATTATACCATCATAGATGTCCATAGATAGTTACATCTTTGATTATTCTGTGATCATTACTATCTAGCTTTATTTGTGCTCTTATGAGAGCTCTGCCTGTGTATGTGCTATGTTAATTTTACTGCGCTATGCGAGTATCACGTTTTTTCCTTAGGCACTGACGCTCCCCCGATCGCTCATGGTGCCTTCGCGGTATGGGTGAAGGGAACAGTGAAGTCTCTCGTGCTCTTTAGAAGTGTGTGTCAGTTGCTACTTGTCTGAGGAGCTCGCAAGCTACAAAGGTCCTCACTATATTACAGAGCCCGCAGAAAACTGCAATATAGGTTCAATCAGTATCCACCGCTGCCACCAGTTTTTTAAAAGCTTGTCACGATGACACCAACTTTTATCAACACATTTATATTTCTGGGTACTTGATTGAACAGAACAAGTTGCAAAATAAATTGTGATTTATTTCCTTAATAGACAAACACACGACATCTGCAGAATACACTTGAAAACACTCCCTGGGAAAAGGGAATGAAAGAAATTCAAACAAAAGAAATTGTCCTCTGCTTGCAAGCGCAAGAAATGCAGCCTTGGTTTTAAAAGTCCTGTGGTTACGTGGTTATTAACCCCTTCACTCCTGGACTGGTTGCTGCTGTACTGGAACAAAGTCTTGCATCTTTACATCATGGATTAAAATTCAGGAATCACCATGGGAATAATTGGGAAGCCACATTTATAGACTGCCCAAAGCTATCTTTAACATGTGGATCCAATCCCCTCGTGGGAACAAAAAAAACCACGAATAGAGAAATGACCCACAGTTCCTAAGACCGGTCAAAAGGGCTGTCCGGTGGGCAGGGTGCATGGGTCAGGTTGATACCCATGCCACTTAGCATACCTGGGCTACACCCATTTCTTGGGGCCACTGGGTCTGGTCTCTGTCTCCAAGGTGTCACTAGCCTTACATCTGCTGTGCATCAGTATGCCAGTATTGTATACATTATGGGCCTCTGGGTCTTGTCACAGTTGACACTCTTTTAGACAGGGGACTCTAAATCTGTGGGAGCCTTTTGAGGTTCCATCATAAAAATAATTACAACCCTTTGCGGCTTGGTCATAAAAATACTGACGCTCATTCACCCATATCACAGCTGGAGGTCCAAGTAATTCCTGCTTGGACTTACAAAAAAATACATCCTGCCTTACATTTAAGATCTGCTATCATGTGTTGGTTAGAGGGTATGGCAAGCAATGCATCTTATGTTTTACCCTCACAGACAGGGAATGGCCTGCAAATGGGGAATAAAAATGGCGGGGACATGGCAACAACAGTAATGCATGGCAAATCAGGTATTAACCCTTTCCTCCCCGTCACAATGGCCAGGCACACTCCTATTCTACCAAGACTGAGACCACCAAGAATTATTCAATTCTGGAGCAAGCCAAATAGGAACCATATGCAATACTGGACAGTTATCCTTAAAGCATTTTTTGTTTAAGAATAAAAGGAGGGACTGTGAAAGTTTGATATAAAGCCCATGTAGGGATGTAGGGGGATGCACTAGGATCTATGCAACCATTTTGTTTCTGTTTGTCCTCCATCTTGTTTTTTATGTAGTTATTAAAGAAGCATGAATGAGATTTTACCTCAGTGATCTTGCTATTCTGTAAGTCACAGATTCCCTCAGGGTGTTTCTCTCTTCTGAAACTAATCTGTATACTGTATATGCCAGGGGCAAGGGGGGGGGGGGGGTGAATGGAATGCAGAACCAGTTTGAGATAAGAACTATTCCTATTAAAACTCCCATTTGTGTTGGTGAATGTGTTTTCAAAATAATTGGAAGTTAGGAGCAAAAAAGATAAAAACCTGCTTCTTCTGATTTTTCTTATTTTTAATAACAGCCCTAAACTTAGGAATGTGATAATTGTGTTCTCAGAAAATACTCCCCCCAAGGTGAGCCAAAGGTTAGGGTAAAAGTTATGTATTAAAACTGTATTTTCTGGTATTGATTAGGTATCCGTATCATTAGAGGTCAACCCCTCCCATCTAGGGGCATGTATTATACCTCGGCAGGGTATAAAGATTATGTGTTTCTCACTGTATGGCAGAAGAGCTTTTGCATTGAGCTCTCCTCCGGGTATACTCGTAATGAAATAAACTCTTACTTGATTAACTCTGAAAAATAATGAACCCGTAACTATTGTATTTTTTCTCGCATTTACAAGCGCTATTGAGAGTGGCCAATGTATATATGTGTGTGTGTGTGTGTGTGTGTATGTATGTGTGTATATATATATATATATTTGGAATTTGTGTGAACACTCTGAATACAGTTTATTTGGACTTTACCTGGTGAGTGCTATCTTTTTTTATCACCTTGCTGGTGATTACATGCATTATTCATCTTTATGGGCCAAGCACCGCTCTTATACCTATATTCCTAGGAGTGCCAGTGTCATCGTGTGTGTGTGTGTGTGTGTGTGTGTGTGTGTGTGTGTGTGTGTGTGTGTGTGTGTGTGTGTGTGTGTGTGTGTGTGTGTGTGTGTGTGTGTGTGTGTGTGTGTGTGTGTGTGTGTGTGTGTGTGTGTGTGTGTATGAGAAACAATTTAAATGCATTCAATATAAAAAATAATTAAGTCTATAAAAATAATTGGAGACTTGGAAACATGTAAAATAGTTCAATGAAATGAATTAAAACATGTGTATGGTGATTCACACATGTATATTAGAAAGCAAGTGAACTATTATGATGTATAGCAAGGAGAGTACATACAGTACCAGTGATTGGTAATATAATTAGCGATGAGCCCAGGGAGCAGGACTGATACAATAAAGGGGGAAACCCCTTTCCAGAGACCTACACCAGAATGCTAGTATCTATGTATTTGTTTAAGCCAGATGGTGACAAAGTATCCACCTTGTAAATACAAAAAGATTTACGGATGCAAAGTAATTTGAACCTATCCCCTCCTAGTTTTGAAGTGGGGATATATTCCAGTCCTATAATCCTACAACTGGCAAGGTCACCAGAATGACAAGAGGAAAAGTGCTAAAGAACATTATGTGTGAGGATACCTTTGAGAATTGCCGTCTATGTTCAAGGAACTTCACACAGAGGGGACGCTTGGTCCTACCTATATACTGAACCTTAAAAGATCAGGATAGAGCATAAACCACACACTGAGACAATTAATCGAGCTCCTAATAGGATATATGGTTCCTTTGGAGAAAGAGGAAAAGGAATCTTGAAGAATAATATGTTTGCACATAATACATTTGTGGTTCCCATTTGAGTCACCCAGCTTAGTCACCTCAGATCCCCCAACCTCTCTAACTTTACTGGGTGCAATTGTATTCTTAATATTTATTGCCTGATAACAGGGGCTGATTTAGTGAGATGACTACCCAAATGTGATCACAAAGTAAGATATTCCAGTGCTTGTTCAGAACTTTGGTTATTTTATTTGAACAGCCATTGTATCTCGTAATACACTTAGCAGCGCTCCTAACAGGCTCCCCATTACTACAGAAGAAAAAAGTGGTAGTGCGCAGCTAATAACTAGTGGACAACAAATATCGAGTGAACAGTGTGGGGCTTTCTCTACAAGGGACATATCCACACTACCCCTAAACGGAGGACGCTGTAAGGGACAGATGAGACGTCTCCTGACCCATTGCATGCCGAGATCCATCCGAGGGCGTCGCACAGTGTCATCTCCTGGTGTGGTAAACCAATATACCAACTGTTTGTTTATTCTTACTTGATGTACGCAGATATATTTACTTTTAACCATAAAGTCACATTTTTAACTCTACTACACTATGTGCATTGTGCGCCCTGTTCTTTTGTTTTTTGTCCCCATTACTACCACTACTTTTTTTAAATTTATTTTTTTATTAAAGTATTAGGATGCAGAAGGTGAATGGGAAGCTGTTAATCATTACAATATATCAACAGTTCTTTATTAACACAAAGAACTTACCTAACATAACAATATACAAATATATTCGGGGACAGTACAAGGATCTTTCAAAAGAACTATTCATCCCAAGGGCAGTACAAAGGAATCGGGGGCCATCCCTTAAGGTTGGAGGAAAGGAGATTTCCCCAGCAACAAAGGAAAGGGTTCTTGACTGAAACGGCAGTTAAAATGTGGACTTCATTACCCATGGAGACTGTGATGGCAGATACAATAGATTTGTTCAAAAAAAAGGTTGAACATCTTTTTAGAAAGGAAAGGTATACAGGGATGTACCAAATAAGTAAACATGGGAAGCATGTTGATTCAGAAATTAATCAGGAAGGCATTTATTTTTCCCCTTATGGGATATCATTGGATGATATGACATTAGGGTTTTTTGTTTGCCTTCCTCTGGATCAATAAGGAAGTATAGATATAGGATAAAGTATCTGTTATCTAAATTTAGCATAGGCTGAACTTGACGGACCTATGTCTTTTTTCAACCTCATCTACTATGTAACTATGTAATATATTCACAGTCATAGTTTTAACAAGAATTTAACCAACCATCAACCATCTGGGGCGAGAGGGAGGGAACATATCAATGCGGGATACAACACAACAACTAACGGTGGGGGGGGATACAGGTAAAAATATAATATTCTTAAAATTGCATCTCAACACCAAGTCCTAGTTTCATCCCTGAAATCCTCTCTCTTTTTTGATCCTTATATTTCACCTTGTCTATTTTTACAATAATACTAGCTCTGGATCAAGCCCCACACCACCCTCTTGTGTCAACCTGGGTTCCACACTAGAGCAAATGAATATGATTTTTCTTGCAGGTATGCTGTAATCCGCTCTTTTCAGCATATGCCATATCCTACTTTTGATAGATAGTAATCCTGGATAAGTCTGTTTATTCCAACACGCAGCAATAGAGCATCTTGTGGCCAGCAAAATATGTAATATTAGTTTATACCGATGTTTCGGTAAGTTGGGAGGGGGTCTGCTCAATAGGTCCAGCTACGGGTCAGGGATTACCGTCATTCCTCCTGTGGAGTTAATAAGCTCAAAAATTTGCCACCAGAGGGGGGCCAGAACTGGACAGGTCCACCAGATATTCAAAAGTGATCCTGTCTGTCCACAACCTCGAAAACATAGGGGGGATATATTGCTATTTATAGCATGTAATCTTATTTGTGTAAGGTACTAGCGTCACAATATCTTATATGTATTTTCCTTTATGGTCATACATATTGAACTGGAAGCTGCTACATCACATATATCGGACCAGACCTCAACCTCTAGTACTTCCCCTATTTCCTCTTCCCACCTATGCATATATATATATATAGTCTTTAGTCTAAAATCTACATCCAACAGAAGGTGATCGATAATTGAGATTAAACCTTTGTTCAGATCTTCAGTTATAGAGCATTTCAAAATAGGTTGCAACCGGTGGAAATGTGCTTGCATGCTTTAGCATAATAAAATGTTTTAACTGGAGATATCTAAACACCTCTCCAGGCCGTAGTTCAGCCTTCTCTTGAAGCTCAGGAAAACCCTTAATCTCTTTATCGGATATCAGGTGTCTGATCCGAGTTATCCATCTTCTCTTCCAAGATGAAAATCCACCTTCCTCCATTCCTGGGGCAAACTGGGGATTATAGAAAAGTGGGATTATACTAGCATTTTTGTTAGTAAATCTGTATTTAGATTTAAGCCGTTCCCAAAGTGCCAGTGAATGTTTAATCATTGGGTTTGCTATTCCCCCTGATGGCCTGTCTTGGCTGTCCAGCCATATCAAAGAGTCTAATCTTGCGGGGGAACAAATGTAGTTCTGTATATCGACCCACACACTCTTACCCGCTGCTGCGTTCCAGAGGAGTAGCTGGCTCAGCTGAGATGCCTGAAGATATTTTTGAAGATTAGGCACAGCAAGACCTAGCTTTGAGTCTCTGTTGTATTGTACTTTTAATTCTGTTCCTTTTACCTGTCCATATTAACCTAGCAATATTGCGCTGTAGATTGGTTATATCTTTATCCGGGACCAAGAGAGTCCGAAAAAGGTACATTATCCTGGGAAGGAGAGTCATCTTGACTGCTGTAATCCTACCTATCCAGGAGATATAATATCTATCCTATTTTTCTAAATCATTTTTGAGCTTTCAAATTTGTTGGGGGTAATTATATCTATATATTGTCTGTACGGATTTTGTGAGATTTACACCTAGGTATGGTATATAGCTTGTGCGCCATGTAAAATTGAAGTTAATACTAAGAAGTTTAATCAGATCATGAATTAGATTAATACTTAGGGCTAGTGATTTTGACTGATTAATTTTGCAGCCTGATATACTGCCCAAGTGCTAGAAAAAAGTTGGGGAGAGTAGTGAGTACTCTAGTTATTATCATTAGTATGTCGTCAGTGAATAATGCCACTTTATATTCTGTGTTTCTGACCTCTATACCAGACACATTAGGGTTTAATCTCAATGCAGCTGCCAAGGGTTCAATAGAGACCGCAAATAAAAGTGGAGAGAGGGGGAAGCCCTGTCGTGTGCAATTTGCTATAAATATGGTGTCTGAGAGGAGCCTTGCGTTTCTAATCTGGGCCCATGGGGCATGATATAAGGTCTGAATACCTCTGAGAGAGACTCCAGCAAATCCCATTTTTGTCAATATTTCGAACAGATACCGCCAACCAAGTCTGTCAAAACCTTTCTCAGCATCTAGTGAGAGTAGCATACAGGGGATATTTTCCACTTCAGTCTTGTGGATTAGGTTAAGAGTCCTACGGATATTATCTGGGTCATGCCTTGATGGGATGAACCCTACTTGGTCATTGTGGACCAGATAATTCATATATTGTTTGACTATTGGCCCAAATTTTGGCATATAGCTTAACATCTGTATTTATAAGTGAAATTGGACGATAGCTGGCGCAGTTCACAGGATCTTTACCTTTTTTCAGTATTAGTACGATGTTGGCTGTAGCCATCGATTTGTGGGATTGGCACACCGTTTAAAACTGTGTTAAACATAGTTACTAAATATGGGGTAAGAATATTTGAAAATTGCTTATAGTAGGATCCGGAAAAGCAATCTGGGCCTGGAGATTTTGAATTCTTCAGCTCCTTAAAGGCCGAAGTCATCTCTTCAGCAGAAATTGGTTCATTAAGCTATGTTCTATGATTTAGTTTACGTTTGGGCAATTGGCAGGCCTCTAGATAATTATTTATTTTATTTGTATAATTTCCCTTATGTCATACAGGGAGCTAATCTCAACATTTAATATACCGGAAAAACAGATATTCCAATACATCCAACTACTAAACTATGGGAGAAAACTCCATGACTACAAAAAACACATATTATAAAACAATGCAATACCAGGGCTGCACAACATACGGCCCGCGGGGGATGCTGGATGCTGACTTGGGGGGGTAAGCTGGATGCTGCCTTGTGGTTGGATGCTGGATGCTAACTTGGGGGGATGCTGGATGCTGACTTGGGGGGTGGTGATGTTGACTTGGGGGGCTGGGGATGCTGACTTGGGGGGGGGGTGCTGGATGCTGACTTGGGGGTGGTGGGGATGCTGGATGCTGACTTGGGGATGCTGGATGCTGACTTGGGGGGATGCTGGATGCTGACTTGGGGGGTGGGGATGTTGACTTGGGGGGCTGGGGATGCTGACTTGGGGGGGATGCTGGATGCTGACTTGGGGGGATGCTGGATGCTGACTTGGGGGGGGGATGCTGACTTGGGGGGAGGATGCTGGATGCTGACTTGGGGGGGGATGCTGGATGCTGACTTGGGGGGGTATGCTGGATGCTGTCTTGGGGTTGGATGCTGGATGCTGACTTGGGGGGATGCTGGATGCTGACTTGGGGGGGGATGCTGGATGCTGACGGGGGGGGTGCTGGATGCTGACTTGGGGGGTGGGGATGTTGACTTGGGGGGGTGGGGATGCTGACTTGGGGGGGGATGCTGGATGCTGACTTGGGGGTGGTGGGGATGCTGGATGCTGACTTGGGGGATGCTGGATGCTGACTTGGGGGGAGATGCTGACTTGGGGGGAGATGCTGACTTGGGGGGGGATGCTGGATGCTGACTTGGGGGGGGGATGCTGGATGCTGACTTGGGGGGTGGGGATGCTGACTTGGGGGGTGGGGATGCTGACTTGGGGGGGGATGCTGGATGCTGACTTGGGGGGGTGCTGGATGCTGACTTGGGGGATGGGGATGCTGACTTGGGGGGTGTCGATGCTGACTTTGGGGGGGATGCTGACTTGGGGGGTGGGGATGCTGACTTGGGGGGTGTGGATGCTGACTTGGGGGGGATGCTGGATGCTGACTTGGGGGGGTGGGGATTCTGACTTGGGGGGGATGCTGGATGCTGACTTGGGGGGGGGTGCTGGCTTGGGGGGGATGCTGACTTGGGGTGGGGATGCTGGATGCTGACTTGGGGGGGTGTGGATGCTGACTTGGGGGGGGATGCTGGATGCTGACTTGGGGGGGATGCTGACTTGGGGTGGGGGATGCTGGATGCTGACTTGGGGGATGGGGATGCTGACATGGAATGGGCTGGGGGGCTGCTGATATGGATTGTAGGGGCTGCTGATATGGGTTTTGGGGCCTGCTGATATGGGTTGTGGGGCCTGCTGATATGGGTTGTGGGGGCTGCTGATATGGGTTGTGGGGCCTGCTGATATGGGTTGTGTGGCCTGCTGATATGGGTTGTGTGGCCTGCTGATATGGGTTGTGGGGGCTGCTGATATGGGTTGTGGGGGCTGCTGTTATGGGTTGTGGGGGCAGCTGAAATGGGCTGTGACAGGCTTTCAAAAAAAGAAATGTATAATTTTCTATATAATTCTGTTTGAAATTAGACTACATTGTGAAAATATTAATTATCATCATCAATGACTTTCCTATTTCCAACAACTACAGCTGTAATGAGTGACAAGAAAAAAAGAAAGTTGGAATCGGAGAATAGATCTTTTAACCATGAATGGACAAATAAATATTTTTTTACAATGTTCCGAGACAAATTTCTGTGTGTCGCGAAAAGGTAGCCGTTCCCAAGGAATACAATATTCGGCGCCACTTTGAAACTAAACATCCCGAAGTGGCCAATTTGGACGCACATGAAAAGAAAATTAAAGCAGCCCATTTTGTGAAACGTCTTGATGCAGAACAACAGATTTTCAAGAAAGTGAACACCGAGAGCAAGACGACCACCAAGGTCAGTTTTGAAATATCGAGGGAAATTGCTGCTGCTGGAAAAAGTTATTCTGAGGGTGACTTTATAAAGAAATGCATGCTGATTGCTGTTTCTGGGTTATGTCCAGAAAAGAAGGGAACGTTTGAGAATGTCAGTCTATCACGCATGACTGTACAGAGGAGGATAGCGGACATTTCCACAAATCTTACTGATCAGTTGAAGCAGAAAGCCAGTGAGTTCCGCTTCTACTCTCTCGCAATGGACGAAAGTACAGATTTGAACGACATGGCTCAACTTCTTATTTTTATTCAAGGTATTGATAGAAACTTTGAAATTACTGAAGAGCTTGTTAGTATGTGCTCCATGACAGGCTGGACAACCGGAAAATAAATATCCACTGAAGTTATAAAGTGCATGAATGATAAGTTGGGAATAGGTTATGAAAACTTGGTGGCCATTTGTACTGATGGTGCACCGGCAATGTGTGGAAAACATGTTGGAGCGGTTACTCTTATTGTACAATTTATCGGTAGACAAATAACCAAACATCACTGTATAATACATCTTCAGGTTCTGTGTAGCAAAGTTTTGAAGTTTGATTGTGTAATGTCAGTGGTAGTTTCTATTGTTAACTACCTCCGTTCTAGAGGACTGAAACATAGTACATTCCGAGCTTTTCTGGAAGAGGTAGACGCCGAGTGCAGCGACCTACTTTACATATGGATGTGAGGTGGTTGAGTCGAGGACGAGTGCTCCAGCGTTTCGTTGCTTTGAAAGAGGAAGTAGCCCAATTCTTAGAACAAGAACCAAGAAATTTTCCTGAGCTTGAAGATGAGTCCTGGAATCATGATCTTTTCTTCTTTTGTGACATTACAACACATCTAAATAACCTCAACATTGAACTTCAGGGAAAAAATAAGCTTATATTTCAACTTTATGCAGCAGTAAAGGCTTTCCAAGTGAAATTGAAGCTTTTCAGAAGTCAGCTGTTGAAAGGTGCAATGTGTCACTTTCCCACTTGTGCACAGCATATCCCTCAGCACAAGCACACCGAGCTAGGAGGAAAATATGCTATGCAAATTGGTGGTCTGATTGAAGAATTTGACAGAAGACTCACATTGTCTAACGAAGAAGACATTCAATTGAGGATGATTGAAGATCCCTTTTCAGTGGATCAAGCAGAATTGCCATTCCAATTGCAGTTGAACAATATTGATCTTCAGTGTTCGACGGAGTACAGAAATAAGCACAGAGAAAGCAGTCTGCAGGAATTCTACAGGAGTATAGACCGCGAAAAGTATCAAAATCTTATTGACTCTGCAATGAAAACGTTCAGCATTTTTGGCAGTTCCTACATTTGTGAACAAACGTTCTCAATCATGAATTTGAACAAAAACAAACAACGTTCTTGTCTGACAAATGACAATTTGGAAGACATTTTGAAGACGTCTACTACAAATATGACCCCGGAATACAACAAGCTTGTTGCTATAAAGAGGTGTAATACCTCTCATTACGTTTCAGATGTTTAGGAAATTAGTTAATTTGAATTAAAGTATTTTAAAAGTAATTTTGTTTCAAGTAAACATTGTAAATAAATGTGTTATTTTGAATAATAAATGCTGTTTTACCCGTGCGGCCGACTCTGTTTTCCTTGTGAGGTGCAGGGGGGAGAGTGATGGGAGGCGCAGGGGAGGGATATTGATGGGAGGTGCATGGGGAGGGAGATTGATGGCAGGTTCAGGGGAGGGAGATTGATGGCAGGTGCAGGGGGGGAGAGTGATGGGAGGTGCAGGGGGGGAGAGTGATGGGAGGTGCAGTGGGGAGGGTGATGGGAGGTGCAGGGGGGAGAGTGATGGGAGGTGCAGGGTGATGATGAGAGGTGCTGGAGGAGAGATGATGATGACGATGATGATGATGATGATGATGACGATGATGATGATGATTTTAACCGTGCGGCCCAATTTTTTTTCCTTGGAGCAGTTCGGCCCTTCGCACTTTGTGAGTTGTGCAGGCCTGCAATAGACACTTACTTCAGTCAAGACATAGATACCAGATACTCCAAGACATGGAGAAAAAAAAACAAAAGAAATCTAGAATCATGGCAACAAGACTTCCAAGAAATGAAGACTATAGAAGACTAGCAATTGGGTATGTCAGGACTTGCAAAATAATTACATCAGAAAACTGGAGAGAAATGCAATTTAAGAAAATGCATTGGGCATATGTATCTTTCATAAGACAAATTACGTATCTAGAAGCAGACACAACGAAATGCCCCTCCCTGCAACCTCCCTAAAGCTAACCTCAAACATTGTCTCTGGACATGCAAAAAAATTAATGAGTTCTGGACACAGGTCCTACAATATATCAAAGAAGATACGAAAATTAGTAAGACACCCCTTCCCCATGATATTTGCCAATACTGAACCTTGGATAATTAAGATTAACCAAAATAGGGGAGCGATTCTCCCAACAGAGATGATTCTTCTGGTAGCCAGAAAAGCCATTATGATCAAGTGGTTGGATACACAAGCACCTAACATAGAACTTATACAATCCTTCTTGGTCAAACTGATCACAGAATATCTACAGAACTAGTAGGAGATAACCAGTTTGACAAATTTGACAAAAAATGGGAGATGATTAGAAACTACTTTCCCCAGCTAGAACAGAACAAATCAGATGACACCTCAGATAAGAATATAAACTGAAACGGGTGGGAGTCCTGATAAAGGAAATAGAAAGTAAGGAAAACGTCCTACAACACAACAGAACATAACAGAACAGATTATAAACTAAGAGCCTAGTCAAAGTCAAATACAAATACAATAATCGAAAGAAAGTTTGGTAGTCACAAGCAAGCTATGAAACAAGGTTTTGAGTTAAAGGGTCAAGATCTATTAGATCAAGACCAGTTATAAGTTTGAAAAAAAAATGGGTATAGAAAATATGTATTGGATTATGTAACATTATAGGATGCTCTATGTACATGTAAATACAATATGCTACAATGAAATGTTTGAAATGTATCTGTAAACACCCTAATAAAAAGATACTTTATATAATTCCCCAGGAGGTCAACTTTTTCCCATCATATAACTTTTGGCAGAAGTTGTGGAACTGTTTCACTATCTGGACCGGGTCTTTGGTCAGCGTTCCATCGGACAGCCATATTGTCTATATATTTTCTGCTGCGGCTGCATTTTTATGACGCCTGGCCAGCATAGTGTAGGCCTTATTGCCTCTTTCATAATATTTCGGAGAGGTCCAGCGCAAAGTCTGTTCCATTTTACTGAAAGGCATACAGTTAGCTCTCCTCGGATCTGTATAATTTTTGCCAGCACGTCTGAGGTGCTAGTGTTCTTATGTGCATCCTCTAGCTTAGCAAGCTTAGCTGGTCAAGTCCAGCTCACGTTTTAACCGGGCTTTCTTCCTCTGCGAGGCAATTTTAATGAAGATGCCCCTAATAAAGAGTTTATGCGCCTCCCATATCGTTGTGATTGGGAGGTCATCTGTGTAATTTGTGTTAAAGAAAAATCAAACTTTTCCTCTAATTTCTGTCACAAGATCTGCTACATAACCGTGATTCATTCAATCGCCATTGCCTGGGGCCACCTGTGGGAGATAGCCTAGGTATTATAATATTCATCATTGCATGATCCGATCATGTAATGTTATTAATATTTGCCTGTATTTGTTGTGATAGTAGTCTCGCATCTACTAGGAAGAAGTATATAAGTGAGTATGTGTTGTGAGGGGCCAAATATAACGTGAAGTCTTTTTTAAGGGGGTTGAATGTCCTATAAACATCAACTAGTTGGAGTTCTTTCATAAATTCCGCAATTATGTTGATTTCTGGGGGATTTCTCAGATTCATCCCATACTGTGCAGGTCCTGTCCTGTCTCCTCCACTATCCATAGCTGTATTAAAGTCCCCGCCTAGAATAATAAAACCCTTCGCCACCATCCTTATTGTATCAAATATATTCTCATATAAGGAAGACCTTGACACATTTTGGATGTAAATATTAATTAATGTAACTTGGACCCCCGCTAGCATACCTACCAGGCAGAGAAATCTGCCCTCTTTATCTTTCTTGGGTGTCTCAAGCTGAAAGGATACATTTGGGCTTAATATAATTGCTACTCAACCTTTTTTGGTGGATGTCGAGGATAGGTATAGCTGTGTGAAGTGTTTGTGGAAGAACTTTGGGTATGAGGTTCTGCTGAAATGTGTCTCTTCAAGAAATAGTGTGTCAGAAGCCAATTTTTCATAGTTCGTGAAGGCATTGTTTACACTTGGGTGGGCTCTTGAAACCTTATAATGATAAAAAATACAAGTTTAGAGTTCAATCACAGAATAACAAGCGAGTTTATTGATGTACAGGTGCACACAGGAGACAGCTTATAAACAAAGCTCTCTGACAGGTATACGGCATACACTATATATTTATACCCTAATACTAAAGCTCACGCCCCCTTTATGGGGTGGTTTGACCATCATAGAAATAACATAAATGTAATAACAAAAATGAAAATGAGAAAGTCAGCTAAAATCATTATACAAAGCTCAGTAACCTTTACCCCATATATATGAGGCCTGCTATGTTTATGTATTCTGTAAGGGGTTGAATGTGAGAAATGATTTCTATCTCTGTTTCCACCAGACAATCGAATGTTGAGAAGTTAATTCTAACTCTGATCCCACTTCTCAAGGCTGTACGCACCCTCCCTTCTTCTGCAGCTGGGCTGGCCAGGGCTGGTATCAACAATTTGCTTAGAGCAAAACATTCTTTCAAACCCAAGCTGTACTTCCATGTCATGCTTTCAAGCAGACGCACACACAGACAGAACACATAAAAATGGATGACAGACAGGGACAAGAACAGACAGAACAAAATGGCTGACAAGATCAGGCAACCAAGATGGTTGCGAACAAAATGGCTGCATAGTGCTGTTTACTTGAGACCCCCTATGTCCCTCACTTTCTCAGTTACATTTTTATTTTTGTATGAAAGGGATATTGGTTCTTTATACTGTATATCAGAAGCCTGAAACTTGCCCTAAAATTAGTATGAAGAGCGACCTTGGAGCATGGATAAACCATAGAACAGGTGTCGAGATACATATCTTAGGGGATGGGGTAAGGGAATGCATGGGGACAATACAGAACATATAATAGGAAATATAACACATGGAAATCCATGTGTAAATCCAGGAGGGCTTGGGTCCGTTGGTACCATATCTGTGGTCCAACAACAATGGCACATATTTATATAGCAACGAGCTATATAAGGAAAAACAAAAGGGGCGCAGCACGGTAACGCGATACTCACGCTTCCCAGGAGACCACTAAACTTGCAATCCTCCTTTGATCTCATGTATCTAAAGGTGCAGATCCATATAGCATGATGCAGTTCACTATAATTCTGTTGTACTGTTTCTACATTCAGCTGCACCATTTAGTTCAATAATTACCCAAAATATCAATCACCATCAATCATCAATCTTACTATAGCCTATTAAGTAAATTAACTGTAAACCTGCGTAACCCATAACAGTCCATTGTCTTTGTTTTTTGTCTCTGGTTTTCTGCTGAACATCGTCCTGACCAGTAGTCTTGAACAGTTCAGTTGTTTATACAGTAGCTGTTTCTTCAGCTGGCAGAATGGTCATGGTCACCTCAGCAACCTAAACGGCATGTTTACTTTGAGTGTGCTTCTGGCCCTGGCGTTTTGTTTTTTTGTGCCTACTTTTGTCCAATGCGCTTGCTTTGTTCCCCTTCCACAGAGTCATCAGAGGGTCGCTGAAACTTTGTCTCGATACCCAACTTCTCCATTAGCCTGTGCGCCTCTGCCATTTCTTTTATGACATACTGCTGTCCATTTATAAGCACAATGAGACGAAAAGGAAACCCCCATTTGTATTTTACCCTGTGTTCATGCAAGGTTTCCGAAACTGCTTTGAGATGTCTACATCTCTGTAGCGTTGCTGGGGATAGATCCACAAAGATTTGGATCTTGCTGTCTTCCATTTCTATTGCTTCTCGATTTCTAGCTGCTGTCATGATGGCTTCTTTTACATCAAAAAAATGTCATTTGAGGATTACGTCTCAAGGGACTTTAGGATTAGGCAGTTTTGGGCATATGACTGCTGCACCCTATCGACAAGCAGTTGCAGTTTAGGAGTATTGGGGCACAGCATGAGGAAGAGTCGGGTAACATAATCCATGAGATCCGTTATTGCCTCTGGTATTCCTAACGGACATAGGTTGTTTCTAGGCGATCTATTATCCTGATCTTCTTGATGTTCTATTGATTCCTCGACCTTCTCCTTAACTAGGATCATTTCCTGGGTAAGATTTTCTTGTGTGGCCGCAACCTCCATCATGTGCATCTCCATACCATTGATACGCTCCTCTTGCTTTTCAATATCCCGTCTCAGTTCTTTCACAACCTTTTGGACCCCTAATTGAAAGGTATTTGTCAAGTTTATATATAGTTGTTGTATGTCTTTTTTTGTACATATTCGCGGGTCCAGGTTTCTTCCGGGTCTGAATTCTGCTGAGCGGGTGAGGAGTCATCATCTTGTTGCATTTGTGCAGTCACGCATTTACTCTTAAAGAAGTCTGTGACGTCTGTTTTTTTACATTTTGGAGGCATGATTATGGGCATTGGTTATTCCTTTACCGTAGCTTTGTATTTTGGGTTTGATTTACCTGTTGAAGCTTCTCATCGCATTTAGCCACTCGTGTGGGTCTCCTGGGAGCAGAGCAATTTAAGGCCATGCCTGCACGGCCGTGCATCACGTATGCGTCCCTCCTCCACATGCTCTCAATAGGCAGTGGGATACTTAACTTTAGTAGTCCATAATCTATAGTTTGTATTCCGTAGCAAACAGATTATTATAGGAGTCACTGCATTTGTTTGCAGAGAACCCCTGGTATCAGCACACCACCAAGGGCACAATGGGGCCTGTCAGTTTCAGCAGCCCTCGCTCTTAACAGTCTCTCACTCTTCTGCATTAATTTAGTTGGGCCATTTCCTTATTTGGTGGCGGTCAGTTTACCCAAGAACACAACCTGTGTGTTCTCCTGTTGTCTAGGCCGTACTACCGGCTCCACTTGCCGTCTCCCATGACCCACCGGGCAGAGCTCCAAAGGAAAGGCAGGTCCATCAGCCGCAGTTACGCAAGGGGTCTCCGGGATGTAGAGTCTGCCTCTGACTCCCTTTTGGCCGTTCTCCCCCACCTCTTTACAGGCTTGCGGTGGCCATTTTGTCAAAACAGCCACCTCTCCTTTGTTCCCCTGCCGCCCATCTCGGTCTGGTGATTACCTCACTGTGTCCCGCAGGTGCCTTCAGTGTCTCACTTACCTCCAGTGGAGTCGGTCTCTCTGCGGCTTGTCTCCCTGGCGTTTATGTTGTTAAGGTCGCGTAGGCCCGGCAGCCATTTTAGGTTGCTCGCGGAGCTGAATTGGCGAGGGAGGCTTCCAACTTCAGGCCAGCAACCAGACCCGAAATCCAGGGGAGAAGAAAGCCTGATTGCTCATTTCAGCGGATTCTCGGGAGGCAAGATGACCGCTCTGGAGCCCGGGCAGCCCGATCGCTGCAGTCTCTTTACAGGCTGCCACTGGCCATCTTGCTACTGTATCAGGGCGAGCCGGGGCCTTGCTCTGGATATCTCCCTCCAATGCTTTAGGATGGCAGGTTTGGTCGCTCAAAAGGTAACTCGTCACGTCCCCCGCGCAATTTTTATAGGTTGTTTACCTCAGCGGGAGCTGCAGCTGCGTTGCTGCTCTTCCTGCATTCATTTTAATACAGCCACCAGTGCGGTGGACATTTTAGGGCATACACGTAGAGCCGCCATCTCCAGGCATTCACCCGGTATTCATCTCCAGCTGGTTCCCGCTAGGTCCGTCGGCTCCAGGTATTGTACTCCTTGGTCCTTAGGTTTATTTTAATTTGTTACCTGGCTCAGTTTTCTCCTATTTAGAAGGTTTATTCTTTGAGTACCCCCTGAGCTAAGCTAACGTGCATCCGCTCAACTCAACTGCCTGGCCACGGCCCTCACTACTTTTTTGATGTAAGTGTATCCTGCGCCTTCCTTTGCCATAGTTCTACCTCTCCAGTGCTTTTTGGTACAGGCTCAGCATTGAGCTCCGTGTTCACGTGTGGGAGGGGCTAGTCGCAGATTGTTGCTATGATGTAGCTGCAAGACAAAGTCCCATGAGAACAACCCTACACGTTTCATACTGCTGTTGGTGACTTCCTCAGGGCAATAATGCCTCATAATGTAGTACCCGCATACTGTCTTGATTTCCACCAGTATCAGGTTATACAAACTGTGTTTTAAACTTGTACATGTTCATTTCTGTGTGTGAATTTTTATGGTTTTCTCCAAAACCACTATTGTAGTAACTTGAATTGTGCTATGGAGCATGCGCTTCTGTTTTTTGTTATTTATATGTGTGTGTGTGTGTGTGTATATATATATATATATATATATATATATATATATATATATATATAGATAGATAGATAGATAGATAGATAGATAGATAGATATAATGCATTTAGGAAATGGCTGCATACTCAGTGTTAAGTATCCTACAGAAGGTGTCTGTGCTAGATAGAAAAAAAATATCCAATTAAAGAAAATAATAATAGCATGTTCTTGTATAGCGTGGCTAGTTCTTCCTCCTCCCAGAATGGTCTAATTATCTGCACCAGACAAAATAAATGCAAAAATAGAGGGTATTTATTGACCCATAACACACAGGAGCTTGACATTTCGGCCCCCAAAAGGACTTTCTTCAGGGATATACCTCACAAAGTTAAAATCACACTTTACATACACACGTTTGACACTAAAGGAGCCATACAGAGGGTGGGGTGGAGGATGTTACCTAGCAACATGAAAGTATACAAATTAACATAGGTAGAACAAGAGAATTATAACAACCAATGGAACAAAAGACAAAGTTATCACTGGATTTATGGCTTAAAGAAATCCACACAAAAAAAATATATATATATATCTTGATCACATATTACTGTGTCTACTCTTTATCAATGATTAACCAGCAGCCTGTGCTCACCATAGTAGTAACCCTTTGGTGCCCAGGATTTCTTAATGATGAAAATCGTTAATCAATCAACCCATGCCTATATGGCAGAATAATATCACGGAAATACACTCACAGTCCAAGTCTCATTAGCGTGAGTATTTGCAGATAATAAAAGTGTCATCCCTCATACAATTGTATTACTAATTAATCCACCTCAGTCCTGTTAACCCTATCATGATCCAGAGCATCTAATCTACTAGGGCTGCATATGAGCTGATAAGCACCAACAAATAATATTGCCACATTCAAACCGCTCTGCTGCCCACAATTATGGAGTCTCGCTCTGGAGTACGTGGCAGTCCTACCACAAGGGTGAGCATACCCTATAAAAGATCTTCTTTAAAGAGGATCGTAGTAAGACATCAAGATCAGATAACGACACCGATACACGCAGATCATATATTAGGATAAACAGAGAACTATACTTAGCATGTAATCCATGACTAATCAATTACCTATAAAAGTAGTCTCTCTAAATATAACGGGACTAAACTCAAATAGCAAATTGAGACTAGCCCTGAGAGAATTTAAGAAGATGCAGGCGGATATTTTGTGTCTCCAGGAAACTCATTTTAATTCCCAAGACTCACCCAAAACTTTTCGGGTTACCTACCCGTTGGCATACCAAGAATTCACCAAGAATAAAAGAGAATAAAACAAGATGTCCCATGTCAAATGCAAGAAATAAAAAGAGATAAGAAGGGTAGATTTATAATGATAAGGGTTTTTTTTGTCATGGGATTAAGGTAACCTTAGTGAATATGTATGCTCCGAATGATCAACAAATCGATTTCCTGAAATCAATTTTTGAAGAAATTGGGGGGTCCTCTCCAGGGGATATAATACAAGGCGGAGATTTTAATATGACCCTGAATTCTGATCTGGACAAGTCCTCGTCTCCAAATCAAAAACTAGCAAATGATGTATTTAACAAATCAAAACGTTTTAGCAAACTCACAAAAGAATTCACGCTAGAAGATGCTTGGCGCACTAAGAATAAAAAACAAAGAGACTATACAGTACATTTTATTCTCCCCCCTCACGATATTTATACAAGAATTGACTATATACAGTACAGTATTTGTCTCTGCGAATCTTTTCGATAAAGTCGCCCAGACAAATATAGGCCCTATAACATGGTCGGATCATGCCCCAGTGGAGTTGGTCCTGAAACTCCCCTTTATTCGACCCAAGGTCTTTCAATGGCATCTAAATGATTCGCTTTTGAATCAGACTGGAATTGAGGAGGAGATAGGGAATTTATTGGTTGATTATTTCTTTTTTTCTACTTAAATTTTTATTAGGTATCAAGGCAGAGATATACAGAAATATAACATCATTTGTTTGTAAGTCTGGGGGGGGGGGGTGGGTACATAAAAGAAAAAGGGCAGAGAGGAAGGATGGGGGGGGGAACAGCATTTTGATGGAACAACCATTCTTAGTAGTTTACATAGGCATAATAGAGCTTGGTTTGCGAAAGGGTTCTGGGGCAGCCTCTTTGCACACTATAGGGTCCATCTCCTGGGGAACTGGGATGGTGGAGATGATCATATATGGATGTATATCATAACATACGTGAAGGAGCGGGGGGAGGCAACTGGGCTATCCCTCGACTGTGGTGTGAGATTGGTTTAAGGGGGCTACAGGCTGGGAGAGCCTAAATCTACCTATTTGCTACCTGTGTGTGTAATCCAGGGCAACCATACCTTCTGAAAGTTATCATATGTGTCTTTCAGGAAACTAGTGAGTTTTTCCATCATACATATAAACCATACCTTGTTTCTAATAAATGGGATTGATGGTAGTTTATTCTGTTTCCATAAACTTGCTATAGCGTAACGTACTGCAGTAGTAATATGAGTTATTAATTTATTTTCCGCTCTTGTGTGGTCTATGAGTGGTTTGTTCAATAAGAACAACCACAGATCTAGGGGGTAATCTGAGCCCATAGTCTGTTGGATCCAAGATCTCACCCGCCTCCAGAGGTCCTATACCCGAGGGCAGGATCACCACATATGTAGGAAAGAGGCCATTCCACTGCATCCTTTGGGACAAACGGGGGAGTAGCCTGGAACATATTTAGCGATATTTTTGGGGGTGTTGTACCAACGAGTCATAACTTTGAATAGTTCTCCTAAGCTGGTTACTTGGAAAAATCCTAAATTGGTTACTTGGAAAAATCCTAAATTGGTTACTTGGAACAACCGATATGCATATTTGGCTCACATAAAATGTGAGTACCACATTTATATATTTATCTGCAGTTGATACTATTTTTTACAATATTACACTATTTTTGATTTTTTAAATCTTTTTTATATATACACATCTGGATGTGAGTGCGCTTGGGACTCTTATCTGCATTTATCCTCATACCTGGTCTTGGATCAAACCTACCCTTCTGTGGCACCCATCAAAGGACATTTTCTACATCTACATAATATTTTGGACTCATTATTTAATTTTCTATTACAGTATTTGTTACGCTCGTTTCTTTGTCTTTTCTTGAATAGTTGAGCAGATTGAGCTTTTAGCTACAGGCTCAAAAATATCCTCCCAATCCTCGTCCTCCAGTTCCTCACCAGAATCGTTTTCCGATTTCTCCATAAATTTAAGCTTAGCCCGGGGGACTTCAGCTGACAGGTAAAATTGGCCATATAATTTTGAAATCAACCTCTAGTGGGAGTCGGCCCCAAGGCATAGTCTCTCAAACAATGAGATATGGCTAGTGGGCATAACTTTAGCATAAAAGGTCCTTATCTGGAGATAACGAAAGATCTTTCCCAATGGAACTCCTTTATCCTTAACCAGTTTGTCAAAGGGAATTATCTTAAGATCATGACTAATGTAAAAAAATCTGGTGATGTTTGCTCATCGCCAGTTCGCAAAAGTTTGTTTGGAATACCCCAGTGAAAAATCCTTGTTCCCAAAGAAAGGGGTCATCAGGGAGTTTGGACTACTAAGCTTATAATTAAACTTGGGTCTGTCCCATAGTCTAAAAGAGTGTGTGATCACCGGCACAATGGTGTGTTTCAAAAGACACAGCCAGGTAGAGAGCCACAAAATATTTTCTGGATAGAACTATACAAGCGTTCGGTTCCTCCGGCCCATTTCTGAAAAGGGTTCAGGCCGTATATGACTCGCCAACGGCTTGTAAAAAAATGCCGGGTGGTGAGTTAAATCAAATTAAAATCAGGAATGGCACTAGGCAGGGCTGCCTTTTATCTCCCTTGCTCCTTGCGTTAACGATTGAGCCTCTTGCAACAAGAATGAGGAAAAACCCTGATACTCAGGGCATTAGAATCGGATCCGAATAAATCAAATTATCTTTGTTTGCTGATGATATTATTCTGACAGTTTCTAACCGCCTGACTTCCCTTACCAATTTACAAGAAGCACTCTCTGAGTTTAGATCTCTTTCAGGTTACAAAATTAACTCCTCTAAAGAGGCACTAAATTTAACTCTTTCAGCTATTGACGTAAAATTAATTCAACTAAATTTCAATTATCATTGGAATAAAGTAAGACTGGAATACCTAGGGATTTTTCTCACAAAGAATTACCAATCTCTCTACAAATATATCTACCCAGAGCTTTTTACAAGAATCAAACGGAATCTTCTAATATGGAATGGTCACCAAATATTTTGGATGGACCGTATTATATCAGTTAAGATGAACATTCTCCCAAAATTATTATATTATTTTCAGACACTTCCAGTCACTCTTCCGATAAAATATATAAGGGATTTACAGAATAAGATTATGTAGTTCATATGGGGTAACAAAAGACCAAGAGTTGCGAGTTCAGTTCTACTCGTACCCAGAGAAAGAGGAGCACTAGCAGTTCTGGATATAAAGAAATATTATTTAGCCTCTCATTTGAAACAGATTGTTTATTGGCATTACCAGAAATACCAGTATAGGTAGGTAGAGCTTGAAAATATATTCAATAGCTCTGCGGCACTACCGGCTCTCTTGTGGAACAACAAATCAATAACACACCCTAGACCAGATCTTTATGATTTGGCAGTAATTAGATTCTCTCTTAAGATTTGGCAAAGGGTCTCAATATCAGCTAGTTTCAGCTCTCTCTACGCACCCCCATTTTTGACAACCCTGATTTTGGTCCGGGATGGGTTACCAGTATTTTTGATGTTTGGAAGACTAAGAATATTAGAGATGTGGGCGATTTCATATCTAAAGTTAAACTGTTATCTTTTGTGGAATTTTGTCAGAAACACGCTTTCCGGGCTCTGTGGTATTTAGATTTCTTCAAGTTTGCCACTATGTTAGGCAGCTGTCCCCAGGTGGGCCTTTTCCAGATAGCTCTGCATTTGAGGAGCTATGTAGAAATGGAAATGATCAAAGGGGGCTCATCTAAACTTTATATCAAGTCCTTATTTCTCTGGAAATTAATGCCTTCTACGCCCACCATTATATGGATCAATGGGCTCAAGATTTTTAGATAGAGATCTCATGGGAATACTGGGAAGATATATATATATATATATATATATATATATATATATTAACGTTAGGGACCCCTGATATGTGGTCTGCCGTGGCGTTGGCTCAGGGGCTTACAACAATTTTGGCCAAAAATGTCAAACTAAAAGACCATTTTACTTATTAGATATTTATACATATATATTTAGGCACTGTACCGTGTATGAGTCTCACTGGATGTGCTAAAACTGAGCTTTGTCTGTGTTTTATGTTCTGTCTCTGGTTTTAAATATATATTGCCATGCTCAGTAGCACTCCTCTGTGACACTCATATGCTTATATATATGTTGTGGTCATTTTGGGGGTTCAATAGGAGCCTGTTAGGTGTCCAGTATGTTGAATACTGGGAAGATACAGTATATGGTACAATGCAACAAAAACATCTATTTGCACAATTTCAAAAGAAAATATATATAAAGTTATTTTCAGATGGAACCTGACACCCCAATGGTTGAATAAGATTTACCAGGGACCACGAACCTCTGTTGGAGAGGCTTTGGTGGTATCAGGGATATGGCCCAAATTTTTGGTGATATGTAAGGGGTTTCTTCACCTATTAAGGGGAGACTTTGCATTACACTATTCATAGTGAGGTATAACACATCAGCTAGGGGTATCTTACTCACTGCGTCCTTAGGTTTTAAACATGTGTGTAGCTTTCTTTCCTATATGTTATAAATAAACTATTTCCTTTTAATATGTCAGTAGGGGTTGAGTGCTCCTAATAGGGATTCTGTTTCTTTTGTATATCAGACTAGAGAGAACACTTACATTTGGAAGGGAGACAACTTTTATACCAGGGGTGTGTCCCTCTCCTCAGCCCCAGTAACTGGGCATTACCACTGGAGTAAACTCACACACCTGGCACATGCGCCAAAGTTTTCCAGACTAGCACCTGGAACCCGCAACAAAGTAACACCTGGGGAAGATGCTCACATGCTGAGCCATGTGAGATAGGTTTAACCCTAGCACTGTCTGCTCTAACCACGACTTATGGTACTAGGGCAGATAATTTAATAGCCAGGGGACTATATGGCTACATGTGCATAGATACAATGGGCTGAGACTGTAATGTGCGTGTTTATGTTGTGACAAGGTGCTAAATGGTATATATAGGGCTCCCAGGATACTACGCAGTTTCTATCCTATATAGGCCAGAAGATACAGCCCCAGTGTAAATGTGCTCCATCCCACAGTTTCACATTCCTCAAACTGGTGTATGGGTAATTCAGGCTGTGTCTCTCTCTCCCCCTCCCTCTCCTTCTCTCCCTCTCCCTTTCTCTCCTTGACGTGTTTCAACACACCTGTGTGGTAAAGACCAAGCGCACAAAGTTTCGGATATTTTGGGGCCTCCCAAACTCACACCAGAAGATCTACCTGATTATTTAAACACCTGATTCTAATTATCCACTTTAATTTAGCTTGTATAAACAGGGTTTCCCTTATTTTTTCATATACCCTGACTCTTAATTACTCATTATTTGTCTAATTCATACATCATTTTGTTTAAAAAGACATGGAATTATTTAATATATAATCTATTGGATATTTAAGAAAAGACTGGTTTCGATTCAAGAAGTTATCTTGGAAAAACTATGGAATTTCCGTAATTATCATTGGGGTTGATAAACTTTTTCTCGCCACTGTATATACATACATTGAGGCCCTAATGTGTATAGATATAGAGAGTTGAATCTTTTATGCGTATATAGATACGGGGAGCTGAGGATATGATGTGTTTATTCAGACAGTAGTTCATTTTTTTTTTAAATGTCTTTTTTATTTCCTGCAGCAAAAATAAATGTACAAAACAATATTCCGCCTGAAATACAGAAGGTCGCCAGATTAGACCTTGCAGCAGCGGGCTGAGGCCCAGTCCATGTCCTTACACTGACAGTTACAGGTGTTCCCGTCCTGAACATTCCATGAGCCACAACTCTTACCGCAGGAGCAGGACACGAGAGTGTATCCTGCAAGAACAAAGCGAGATAGGTTAAGCAACGCTATGCAGCAGGGAAGTAATGCACTGTGGGTCTCAGAAAGAGGTTAAGTGACAAATGTAGGACTCTGAGGGTCTCTGACAGCAAGGAGGTTAAGCGACGCTCTGCAGGGAGGGAGTCAGAATCTGTAGGTCTCAAGCCCAGGGCCAGATTATCCATTAGGCACATGCCTGGGGCCCCCATGGGGGTCGCTCAAATAGGAGGAGTGCCATGTAAACAGTCTCTGGCCGACTCAGAGTGGGGCTGGCTGAGAGAACTGCTCTAAAGGCTTCCTTATACTGGGTTCTGTACTTTCAGAGCCCTGCCCCCTCATTGCTACATTTACAGGGGCTTTTGGGAGTTGTAGTCCAGCTCCATATCCAATGCTTGAACAGCTTAAGGCAACAGGACCACATCCCACAATTCTTTGTGTAACCCCCAGAAAGAGATCACATCACATGACAGGCATCAGCCAGTCAGTACAGAGGCGCACAGTGGATGTAATAGTTCCTATAGGGAGGAACCACTATCTCTCTCTATCCTGCAGTCACTGCTTTCCTCTCTCTCCCTCCTGCTCACTTTACTGCCCCTGTCTCTGCCTCCACTTCCTCACTCTCCCTCCCACCACTGCCCTTCTGTGTCCCTCTTGCACCGAATGCCACTCTCCCTTCAACCTGCACTAGGGTTACCATGTGGCTTCTCCAAAAATACCGGACACAATGGTGAAAGGTGCGACACGCTCCACACGCGCACCTCTCGGCTCTTTCCTCCTCTCCTTGGCCCCAACTCTAGACTCCCGACACCACCTCCTGATTGGCTGCATTACTCAGCAGCAGCCTATCAGAATGGAGGAAGCTGCCCAGCCCCCTAACAGCAGCCCTGCTCTTTCCCCGCTCAGTGAAATCCCGCAACCCCCTCAAGCCGGTCAGGTCAGTATGTCCAGAGAGGTACTGTAATACCAATATACACATACTGTACATGTCCAGTATTACATCTCATTTTTTACTGGACAATGTCCAAATACAGGACAGTCTGGTTCAATACTGGACACTTGGCAACCCTAACCTGCACCCACTGCCCCTCTCCCTCCCACCTGCACCCTCTGCCTATCTGTCTCCCTACTGCACCCACTGCCCCCATATCCCTCTCCTGTAGACACAATATTGTAAGTTACTGCAGAGTGCAGGAGACATAATCATTTAAAAATATACATCTTTCTAGACCAAAGGTAAAAAAAAAAAAATTGTGGGCTTTGCAGCAGATTATCTCATATTGATAAATCTTCCCATTTCAGTTGCGGCCCTCCTCCTCTAGCGTTCAGTTGTCATGGCGACGCACCGCTGCAGGAGGAGGGCCCACAAAATGTTAGGGGCCCCAGAGGGTCCTTATCTGGCACTGCTCAGGAGGAGGTCATGTGATAAACTTTAGGTGGTGCTCAGTGAACAGAATTAAGTGATGCTTTGCAGGCGGGGTTAAGTGATATATTGCAGGATTTGGGGAGTAGTTAAGGGATGATCTCTAGTTCTTGGAAGGAAATAAGCAATGCTTTGCAGGAAAGGGGTTAATTGATACTCTGCAAGTCACAGGGATAAATTAAGTGATGCTCTGCGAGTCACAGGGATAAATTAAGTGATGCTCTGCAGGTCCCGGGGATAAATTAAGGATCCTTCCGCAAGTTTTAGGGAGAGTGTAATTGATGCATTGCAGGTTTTAAGAAATGATGACGTGGTGTTCTGCATGAACTGGGGAGAGATTGTGAAGTTTGACAGGGTTCAGGGAGAGGAAGTGACTGCAGGGAAGGGAATTGGCGATGCTCTGCAGGAGAGGAGCAAAGCAATTCTCAGTGGGATCAGTAACTGCACCGCAGGGGGGGGAGGGGGAAGTAAAAAGACCATTCTTAGGGGAATAAATAAAGGGCTATCATAAGGGGAGGAGCTAAATAACCCATAAACCTATGGGAAGGGGTAAAATCTCCAAGAGGAGAGGCTGAGAGATCCACGTACCTGTTTGGCATTTGGCGGTGGCCCCGTTTCCTCTGCTGTCTGTGCAGATTAGTTTCGCTGAGCTTCCTCCTCCTCCCGATCCTCCTGATCCTCCTCCTTCAGGGTATCCTGCATTTCCTCCTCCCGATCCACCGCCTCCAGACCCTCCAGGGTATCCTGTATTTCCTCCTACCGATCCACCTCCTCCTGGTCCTCCAGGGTGTCCTGCATTACTTCCTCCCAATCCACCTCCTCCTGATCCTCCAGGGTACCCTGCATTAGCTCCTCCCGATCCACCTCCTCCTGATCCTCCAGGGTACCCTGCATTAGCTCCTCCCGATCCACCTCCTCCTGATCCTCCAGGGTACCCTGCATTAGCTCCTCCCGATCCACCTCCTCCTGATCCTCCAGGATATCCTGCATTACCTACTCCCGATCCACTTGCTCCTGATCCTCCAGGGTATCCTGTATGTCCTCCTCCAGATCCACCACCACCTGATCCTCCTCCTCCTCCTCCAGGGTGTCCTGCATTACCTCCTCCTGATCCACCTCCTCCTGATCCTCCTGATCCCCCAGGGTAGCCTATATTACCTCCTCCTGTTCCTCCAGGGTATCCTATATTACCGCCTCCTGTTCCTCCAGGGTATCCTGTATTACCTCCTCCTGGTCCTCCTCCTCCTGGGTATCCTGGTTTTCCAGGATTTATGCCCCATGGCCCGATCTGACCATCTGCAGAGAGGTAGAGGTCACACAAGTTGGCAGGCTCTGTGAGTGTATGTACAGTTCCAGAGGTGTCAGTCTGTGTGTGTGTGTGTGTGTGTGTGTGTGTGTGTGTCACAGTCCCAGAAGTGTCAGGCTCTGTTTGTGTACAGTCCAAGAAGTGGTAGGCTCTGTGTGTACATTAGAGGGCCGGTTTGATGGTAGTCCCCTGTGCCACTGCACCGAGCCCCGCAGTTACAGAGGCCCCGCTCTCTTCCCCACAACAATTGAACTGATTGCCTGGGGAGAGCACGGGGCCTCTGCAACTATCTTACCTTATCCTTCGCGATCTCTTCCTGCAGGGTAACTCATCATGGCACTGCAACGTCAAATGGCATCATGTAGCCATGACAATGGGACGCCCGGCAGCAATGCGACGCCATTTGATGTAGCACCATGATGAGACCCTCATCAAGCATGAGCGCGGTCAGTGCCAGCGGGGACTCGGGCTTAGGCTGGGGCCATGGTGCCTTCGTTCACGCTGAGGCATGCGGAGGCTGGGAAGTGACCCCTGCGTGAAGCGGGTGCTTTCCCTGGCCATGGTGGACGGGCCGTGGGGGCGTGCCTAGGGGCATCACAGAGCTGGTTCGACCTTATTGTGCAAACCGCTCACGTGACCGGCCTGTCGCACCAAGAAATCAGTTTCAACTGATTTCTTGCGCAACGCGTGCCCTCTCCCGCTTCCGCCCACACGCTTTCCCACGCCACATGGACACGATCACCGCCTTAAGGCAGTCTGATCGCTCAGTGTCCGCACAGTCTGCGGTACCATGGACCCAGCCTTAGCTGGTAGTAGAATCATATGTGTCAGAGCAGGAGCAGAGCAGGACTGCGGGGGAGGTGCGCCATCTAGCAGTCTGACCCGGAACTTCCAGTCTCACGTCATGCTGCTCCTGCCCTGCCTCAATTGATTCTTCTGTTGCTGCATACCATCTCCCCCCTCCCCTCTCCCCCCTGTGTGCAGCCAGGCAGGCATGTAGGTGGGGAGGGAGAGAGATGTGAAAGGGACTGAGGGAGATGTGAAAGGGACTGGGAGATGTGAGAGTGACTGGGGGAGTTGTGAGCAAGGCTTAGGGAGACGTGAGAGGGGCTGAGGGAGATGTGAGAGTGACTGGGGGAGTTGTGAGCGAGGCTTAGGGAGACGTGAGAGGGGCTGAGGGAGATGTGAGAGTGACTGGGGGAGTTGTGAGCGAGGCTTAGGGAGACGTGAGAGGGGCTGGGGGATATATGAGAGGGACTGAGGGAGATGTGAGAGGGGCTGGGAGATGTGAGAGTGACTGGGGGAGTTGTGAGCGAGGCTTAGGGAGACGTGAGAGGGGCTGGGGGATATATGAGAGGGACTGAGGGAGATGTGAGAGGGAGTGGGGGAGATGTGAGAGGGAGTGGGGGAGATGTGAGAGGGAGTGGGGAAGATGTGAGAGTGGCTGGGGAAGATGTGAGAGAGATTGAGGGAGATGTGAGGGGGTCTGGAGGAGATGTGAGGGGGTCTGGAGGAGATGTTAGGGGGGCTGGAGGAGATGTGAGGGGGTCTGGAGGAGATGTTAGGGGGGCTGGAGGAGATGTGAGGGGGTCTGGAGGAGATGTTAGGGGGGCTGGGGAGATGTGAAAGGGGCTGGGGAGATGTGAAGGGGGCTGGGGAGATGTGAAGGGGGCTGGAGGAGATGTGAAGGGGGCTGGAGGAGATGTGAAGGGGGCTGGAGGAGATGTGATGATGGTGATATTTCACTATGAAAGGGCGGTAAGGTGAGGGAGAACTGTTTGCTAAAGTTTCTGAATCCCACCACTGCCCTATAGGAAGAGTTTACAAAGGAGAAGGTTAGAGGCCCCGCACTATATGTCCCTGTACTGAGCCCTGCAATGTGTGTGTGTGTGTGTGTGTGTATACAGTCCCAGAGGAGGCAGACTGTGTGTGTACAGTCCCAGTGGTGGCAGGCTCTGTGTATGTGTGTGCAGTCCCAGAGGTGGCAGGCTGTGTGTGTGTACAGTCCCAGAGGTGACAGGCTGTGTGTGTAGATGTGTGTACAGTCCCAAATGTGGCAGCTCTGTGTATGTGTGTGTAAAGTCCCAGACGTGGCAGACTGTGTGTGTACAATCCCAGAGGAGGCAGGCAGGCTGTGTGTGTAGGTGTGTGTGTACAGTCCCAGATGTGGCAGCTCTGTGTATGTGTGTGTACAGTCCCAGAGGTGGCAGGGTGTGTGTGTACAGTCCCAGAGGTAGCAGGCATTGTGTGTGTATGTACAGTCCCAGAGGTGGCAGGCTCTATGTATGTGTGTACAGTCCCAGAGGTGGCAGGCTGTATGTATATGTGTGTGTACAGTCCCAGATGTGGCAGGCTGTGTGTCTATGTGTGTGTACAGTCCCAGAGGTGGCATGCTCTGTGTATGTGTGCGTACAGTCCCAGAGGTGGCAGGCATTGTGTGTGTATGTACAGTCCCAGAGGTGGCAGGCTCTCTGTATGTGTGTACAGTCCCAGAGTTGGCCGGCTGTATGTATATGTGTGTGTACAGTCCCAGATGTGGCAGGCTGTGTGTCTATGTGTGTGTACAGTCCCAGGGGTGGCATGCTCTGTGTATGTGTGCGTACAGTCCCAGAGGTGGCAGGCTGTGTGTGTATGTGTTTGTACAGTCCCAGAAGTGACAGGCTGTGTGCGTATGTGTGTGTGTACAGTCCCACAGGTGGCAGGCTGTGTGTGTACAGTCCCAGAGGTGGCATGGTGTGTGTTTGTGTGTGTGCACTGTCCCAGAGGTGGTATGCTGTGTGTGTGTGTGTGTGTGTGTGTGTGTGTGTGTGTGTGTGTGTGTGTGTGTGTGTGTGTGTGTGTGTGTATGTGTGTACAGTCCCAGAGGTGGCAGGCCCTGTAGGTGTATAGTCCTAGAGGTTACTTACTGGATATTGCTATGAGGAGGCAGCAGATGAGGAGCGACAGAGACTTCATCTTTCTGCAATGAGAGTGAAACTACAACAGTTTGCTACTCCAGCACCGTCCTAAAACACACACCTCTGTCTTTCAGCCCACTCTGATATTCATGTAGTGACCCCACCACACACACACACACACACACAGCTCTGTCTCTGCACCTCCACCCTGTCCTGCTGCAGCCTCTCCAATTCCTGTACCGTACTCTCACACCTTAATCCTACACCCCTACTATTCCTGTATTTATCACTTGCTGTTTCTGTATTTATCCCATATGCAAAGCTGCCATTGCACCTCCATCCTGCCCTGCAGTCCCCTCCTCTACTATCCTGCCCGGTAGCCCTCTCTCTTTTTCCTATGTCCCCCCCCCCCCCCCACACCTAAATCCTGAACACTCTGCTATTGTCACACACCTTCACCCTAAACCGAACAGACATTACACCATCTGCATCTGAAAAACCTCATTAAACACACCTCTGCTAATCCATTACATTATTCTATAAAGCAGAAACACAGCACCCTGCTCTCTGCTATGTCAACACACACACACACTTACCTCCACTTACAGAGTACAGACACTACACCGTCTGCACTATTACCCCCTATATATACTCCATCTGCTATTACCACCCTGTAGGGTGTACCCTTAGGATTTCCCCCAGGGTGTACATGTGCCATCCCATATAATTATACTGGCAGCGTAGGGAATGCCTCCCTGCCGTTTCAGAGGCAGTGACCAGACGTGTTTGGAGGCAACACCCTATAACGATTCCAAGTATCTCTGAGTATCCTGTTAATGTATAGGGTGTTCCTACAGTATGGGACTGATGATCTGTGTTATAGTGTGATTCAATTAAAAGTATGTGGGGGCAATTGGTGTAATAAGGTGCACCTAATAAAGTCTATGGGGGGATACTGATCTTACATAGTTACTTAGTAGATGATGTTGAAAAAAGGCATACATCCATCAAGCTCAACCTATGCTAAATTTAGACAAAAGATACTTTATCCTATATCCCTACTAACAGTATATTGATTCAGAGGAAGGCAAACAAAAAACCCCAGTGAAATATCATCCAATGATATCTCATAAGGGGAAAATGCATTACTTCCTGACTTCAAATTTAGACAATCAGATGCCTCCCTGGATAAACATGCTTCCCATGTTTACTTATTTGAGATATCCCTGTATACCTTTCCTTTCCAAAAAGATGTCCAACCTTTATTTGAACATGTCTATTGTATCTGCCATCACAGTCTCCATGGGTAATGAATTCCACATTTTAATTTCCCTTACTGTAAAGAACCCTTTCCTTTGCTGCTGGAGAAATCTCCTTTCCTCCAACCTTAAGGGATGACCCTGTGTCGTTTGTACTGCCCTTGGGATGAATAGTTCTTTTGAAAGATCCTTGTATTGTTCCCAAATATATTTGTATATACCGTAGTTATCATATCCCCTCTTAGACACTTCTTTTCTAATCTAAACAAATCTAATTTAGCTAGCTCATAAATCAGAATACCCGTCCTCTGATCAGTGTTATGGATTGAACCTATTAAAGTCCATAGGGGAATTTTATGTATGTTATTGGATGATCCTGATAATTTTACGGTGATCCTATTAAAGTTTGTGGAGGCAGATGATTTGTATTATGGGACGATCCTAAAAAAGTCAATGGGGTTGATGTATGTGTGTTATTAGGTGATTCTGACATTTATAGGGTGGTCCGATTAAGGTCTGGGGGAATATTGTGTGTTATAGTGAAACCTTTTCAATTATATGGGGGCTGCTGATGAGTGTTATAGTGCAATCCTATAAACGTCTGTTGGGGGAACTGATGTATGGAGATCCTATTAAAATCTAGGGGGAACTGGAATGTGTAATATGGTGACCCTATTAAAGTCCATGTGGTAAATGATGTGTGTTATAGGATGATCCCACTAAAGTGTTTGCATGCGACTCCTATTTAGAATAGGGTTATCGTGTGTGTGTGTTTGTTACGATTATCTTTACTTTTTTGGGTGACCCCCATTAAACTCTATGGGCCAATTTATGTGTGATACAGACTTTTATAGGGAGATTCTCTTAAAATGTAAAGGAGCAACTTATGTGCAGGTGATTTGTGTTATAGGATAAGTCTATTAAAGTCTTTCTTATAGGGGTGTTATTGAGTAATCTTTACATTTATAGTGGGATCCTACTAACGACTGTGAGAAGAAATTATGTGTGCTATATGGTGATGTTATTAATTGTTATGGGGGCTGCTGATTAGTGTAATATGGTGTCACATCAGGGGGGTGCTTCATGACCAGGGTCCTCTATCTGTGCCCAAACCCCTTACTGTCTGCTGCCTCCAGAATCTGTAGGGTAGGCTCAACCTTGTAATACCTAAATGGGCTTCCCTGAGACCTAGGTTACAACTAGTCTGCTACAAAGAGCTAATAAACTTAGGTTTATTATGGGTAGGGTACAACAACACAAGAATCCAACACTCCCCGGACAGATACATAAAATACATAAAATACTCACACACAAGGGCTAATCACTCTCCTCCAGGATGTACTGTAGCTGAGGCTAATCAACTCTGGGCTCTTTTAGTCTTTTAGTCCATGTGAGCATTATAACCTTTGAACCTATGCCTTATCATGCAAATATTATGCTAATATGTAAGCTTAAATTGTTCTTTGATGTATCTTGTGGATAAATACTTCATATTTTATAATGGTTGTATTTCCCTGGTTCCTATGATTTAGGTACACAATCTGTGTTATGCAGTATGTATGTGTAATATGTCTTTAAATTTACTTTTCTTGCACATTTTTTTAATCGTGTCTAGAGGTTTTTATTTTTAACTTTTTTTTGTATATAACTTAGTTGCAACACAGCTAGTTTTTTAATCCACCTTGTTCATGTTTTTCCTTGATATAATAGTACCCTTATTAAGCATTAGTTTAGTTTAATACAGCTTTATTTCGTTTAAATATGCTTGTCCAGTTAGCAGCAATGTATTTTGTTCTGCTGGAATGGTCAATAAAGCTTTGTTATTGTGTTCCTATGTTTGCCCACATCCAAAATGCCACACTGCCTTTGGTACTTCCTTTTGCCCTTAGATCGGCACTGAGTCGCTCTGTTATGACGTCATCAGGTTCTGATTTTTGGCGTGAAATGGCCCACAGGTAAGAGGGTATATAATGGATGTTATCACATTGTGTTTTATCCTTGAAAAAGAACGCTGCGATGTTCGAAATGCATTGGATGGGTCTTTTGCCACATTAAAGTGCCCTTTTAATCATTTTTTTGTTCTGGTTTTTTCCTGCTCCGTTTGTGCTGGTGCGCTTTTTGGCCTCCAGAATCTGTAGGGTAGGCTCAACCTTGTAATACCTAAATGGGCTTCCCTGAGACCTAGGTTACAACTAGTCTGCTACAAAGAGCTAATAAACTTAGGTTTATTATGGGTAGGGTACAACAACACAAGAATCCAACACTCCCCGGACAGATACATAAAAGCAGTGAAATACTCACACACAAGGGCTAATCACTCTCCTCCAGGATGTACTGTAGCTGAGGCTAATCAACTCTGGGCTCTTTTAGTCCATGTGAGCAGCTCAACTTGAGCACAATAGAAGTCCAGAACACAAACAGTCCTCTGAGGAAAAATAAAACATAAGTGGCTAGTAGCATCCTGGCTACCTAGCCATGTGCAGTTGGTAGCCTCCTGGCTACTTATATGGTGTGGTGGGGACCACCATCAGATCAAGCTGGATGCCTCAGATACTGAAAATCCCTTACAGGGAAACAAGGGAATAAATGGCAAGTAGCATCCAGGATACCTAACCAGTGTGATGAAGACCGCCATCTGCCAAAATTAGATGCCCCATTGAGTACTTCTGGAGGCCACTGGGCTCTGCAATCAGTTCTTCTTCAGATAGAATTCGATGGTATGCGACAGCCACGCTGGGATCATCCACAGGGGTATCTCCGATGACTTTCCCCGATGTTCCAGCCAATGCTGCACTCGAAGCGTACAGCTTCAACGCAGCGAGGATTCTCCCCCAGAGCTCTTCGCTTACTCCTGGTATGTTGCTCCAGCTCCCGAGCACACAGCTCCGCCGTGTCTCTTCAGTATTCTCAGCCGCACTCTGTAACTCTGGATCTGTTAGGCAGGTATTGTCTCCCTAGTGCCATTCGAAATTCAGGAAGGAAGGCGATCTTAACAAATCAGAGGCACTCCTTAGGAGCTAGATGGGTCGCTGGAGCACAGCAAATCAGAAGAGGGGGCATGGCTACAGCCCAAAATGGTCCAGGGGAACAAAGAAGAGAGAGAGAAGCTGGAGATATGAATCTAGTCAATTTGAGGAATGCCTATGAGGCCCCTTCAGCCAAAATGCCAAATTGAGGCGCCTATCAGCGCATTGATCTGGTTCAGGGCTCCGGGGGCCCCATTGAGATCGGTGCCATGCTGTCACAGCGCAACAAAGCTCGGACTTTGGTCTGTTGGGGCTCCCAGCAGGCAGCCTACTGTACCTCCACCATGAGCACATGTAAACACAGTGTAAATGCACACAAAACATGGTTATAGCACACAGATAATATGCCCATACAATAGGCTCCACCTACCCAGTCATACAATGCCTGATACAGCCACAGTGATCATAACTCTGTTAAGGAGTAAGTTTAGCTGTAACCCTTGCGCGTCCATAACTTTCAGGAACAGAGTGGTATCACTGCTTTCACATTTCTGTACATAGGAACACATAAAAATACATGAGCAAAACCCCCAGTGCCCAACATTAGCCAATGGAAGTCTATAAGAGCAACTGATAAATGTAAGAAGGCAATCCTTATTGAATAGAGCGATCCCAGTAATGTCTATGGTTGCAACTATGTCTGTAATGAATGGCCACCATGACTCTTATAGGATGAGTTTATGGGGGCAGCTCATCTTCATAATCGTTACCTTAGTGACATCTATAGGAGAATATGACATACTGTATCTACAGTCGCGGCCCCTTTTATTCTCCAACATCTCCGAATTTTTTCGGGGATTTTTTCCGAATGCCACGCACTTCACCGCGTTCATGTCGCATTCATGCCGAGACAGCGCTAATAAAATGCACTAGGATAAAGGCGGCCGCAGCTAAAATACCGGAACATATTCTGGAAAAAAAAAAATACTGCATCTGCCCGCGGTTATCAGAGTTGCGCCGATACGGCCGCATTAGGATAAAGGCGGCCGCCACTGCAAGAAGGGTGTAAGCTCCCTGGGGTAGTGACCTACTTCCTACAGTTTCATTTTATCTTAAAATACAGCATATGTACACTTTGTAATACAGTGTTGTTGTCCTGTTGTTCTGACCTGTGAAATATGTTGGTGTCGTACAGATAAAGATGATAATATTACTAATAATAAAGTGAGATCCTAAATGTTAATTTAATCTCATTAAAGGCTATAGGGACATCTGGTAAACACAGTAATACGGTAGTTGTGACTTTTAAAGAATAATCCTATTGAAGTCTATTGCAGCAAATAATGTAATAGGATGATCCCATTAAAGTCTATGCGGTCTTCTGCTAAACACCACTAATGCAGTCTATGGGTCCAACTGATACACTGTATGTAGAGGGTGATGCTAAATGTTAATAGCATGACCCCATTAAAGTCTATGGGGACTGCTGATATGCATAGTGAGTTTTAATAGTGTGATCCTATTGAAGTTTATGGGTGGGGGATCTGAATGTGATTCTGAACTTTATAAAGTATAGTCAAGGCATTACTTATTGCTTTAAAGTAGGACTATGGGATACTAATTTAATTAACATATGAAGGCTGGGAGAGTTCTTATATAACCTTTAATCAGGACCGGGTGAGGTTAGTAATATGTACAGAGGTATACAAAACAATCAAAGAGTGTGTGTTGGCGGGGGGGGGGGGTGAATGGGACTGCTGAGGCCCTTTCTGTGTATTAAAGGTGAATTTTTTGGCTCAGAATTTATGGATTATACAGTAGGTCCCATCTGTTGGTGTCACTGTATCACCCTGTGGGGGGGAGGAACAGACTTCACTGCACATAGGTCTCTTCTGTCTGTGTCATTGTGTCACCCTGTGGGGGAAGGGACAGGCTCTATAGGACACCATGTCTGTCTGTCACCATGCGAAAGGAGGGAAAGTCTCATAGGTCCCTTCTGCCTGTGTCAGTTACCCTGTAGAGGAAGGGACAGGCTCTATTGGACATACTGTACAGGTAGGTCTCTTCTATCTGTGTCATCCTGCAGGGAGAGAGACATAAACCATAGGCTTAGACTTGCCTTTGTTCCACACATCTTAATAATTATAATTTAAATTTATTGACTATAATTCTGGATTGAAAGACTTGCAAGTATATGATTTAGTTTAGTGTTTATATCACCCACACTTACACTTGTCTCACTGGTTGTTACCTAATAATTATATAAATGTAAAGTATTGTGTATTTTATTGGATGACGCAGTATGTTTACCTTGGCACACGGCCCTACTCCTTATTCCCACAGAGAGCTACGTGTTCCTTATGGTCTCCCACAAAATGACTTCTTGATTTCTACTGTACAATTGCAACAACATGTTTGCTTGATGAACTCTGAACTGGCCCCAAATTCCTGCTTGGTTGATATTATATGATGGCTACAAAGTGGCTACTTGACTTTTATTCTATAACGTGCAAACAATGACTGTTACGTAATTTTTATAATATGTTGGCCACAAAATGGCTGCTCGTCACAATACTATAAAATGGCCACAGGATGGCTGCTTGACTTATAGTATATGATGGCCACTAAATGACTGCTTGACATAGATTGTACAATAGCCACAAAATGGTTATCTGGCTCTTATTACAAGAGATAAAGTGAAAAAATAACCCGATGCTTGTATAATAAAGTGACTTAAATTACAGCTCTAACCCAATACAATGAACAATCTCTGGGTTCATGTGATATAGATATAGGATATAGAAAGTGAAAATAAATGGGAGCCAAAGTGTTATAATTGATATCTATTAAAGGATGTTGTCACGGGAGACCAGGCTATTTACACCTTTTTACCAGGATCATTCATTGAGCAAAACAAGGTAGAGAAATAAATTGTAGTTTATTCGGCTTAAATCCGCATACACACAGTGAAACACAAAATACAGACGAAAAGGCACACTTACTGGGATCGAAAACGAGACTTTCCTAGATGCAGGGCACTCTATTGGGAGAGTTTTACCCTGACCGGGCCTTAGCCCGGAATCTCCTGGAACTCAAATCGGCATGAAATCCCAGCCGCGACTGCTACGTTAGTTTCTGAGAACATGGGTGCAAACGTCGGGACTTAGTCTCTGGCGGGCAGGCTTTTCAGGCTTGAAATCGAAGCTGGTTACTTTGCTATTTTGAACAAAGCATCTTTGAAAAGCACACCCGCACTCTTTCGGCTCTGAATAAAGGGTAACACACAATCTGATTGGCTCACGGCTTCTTACAGTATTCCCTGTTTCATTCATAGAATAGAAGCACACCGGACAGCCAATCAGCGCGTGGGAACTTTTTCAAGCAGCCAATCAGAGCCAAGTCGGGTAGAAAAGCCGGGTCAGCAGGAAATTTGAAATAGCCAAGGGACCTGCGCAAGCCTACCACATCTCCCTCCAGCTATCCCAATGCCACCCGCTGGGCAGGCGCCCCTAGGCCTGGCAGAACAAGTGGCATCCCGGAGGACTGCCATTGATCTCCGGACCTAGTACTCCACCTTTCCCCACTAACCAAATGCTGTTCACATCTCTGGCTGCTTTGAACTCCGATGCCCAGCATACATACCGGCGCCTATGGGTTTGCACGGGCTGCCTGTTTGGACATCGGTTCCGATTGTTAAAACATATTAAAATACACTTTAATATACGTTGAGTCTCAGGGAACCCATCCAGCTATGTGGGACTTTAGGTGAGGATCTTGGTGTTGAAACCTACGAGTCTGAGAGACACTGTATGGCCCCAGTTGAACTCAAACCCGGGTCCACCGAAAATAGTGCGAATAAGCCGGGGAGAATTATAGGGCCACCGGTAACTCTGTCCCCAGACCTCCTGCAATCAAAATGACTTGCTTTTCACCCCAAAACCCTACCTAAGACTTAGACTCCCAAAGTTTGCAGTCTCTAGTGTACAGGGAACAGAAAAGGAAAAAATGTCTCTTTATTTCTGTCTGCCTTATTTCCCCACACACTTTCCTTTTGACTCAGTTTGGACTCTTGAGTCCCCCTAACCTTATATATGGTTGGGCACCCATAAACCCTACACTGTTTTTGGGTCACCTTGGCACTAGCTGGGGTACCCTCCTTAACCCGGGGATTCCCTCAGCTAAAGGAATGCACAGTGATCCCTTTGCCTCATTCTCCTTGCCGAGTTATGCAGAAGCAGGGCAGCCTAGTGGTGAGTCGCGGTTACGTTTTCAAGGGCAGGTATTGCCGGGACAATGTGCCTACATGTACATTTGACAGGGAACCGGTAACTTTGGATCCCGACCCGCTAGGCACATTCTGACAACGGTTCTGACACAAAACCCTCCTTGAAACTCATACACTAGCAATCCCCACTTGACTGCTTGCCTGGAAGTAATGATACAATGTTACTGAGTCTAAGAGCTAACTCTCTTGGACTCTTATACACGGAAGACACACAGACCACTTCGCTCATCATATAACAACACAAAGGTATCTGGTGCAAGGGATAAGGCAAAAACAAAACAAACACAGATAAGTGACCACAAGGAGTCACTAAAGTCTCTATTAGCTGCACTCTAGATACTAAGTATTAAATGTACACATAAAGTAACAGTCAAGTTTACTGCTACCACAAAGCCCTAATGGGAACAAACCAAAAAAGGGTCCCTAAACACAAAACAGAAATTAATCAATTTTGAATCACTATAAAAACGACAAAAGACGTGTCATAATATATACAGTGTAAAATCCCCAATGACGGGACGGCAGTAGTGCTAGCCACAAATTGATTGTGCTACACAGGTATAGTGACCCCAATGACCAGAACCGCAATTAATAAAGGTTAAAGGTCAAAACTAGGATACTTATCCACACTGAAACGCAACGCAACAGGAGTCAGAACCTAGGAAAATATGTACTAGCAGCATGCTACACTCAAGTAGTGATATGAGACATGTCAGCTGGAAGCATAAGAACGATAAGTGGAACCAATGCTAGCAGTAGGTACAGAAGAACTGGTAATAAATTATACTGATAGGCAGTGTTCGACAAACCTATACATTTGCAAGCCCCGGGCGAGTGGATTTAACATCGTGGCGAGCGCCTATTGGCCCAAGCAGCACTCGTTTGGTACTAGGTGGCGAGTAGATTTTTTTGTCCGGCAAGTAGATTTTTTGGTGATTTGTCGACCACTGCTGATAGGTATAAGTAACCAGACAAATTGTAGGGGTTTATGGTACACAACCTCAGTGTTAGCAATGTGAGAATAGCACAACACGGAAAAACCCTCATACAGTACAACGAATGTCCAAAATGTCTAGGTAAATGCAGACACACAAGGTACTGATGTATAGAGTACTTCTGCCAATTCTATATATGCTCCAATAGAACCATAGGAAGATCAGGTACAGTACTGCCTCTGCCTAGTGTAAACTGTAAGACATACGACCTGACCACTTCAGTATCAAGGCATAGTAACAGAGTAAGGAGCTGATGTCACTACACCCCGACGACCGTTTTGGGCATCTAGCGCTCTTCTTCAAAGGGGGAGGATTTTACACTGTATATATTATAACACGTCTTTCGTCGGTTTTTATAGTGATTAAAAATTTATTATTTCCTGTTTTGTGTTTAGTGGTCTCTAGGGACCCTTTTTTGGTCTGTTCCCATTAGGGCTTTTTGGTAGCAGTAAACTTGACTGCTACTGTATGTGTACATTTAATACTTAGTATCTAGAGTGCAGCTAATAGGGACTTTAGTGACTTGTGGTCACTTACTTGTGTTTGTTTTACTCTTATATACGGATCAGGGGTAACCAAACAGGCTTGACCTTTATTATATAGCCTGGTTACCCCCTCCCATCACAGATGTGTATGGTGAAAAATAAATATTGATATTTAAACCATAAAAATTGTGATGTTCTTAGTGAATCAAGTATTGATAGGTGATTCATTAAGAACATCACAATGTTTATGGTTTAAATATCCATATTTATTTTTCACCATACATATTGTCACGGGAGACCAGGACTAGTACCAGGGATCAATATCGGCAGACCGAACCCGAGAGTTTATAAAACTAATTTATTGGAAAGCATATCCACAACTATACAAAACACACAAACATCCCCATACCCAACTGGGGAGTACCCTGCATACCTAGTTGCAGGGACCTTCTTGCAGAGATTTACCCTGTTCTCTCTTCTCACCCAGTGCCTACAGGACTGTTTTTCAGGCCTGAGACCAGCACTGGAGTGGACACTGCACTTTATCCCTGTCACAGCAACACCTCTATAACTCTCTACAGGCTCTGTCTGCTAGGGCTCTCCCTCCCCACCTTTTTATACACTTAAAACATAATATTGCAGCACTCCGGGCCAGGTACTGCCTACATGCCCATGCCCTGATTGGTGGGTATAATTGCAACATAAAATTTGCAACATAACAAGGATACAAGGAAAGGTCACAGACCAAGTTGCAACAATTCCCCTGCAAACATATTAAGCCCTGATTCCGGAGGTGCTGAAACCAAGCAAAGACATATAAATAAAATATAATACAATACCAATGTATTACTGACAGGTAGGGTTTAATGGCAGACTTAACCTTTATTAACGGCAGCCATATTTACCACTACCGTCACACACATCGTTTAATAAATATCACTTATAACACTTTGTGCTCCCTTTTTTTCACTTTCATCTTAGACCACAAAATGGCTGATTGATTGCATACTGTATGCTGCTCTTCATAAATAGGTCATCTTATTGAAATCTATAGGAGAATCAGATATATCTAAGAAGTATAAGAGTGTAAGCCTTGGGGCAGGGACCTCCTTCCTACTTTCATTATTTCTTAACCTGTGTACTCTTTTGTCATATAATGTTATTGTCCTTCCTTTCCAACATTGTACTGTATTGCAGAATATCTTGGTGCCATACAAATTCAAATAATAATAATGGGAGATCCTACTTTGAAATAATGTAATCCCATTAACGTCTATATGGGCAACAGTTAAAAGTATTAATAGCACTTTGATAAAGCCATTTTGGGCGAAACATGTCAGTGTAATCCTCTTCTAATTTTGGCATAATAAATCGTTTTTTATTATCTCCCTTTTCACTTTTTTTATTTTGTGGTGCAGTGTTTTTTGGGCTTTATGCCTAATTCTTTTCTACAAGTAATAATAGGCAGGGGTGGAACTAGTCACTGATGGGCCCTGGTGAAAGTTAAAAAAAAAATGTCTCTCCTTCCCCCAGGGCACTACCTGTTGAGTGGGCCCTTACACGATGGCAGAAGCCCACAAAGATTCCGTTAGTCTGGCCTAACTTCTGGATGAGGACCACCTGGGTGGGCTCCCTTTGCCTCTGTTTAAGGTCCCGCAGGACAGTTATTTCCAGGGGAGAGTTAGAGGGGCACTTTTAGAAATGACAGAACACTGTTCAAAGTGCTAAAATACATGCCGGAACAGTGGTTTAGCACATGGAGGTTGGGCCGTTAAAGGTGGTGGGCCCTGGGGGAGCACTATTGTCAAGACAAAGGTCTGAGTTTCAGTACAAAACATTGAACCACCGAATACATTTTGTTATATATAGTTACATAGTTACATAGTTACATAGTAGATGAGGTTGAAAAAAGACATAGGTCCATCAAGTTCAACCTATGCTAAATTTAGACAACAGATACTTTATCCTATACCTATACTTACTTATTGATCCAGAGGAAGGCAAACAAAAAACCCCATTAAGGGGAAAAATTAATTCCTTCCTGACTCCAAGAATTGGCAATCGGATTAATCCCTGGATAAACATCCTTCCCATGTATACTTATTTGATATATCCCTGTATACCTTCCCCATCTAAAAAGATGTCCAACCTTTTTTTTAACAAATCTATTGTATCTGCCATCACAGTCTCCATGGGTAATGAATTCCACATTTTAACTGCCCTTACTGTAAAGAACCCTTTCCTTTGTTGCTGGTGAAATTTCCTTTCCTCCAACCTTAAGGGATGGCCCGAGTCCTTTGTACTACCCGTGGGATGAATAGTTCTTTTGAAAGCTCCTTGTATTGTCCCTGAATATATTTGTATATAGTTATCATATCCCCTCTTAGACGCCTCTTTTCTAATGTAAATAAATCTAATTTAGCTAGCCTCTCCTCATAAGTCAGAATGTCCATCCCCTTTATTAATTTGGTGGCTCTTCTCTGCACTCTCTCTAGTTCCATAATGTCTTTTCTTAGGATTGGTGCCCAAAATTGTACTGCATATTCAAGGTGTGGTCTTAATAATGCTTTGTAAAGGGGCATAATTATGTTTACTTCCCTTCCATCCATTGCCCGTTTGATGCAAGATAAGATCTTGTTTGCCTTGGCAGCTACTGCATGACATTGGGCACTATTGCTAAGCCTGCTGTCTACAAGCACTCCTAAATCCTTCTCCATCAAGGATTCCCCCAATATATCTCCATTTAATTTGTAAGTCGCCTTTTTATTCTTGCATCCCAAATGCATAACCTTACATTTATCTGTATTAAACCTCATCTGCCATTTACCTGCCCACGTTTCCAGTCTCTCCAAGTCCTTCTGAAGAGAAATTACATCCTGCTCTGATTCTATTTCCTTACACAATTTAGTATCACAAACTCATGGGAAGAAGGGGGGGGGGGGAAGAAGAAAGGGAACCCTCGCTACTGCTTAAATGTAGAACAATGTGGTGCAGGTATCTGGGGTGAAAATGTAGAACAGGCACAGGGAGAAAAGAACTCCAATGGAGAGCACTCAAACATGTACACAAATCACAGTGTGCTAGAATGGAGGAAGTCGTGAGTGAGATGAGGAGTGAATGAATTAAAACAATAGTTTATTGGGAGTAATAACTCAACTAAGATGAATGGAACACTAGGTTGCCAGAGTAGATAGGACTCAAAAGTGAGCCAAAAAAGCGCAGCGAAATAAAATATACCAAATCTCATGCGTGAGGTGTGGGCTATCACCCTTGATGAAATATGCAGGGTGTAGCTAGGTGAATATTTAAACCAATGTGGCCTGTGTCTGCTGGATAATGACACAGGTGCAGCCACTTAGCAAGGATAGAATTGCTCTCATTCAGGTAGTTGTGAGTAAGTCAGCCTGCCCATCTGCATAATGTATTGTTTAGAAGCAGATTAAACACTGTGAATGTCGGTATTAGTGAACTGTCACAGAGACTGCAATAACCGCTATGTATAGCCAATAGTAAGGCAGTCCAGATAAACAGACCACTGCAGGTGTCAGTGATAGATGCTGTCATAAAAGGACACAGTCTTGGAAGTAAGCAGGTAACACACACTGGATATGTCTCCAGCGTGGAAGCACCCCTGGGAGGGGTGTCTATTCTGACCACAAAAAGGTGGCTGCTGTCGCAATTAATAAAAGAGAACAGTAGTACACAAGTAGTGTCTACTCACACCTCGGTAGGTAAAAACAACATGAGAATCCAGTATCATTAAAATGACAGACCCCGTGGTAGCGCTGAGTCGCTGGACACCTACATGCTAATGCTGGGTGTATCAAAGTTTGCCACGGGTGCTGCTCAAGTAAATATTAGTAGGCTCAATGCATATGTCTAGCTCCGTGTAGAGGAGCTAGTGTGAGACGGTCGCGCTCCAATCACGAGCGTTGGTCCCATCCCTTTGACGTGATGACGTCACTGCCGACGTACGTTTCGCAAGGCAATGCTTTCTCAAGGCTGGGTGGGGCGTGTGTACTGCCCCCACCTTTTATGGGAGAGCGTGAGGTTAGTTAGTTTTCTATTCTTGAACTCTAGTTAAGTAAGTGGCATGTGTAATGTTCATGTTGGAGCCACAGCGCTGGATAGGGGCATGTGTATAGCCCCCACTTGAGCACACAGAGCAGAAGCTCTGATAGGTAGATAAGATAACCTATTCAAGGATTGTGAATGCGTAAATAAGGTGTGTGGTGTTAATAATAATGAAACCACAGCGCTGTACATAGGCTTCCACTGCAAACATGGGAGCTGACAGCATGTAATCATAGACTAAGGAGAGGCTATGGGGATAGCACAGTTAAAGGTATGTGGTCACAGAGACCTACTGAAGGTCATGTGAGAGCACACCAGTGGTGGTGAAACATGGCTACATATAGAGGCTAGATAAAGGGGCTGAAAACAAAGCCCTCATTCAGGCCATTGGGGGATAAGGTTTGGAGTGTGTAAATTCAGCGGGACTCTATTTTTAATAGTTCCTGGTCCCAGTTCCCCTTTCTGATGCCCATGGAGAGCTGGTCTATGCCCTTGAGGGTAAGTACTGTATGGTCACCCCGGTGGTGGTCATTCACATGCCTGGCCACCGGAGTGTCCATGCCATTCCTAATGCTGCCTAGGTGTTCGAGGACGTGTGTCCTAAAGGGGTGTCTGGTCTTCATGGTGCAAATACATTCTGCCATATATATGACTCCTGAGGTTCTGCAGTTAATAAACTTATGTATATTAAACGTGCGTGTGGTGTCCCAGTTATTGAACGTTTTAGCGTTCACAATGACAGAACAAGCTTTGCAGTTATTACAGCTGAAGCAACCTGGAGGTCTATTGGGAAGCCAAGTTTTATTGACGGGAGCCTCAAAATGGCTCTTTACCAACCGGTCGCGTACTGTAGGTTCTTTGACCTGCGACTGGTCATCTGAGGGTATGGCTTGAGTACTTCCTTGAGGTCCTCATCTGCTCTGAGGATATGCCAATGCTCGTTATAAGTGCCGATGAACCTGATGGTGTTAGTGGATCTGTTTTCCGCTTTCTCTTTGAGTAAATCTAACCTCTGGGTGTTTTTAGCTCTTTTGTATGCTTTATGAACCATGTTTTTGCTGTAACCACGTGCCAAGAATCTATCCCTCATAAGTGAGGCCTGTTTCTCGAACTCTTGGTTATAAGTGCAGTTCCGCTTGATTCGCAGAAACTGCCCTATAGGGATACCTTTAATAAGATTCGGTGGAGGATGACTCGTAGCCCTCAGGATGCTGTTGGTAGCAGTGCTCTTCCTGTAAATGGTACTACTGATCATCCCTGTGGGTTCTATTTGTATGGTGAGGTCGAGAAAATTAATTTTATCAGGACCAATCTCGTACGGAAGTTTCAAATTATTCGAATTCTGGTTCAGTCCATCAATGAATGTCTTGAGGAGGTCGGTAGATCCCCTCCACATCAAGAACACATCATCGATGAATCTGTACCACATATCGATATGGTCCGTGAATGCCTCATTAATCTGGCCAAAAACTACTTCTGCCTCCCACCAGCCCAGGTACAGATTTGCATAGGATGGGGCATATTTAGTCCCCATCGCTGTGCCCTGGAACTGGTGGTAAATTTTGTTATTAAAAAGGAAGTAGTTTTTGGTGAGTACATAGTCAAGGAGTTTGACCAGAAAGGTACTATGGTCTTTAAATGCGGAACCCCTGGCTCTCAGGAAGTAAGATACAGCTTCTATACCTTTAGAATGGGGTATAGAGGTGTACAGTCCCTCCACATCCAATGATACTAAAATCGTATCTTCCATAACCGTGATGTCGTTAAGTTTGTTGAGGATATCCTTTGCATCCCTAAGGTACGATGGGAGGGCTGTTACAAAAGGTCATAATATATGGTCAATGTAATTACTGGCATGCTCAGTAAGATTCCCAATGCCAGAGACTATGGGTCGTCCCGGGGGGGTGTTTGTTTTTTATGTATTTTGGGTAAGGAGTAAAAGGTGGCAATTTTGGGGAATTGAACAAAGATAAAGTATATTTCACTTTGAGTGATAAGGTTGGCATATTTAGTATCATTTAGTAGCAATTTAGTGTCATCAGCAAAGATGGAGACTTTGCTTTCGATCCCAACCTCAAGGTCATTAATAAACAAGTTAAAAAGCAGAGGTCCCAGTACCGATCCCTGAGGTACTCCACTCACGACTTTAGCCCAACCTGAAAAAGTTCCATTTACGACAACCCTCTGTTGTCTGTCCTTTAACCAGTTTTCAATACAGGTGCATATATTATTACTGAGTCAATTTTGCTTTATTTTGTACACCAACCTCTTGTGTGAAACCGTATCAAAAGCCTTTGCAAAATCTAAGTAGACCACATCAACTGCATTACCCTGGTCTAAATTCCTACTTACCTCCTCAAAGAAACAAATAAGGTTAGTTTGGCAAGATCTACCCTTCATAAATCCATGCTGACTATTACTAATAATTTTGTTTTCCATTAGGTATTCCTGAATATTATCCCGTATTAAACCTTCAAGTAGTTTCCCTACTATTGAAGTCAGGCTTACAGGTCTGTAATTTCCCGGTTGTGATCTAGCTCCCTTTTTAAATATAGGCACCACATCTGCTTTACGCCAATCGTGTGGTACTGAGCCTGTGGAAATGGAGTCCTTGAATATTAAATATAATGGTTTTGCTATTACTGAGCTTACAAGACCTGTGTGGTGCAGGTACTTTCTCATAAAAGCTGTTTGTTCTTCTTTGTGATACTGTCTCCATGGAAATGGTGAACATGCATGCACCGGAGGCATTTCCTCATTGCATCTAATTATGTGAGTGCAGCTAACTCCCTCAGAAAGTATAATCAGCATTATCAATTGCTGTAGAGTAAGAATATGATGACATCTAAAAGGAAGCTAATTTATTTAAGGTAAGAAGGCCAGGGTAGTTCTAATATAACCTTTAATTAGGATAGGGTGAGGTTGGTAATATAAACAGTGATATACATACAAAGAGTGTTGCTGGCAATGCTGCGGCACGCTCTGTACCCGGGCTGTGTATAAATGGGGGATTTGCAGGGTCAGAATGAATGTGTTATATGCCCATTGTGTCTGTTTCACTGTCTCATCCTACGGGGGAAGGAATAGACTCCATAGGATTTAGGTCTCCTAGCGGAGAGAGGGACAGAATCATAGGTCCCTTCTGTTTATGTCACTTGAGTACCCCTATGGTGAAGCAGACATATTCCCTCATAGGTCACTTCTACTTGTGTCCCAGAGTCAGACTTGATTGGTCTGTGTCCATGGGACATACTGTAGGTCCCTCTTGTCTGTGTCACTGTGTTTACTTGTGAGGGGAGGGACAGACATCATGAGTCATAACTTCCTTCTGTCTGTCACTCTGCACTGGGAAAAACAGACATAGACCCTTTCAGTCTGTGTCATTGTGTCACCTTGCAGGGGAAGGGACAGGCTTCATATGCCTAAACTTGCCCTTGTAAGCGCATGCAGCTGATACATACATTGTCCCCTGTCTGTCTCCTCTTGTGTGTCCTCAGGATGTGACATGATGGACAGGGTCTCAATCAGTGACATTGGACTCTGGAGAGGTGGGAACAAAGGGTGGAAATCTTTAAGAGTCCCTGGCACAGCACACAGGGGCAGAACTGCTGGATCCTGAGGGATCTCAGGACTGACGGTGGTGCTTTAATAGCCAGACCGCGATCCACATGAGTTAGTGGGCGAAGACTAAAGGGAGCTTTGCAGGTACATCATGAGAGCGAAATCCCAGTGGAGGGACATTTGCATCGCATCACGAGACAGATGTCACAAAAGAGGGAATTATCACTGGAAGCCAAGTAAAGCGTATGCGAAGTACAGGCCTGAAACACTAATACAGTAAATAAAGGCTCCAACGGTGTCCAGCACCATTACCGAGGCCTTAATACCCAGGTGTAAAGATCCGGGAGTCACGCCGCCCTCGGCGTGCTCCTCACTCACCTGCAGCTCCGCCGGATCCCCCCCCGGCACGCAGGCAGCCTCCCTCCGGAACGCCGATCGCAGCTCCACGTGGGCGCGCGCGCGCATGCCAATGCTCTTCTTCTAGTGTTGGGCCGGCGGGTATGCCCGGTCACGCGCCCGCAAGCGCAGCTACACGGAGGTGCGGCCACACGGAGCCGCACCAACCCCTTAAAGGCACAGCACCTCAAACTATTGCTGCAATCAAATGCAGTCTGACTACTGGGCTTTATGGCTCCTCCCCTGGGACTCATGCTGAACCTTTCCCTGCTGTAGTCCGGCCCTTCCACACACCCCCACCTTGCTGTGCTGCCATTGGACCCTCTCTCCTATATATACCTTACAGTGTCACTGACTCGTTGGCTGAGCATATAACCAGTTGTTCTCATCACTCTCTGCCTCCCTAGTCCTGTCTTGTCCTGTCTTGTTTTGCAGTCTTCCTCGTGTACCGAACCGGCTTCCCCTATGACTATCCGCACCTCTGGCATCCCGAACTTGGCATACGGCAATACGTCTCTCCGCACCTCTGCCATCCCGAACTTGGCATACGGCAATACGTCTCTCCGCACCTCTGGTACCCCGAACCCGGCAAACGGTAAACGATTACGTCCCTCTCTCTAACCCCGGACTTGCCAAACAGCACCCTCTACCATCCGTACCTCTCCTGCCCTGACTCGGACTCCCAGACCACTCTACTCTCAAGACGTGCCCTCGTGGCTGTGGGTGGCGTTATATCCTATCCCACCTCAGCACCGTGGTCCCGCCTCGTTTGTGGTGAGCTCGTCCTGACACCAGGATTGGGTGATCACAGGAAAACACACTGACACACAGAAAACTGTGCAGTGTTTAGTGGGGAGTGTTATGTTCATAAGTACTGTGCATGCATATGATCCTTCTGTTGAGGATCATATGATACCTGAGTATCTATTGCTGATTACTTTATAAATACCGTTGTACTAGAAACATCACTGTGGTATCATTTTCTTTTGTCTGACCTTCGGCCACATGGTCGGCAACATATAGGGCAGAAGGACTCGGGCCTCAACCTTAGTAGCATGTGTCAGTCTATGGGGAAATAAGAGAGGTTACTTTGGAGGCGCTGCTGAGATTTTTGTAATTGGTGTAATACACACCATACATCCCCCTGTATATACAGTATATGTATTAACGGTTAGACAAGGACCTGGTTAAATTATATCTAGTAGTTGCTTTTCCCAGGAAAGGCCTAGAATCTACTAGAACGTTCACTCCATAGCACCCCCTGTTGCGTGTGTAGCCAAGAGTCCCTCATCATGAGTGCTGCTAATTTAAGTGAGAGGTGTGCAGGCGGGATAGCCTGGATTGTGACAAAGCGTTAATCCTAACGGTCCCAGATGTTGTCGATGATGCAATTATCAATGGGATACTAGCAGTGGCCCCTTCATGGGGACAAGCCCAAATTAAGGGGAAAATGTTGTGTTATATTCTGAGACTGCATTTGTATTGGTTGTGTGAAGACATTGATTCCGCTTGTGTGCAGTATAGCGGGGAGGGACGAGGAAATGTTGGATATCACTATTGGTTTTAACCTTAATGGTGGCCTAGCAATCTCGTAAATCACACTACCATAGACAAGGTCCTAAAGTTCTTAGTTAAGGAGGGGGCTACCATGAAGGAATTTTGTAATAAGATATACCCCACTATCCCTATGTCCTTCATGGACATCCGCTCTATCTCACCCGTGGGCTCATACCAGCGAGTTAGTGGAAAAGTCAATGCAATCCCGCAAGGGAGACCGCTACTACCGGCGGCTACAGACTTTTTCAGGCGTAAGGCCTAGCCCACCTGGAGAGGACAATTTTGAGAACTGGATAGAGCAGGCCACACAGATGGTGCAAGAATGGGGGGGGGTTGGTCAGAGCAGAAGAAGAGTCCGGTTTGCGGAAAGTTTCAAAGGCCCACGTTGGCTATAATAAGGGCAGTTAGAGAAGTGAAAGAAGCTGTCACCACTGGCGCATACCTGCAAGACTTAGGAAGTACATGCAGGCTACTGAAAGTGGAGAAGAGCTTTATTTCCAATTCAGGGGGATGTATCAACAGGAGGGGGAGAAATTATCGGAATTTCTACGCAGGTTAGAAATGGCTCTGCAAAAGGTCGTGAGGAACAAAGGGGTTTCCGCTTACAGACTTGACCACACGCGAGTGGAACAATTAATACGGTGGTCTGCAGGGGAGACATGACGCTATATTTTTGGCTCTGAAAGTGCAAAGAGACACCCACTAAATTCTTAACACCTAAAGGAGATAAAGGATGAGAAAGAACAGATAACTGTGTGAATGTCCATATTGAGGTCAAATAAAAGTGTAGCGGCTTGCAGCCGGTGGGAATTCGGCGACAGTGCTGTCGACACACGGCCAGGGGAAAAAATCTGCAAACTGACGGATCTCCTGGCCTCGTTACAGATAGAGGTGCCAAAAGAAAATGCTCGGCCCCATCAACAGGAAAGGCCCAGGTGTACCCTAGGAGACAAACTCCCTCTAGAAGGGGATGACTACAAGAGGACACCCTGCTCCAATGGACACTAGTTTTAACTTCTGCTACAGGTGTGGTGAAGAGGGACACTATGCCAAGTACCCTAGAAAACGATAACATCTGCAATATGTGATTAAGAGATTCATCCGGTCTGAATTTAACCAGGAAAATGACAAAAGAGACCCAATGAGGGAGCTTAGTGGGAACCACATGAAGCAGGGCTCTGCAAGGACTATCCCTGCTTACAGACAGGGATGACCCACCTCCTAAAGGCCCAAGTGGAAGCAAAGATAGGTGGAAAGAAATGTGACATCCTTTTGGATAGTGGATCCAAAGTATTGATTATCTTTAAGCCATGGTATCATCAACACTTGAAGCAACTGCCATTACAGCCATTGGGGAGACTTGTCGTGTGGGGTCTCAGTGATTCCAGCTACCCATACCTGAGGTATGTAGTGGGGAATCTGGAATTGCAAGGAAGATTACGGAAGGTTCAGGATCCCTAACAGTGGTTGCGTTAATATGTTCAGAAGTCCGAAACAAGGAGGAGACTGGAGCCATATTCAGACCAATGCCAATATCTTTGGGCAACTAGCAAGATGGTGCCAGGCAGTGGGCGGGAGCAACTATGGATGGACTCTGACCATTCATCCACTGTGTTTGAAGGCCTACCAACTAATAGCACTCTTCTCTATGGCCCAGGACGGGGCTCTTGGGGAAGGTCAGATGGTTGGGCCCATGCTCAGTCAGGGATCCCCCCCAACAGTATACAGAAGATACAAGGGAAGGTGAACCTTTTGTGGGAAATAGAAGGGCCCTATGATAGACAGTCTCCCTCATGGAGGACAGTTGCTAAAGAGTGGGGTACTCTCCGTCCCAACTAAGAAAATGGCAAGGGCTGTTGTGGAAGTACGACATAAGACCACCCATGATGTGCTGGTACAAAGAGACACTGTGGTCTGCTCACCTATACAGCGCTGAAGTGAAGTCCATGATGGGTTGCTGGCCGCAAACTGATACCAGATATTTTTTACTTTGAAGATAGTACTGCCCCTGAATGATTGACGAGGCATCTGAAGAACAACCTTGTCCAAAGGCCTTAAGTATTCTCCACCCATGAGTGGGATGTAGGGTGCAATGAAAAAAATTGTGTTGAAGCACTAGTGCTCAAAGTGCAAATGCTAATAAACACTTGACTGTAATATTAGTGATGTACAGTATAAAGGTGCTACCCTAAATACTACTGAGTGATTACAACTGTAATCAATAGATGTATAACCAAGGCTGCCTAGGAAAAAAGCTGACCGATACAGGTCAGAAAAACATGGATATAACAAATATATACAGATGCCTCTATAATAAAATCCAGATATCATTTGATAAGAGGGAATCAAACCATATGAGTATGTCCAATTCGATAGATCTGGATGTGCCTCAGATAACCGTAGAGATACTCTCAGGACATGTGGAAACATGCACAGAGAGAAATCATAGTGTATACTGCTAACCAAGTACAGGTACTAATAGGACATAAAAATACAAACATCAATCAGACCAACAAAGACAAACTAACTCTACAAGACTAACAAACATATACACACTACAACAACTACTGGAAAGCTAGATAAGTAACAACTTAATAAAAATGTATAAAAATATGAAACAATAAATTATAGCTGAATCACACAGGATTTGTGACGCTGATGTTCATCCAACGGGGAAAAACTGAAACCCTACTTAATAAACGTAGGCTATAAACACGCACATCAGGTACAATCTTTGTCCGATTGGGTAGGCTGCAGATGATCTGCACTTGCTTCCCTTCAGGACACTTGTGTAGAGAGAGTACTCGTAGGTATTCTGATGCCGCTTGTGTAATCTGAGTGGTGAGCGTGGATGGTTGGAGCTGCTTCGCCCAAACTGCTCAGCTGGTGTGCATTGAATCTGTGCACGTCTCCAGGGATCAGCTGATGTAAAAATGTTCACCTCGAACCCACTGCGTCATTTCCTCAGGGGTGTATGATGTACCGGAGTAGGCCTCTGGATTTATACCAACAGTAATCAGACCTCGGTGCAGCCATTTGGCAGAAGAGGTGTGCTTACCAAAGCTATGCATGGGTCCAGGGACTGCTATGTCAGTTAATGGGTTAACGGCTCTAAGGGGTTAACTATTTGGGCTCACACAGAGTAACGCTACTCTCCCATCACATGGTTTAGAGTGACTTAGCAGGAAAGAACCCCCTCCCACTGTATTCATGGTGACCAGTGACGTTACCATCAGGGTACACTATATATTGTGAGACTGAAGGTTCTAGAACTTGGGCTCCTGGGAGTGACAGTTGGAGGAGCCTCACAGTTGGTAATGTAAATGTACTCCAGTGATATTCCAGTGCATAGTTAATGTATAGTGATATCCTGTCCCTGTTTGTTTTGTAGTTCGGTAAAGTGTCCCATCCAGTTAGGGTCCGTAGCCATGGAAATACAAAAGCTTACAGGTTCCAAAAAGGAAGCCTATGTTCTATTGGGGTTATCCAAGTGGTTGCTCTGGGACCTAGTCAGAACAGCCCTGCGGAGAAGCCCACTGTTGTCTCTGAACCAGAGTACTTAAGAGAGGCACAAAGTACCTTGCACCTGGATAGTGATCCCACAGTTCATGATCAAGAAAGTAACCTGTAGGATGGAACCCAAGTGAGATAAAGAGTTACAGATACTGCGCAGAAGATGGCCACTAGCTATAACAGCAACAAGTCTAAGTACCTCCCTAGCATGAGTAAGAATTACCTACGGAAGAATTAAAAAGTACAAACATGGGTGTGTAATTAGGCATGTCTAAATTAGGTGCAGTACAGTATGTATAGTATAATTATATATTTTTTCATTATATAACATTTATGTACGGTATGCAAATAGACGCTGCTGCAAATTAAAGGATGATCCCAGTATGATCTAAATTCACTAATATTTGCAACTACAAATATAGTGGCACAATATATTATATAAGAAATTGCAATCACAATTAATGATTTAGAATAGCACCATTTATTTAGAAATATGCCACAACATATAGTCTAGATAGTATACTCCTTGATAAAGCACATTTGGTGTGAAAAGCGTAGGAGGGTCCACACCACCTCTTTTGTTATGCTGGTTGGGCAATACATTTTTCATTTTTTTACCACCTGTTTCCCATTCTTTTGGGCAATGCGCTGCTTTATGCATCTTTTTGCATTTTCTCTGCTGTATTAAATAGTATAAATACAGTATTTATAAACATATCGTATATAATAAATATTAAATGCATAAATCTACATTTAAAATTAATTCACTATATCACATATATGTTACATATTTATCTATGTTGGTCGTAAGTCATCAAATACTGAAAAACGTCTTTAATTGCAAGTGTCTAACGAATTTGACCATTTTTGACAATCACGCAGAAGAATTTTCTTAGCTGAATTCGGATTGGTAAAATGGGGTATTTAATATGAGCCAGCGACCTTGAACATCAACCCCTGATGAAGCACGTAAGCGCGAAATGTATAGAGGTCATGTGAGGTTGTGCAACGCATCTCGGTCGAAGCATTGGCAGCGAGGAGATCTTCGGGAGAGGTTCCATCTTGTGCTGGTGTAGGCTAATTATGGACAGTATAAACACAAGAGAATAAAGGGTCCCCTATGGAAAGAGAGCACTCAAAACAAGTATTATAAGATGGGTTGACACCTAACGCCTGGGCTTGTGAACCTCAGTCCGAAGACGAAGCATAAGAACTACAATGTGATGATATGATGTTTAAATTTAAAACATATGTATTCATTAAGAGCTATGCTCAATCTAAAATAAGTATTGAAGGAATATACAGGGTCTGTGACCGGATATCCTAACAAAGAAATATAGCCTGGATGATATAGCGAATTTTAAAATAACACAGTACCACAGCGGTATGTAAACAGTGTAAGTGACATAAGTGGGTAGATATCGCTGATTTTGAAGTCTGAACTCAAAGGGGATGTCAATATGCGAGTACCCCTGCTTTGCTTAGAGATTAGTATCCTAGAACAGGCTCAGGTAAGTATGCCTGATAAATCTGGTTGACTCTGTGTGGTTACGTGACCGATAGGTAAAAGAAGATAGAAAGTATGCCTGTTAGGAATTGTTGTCTGGAGTAGACTCCTGTCAATTCCTGCTATAGGAACTAATGTAGCAAAAAATATGTCTCAGACTGTATTGGCTATATCGTTACCACATGACTTTGTCCCTCACTGTAATTATATAACTTGCTCACTGGAATGGATACTCATATAATGTACTGTGCCTTGACTCAGGGGTAGCCTACAGTCGACTGCCCCCGTATCTCTGTTGGTTGGACTTGAGACAGTATACTCAGCTAGAAGGCTGAAGCGTGGGAATGAGCATCACAGGCTACCAGTGCTGTATTAGTTGGTGGTAGCTTAGATTAGCATAAGTATTTCATTACCACTGCCAGTAAGACTGACTGTGAGTACAGTATACTGTAAGCCTCATATGATGAAATCAATCTGAAAGTCTGGACATACAGTATAGATTCAGTGTTGCGTCTGGACTCTGGGCTAGTCTACAATCGGCTAGCCTTGTGTCTCTATTGATCATGATAATGATACTTGCAGTGAGCGCACCTTGAGAGTAAAGTGGGCAGCTGTAACTGCCATGGCTTATCACTGCTATGATGTAGGTTAATTTGAAAACAAACGCTCCACGTAAGTGGTTTGCAGAGTAGAATGTAAATACTAAGTCAGGAGGGCGCAAACTTTTCCCCCTGCGCCCAACTGTTGGCAGTCCCCTCACCCCCGCGCACCCCCTCACCCCCGCTCCGACGTACGTCACAAGACCTTATAACATCATTTGATGCTGCGTTGCCATGGCGACACGTGTGAGAAGCCGCCGGAGCAAAGGTAAGTTAGGTTTACAAAGGCCCTGCAGCTCCCCTGGCACTTAAATTAAGTGCCTTCGGGAAGCCCCCCCCACACTCAGTCTCACGACCCCCCTGTGGGTCGCACCCCAGTTTGCGCACCGCTGTACTAAATGACCATGCATCCGTCATTCAGCTTAACCTTAAAATCGACTAAGTACACAATTATTGCGTGTCTGGACTCTGGGGTAGCCTACAATCGGCTAGCCTGGTGTCTCAGCTGGTCACGCTGTGTTTTTTATGAGCATAAGTACCTTAGGAGTGGGGTAAGCGGCAGTGCCTCACTTTGCTATTTGTCGCTGAAAATGAAGTATATTCAAAATCAGACGCTTAACGTGTGTTGTTCTCAAAGTTAATAATTGTAATTGAATAGCCTGTTTGGCTGCGCGTCCATCCATGAGCTAAGCCCCAATATGTCTGGACAGAGGGACCGATGCTGTCGGCTGACCCGGTGTCTCTTTTGATCACGACTTGTATAATAGCGCCCGTGGCTGATTCTAGGAAACAGTATGAATGGCAGGTTGCACCTTCACTGTGTGTCAGCATGGAAGCATACGCTCATGAGCAAGTTGGTCTGCTTAGTGCAACTTTACATAACCTTAGATCCGCAGGGTAAAAGGCACAGAGAGGCACATGAGGAGGCACATGAGTTGACTTTTGAAAATAATTAGTTCTCAAGTACCAAGTATCTTATACAATAAACCTATTAAGTACAAATGCGGCAATGCGTTAAAAAAGAAAGAACCATTGCCTCATGCGCAAGTATAATTAATTAAAGTAAGCGGTTAGTGACAGATCAGTCTCACGACTCACTCCCTAATTACGTCATTACGTTCGTAGCCGACGTACGTTTCGCTGGTTGGCTTTCTCAAGGCTTTAAGCGAGCACCTGAGGAGGTCAGGTATAATTTGGGAAGGATGGTTCCCTATTGGCTGTGATGATTGTCAATCATACTAATGTAGCTCACTGGTGCCTCTAGTGGCGAAATGGGATAATGGCAGAAGGCAGTAGCCTTGGTAACCAGCAACAGAGTGTCCCGACATAGTGTTGATCGCAGTAAATGCTAAAGGGAACACGGGACAGATGGAGTAATAATGAGCATAAGGAGAGTTCTACACTATCAGACCAGCTACCTTACTGTGTATAAGAATGGGTGTTTATGAAGTGTACAGTGTATTTATTGGTAACTGTTGAGGTATCAATGATGAAATATTGGAGTGGGTGTCTTGATGAATGGGTGAAAGACAAACCCCTCATTCAGACCGTTTGGTGATAAAGTGCCTAGGGTATAAATCCATCTGGATAGTTTCCTAAGTAATTCCACGTCCCAGTTACCTTTACGTAGTCCCAGAGACAATTGGTCAATACCAATAAATGTCAGGACATCACTGTCCCCATCATGGTGTTCAAGGACGTGCCTTGCCACTGGCGTGTCTATCTGATTTCTAATGGTACCTAGATGTTCCAGGACTCTGTGCCTGAAGGGACGTCTAGCCTTTCCAATATATTTCTTGTCACAGATACAGACGGCCATGTAAATAACACTGGCTGTTTTGCGGTTAATAAAATGTCTGATATCAAACGTTCTGGTGTTATTCCAATTTTCGTCCTGCGCGAAGCACGTGGTGCGAAACGCGTAGAGGTCACGACAGTTCATCCTGCGCGTGTTTGCTGACAGGCTGAGACGGAGCCTGCGAGAGGCACAAGTGGCGGTTTTTCTCATCTCTGCGGTGCCGTGATCCGGATCCCTATACGGTCACCGTGGAGCCCCACTTCTGCCCCAGTGTAAGTGTTCGCCTCCGACGGTCAGTGTTTATCAGTCCTCTATGGCGGTTTTATTTTAAACCACTTTGGATTGTTTTTTCTTTTCTTTTGTTAGTTTAGCCTTGATTCAATTTGTTTTTCAGTGTTCTGTGTGTGTTCTACTGTTTAAGGTTTAGACATCTCAGAGGTTATGGTCACTGATTTTGAACGGTATAACATTTTTTAGCTGAGGTGGGATTGGATCCTCTCAGGTCTTTTGTGTATTTTTATCAATAAATAACATTTACTTAATCCCTGGTGCGCTTCTGTGCATTTTTCTTTTCCCACATACACCAAAAATCAGGAATAATTAATAAAATGTGTAAATACATTGGCGACACACTTTATTCGAGCTCGGCTAGTCCCACGAATTCGGGTATACTCGGGTGTATTGAGGTTTGTGACTGTTTTCTGCCCGAGTGCATTGAGTTATTTTCCAGGCAGGGATTGAAGCATTTTATTCCCGCTGGCTGCAATACTGCACAGTATATATATATACTGCATTACAATTCATGAATTTATGCCATCTGGTAGACACGCGAAGCATTGCAGCCTATAAAATCCTAATCATTAACATTTAACAGATCAGCCGCCCATCAGCCAGGCATGAACCCAGGCTGGGAAGGCAAACGCAACGGGGCTTGTCAGAGGTGAGGAGCGGCGCATTCCAGGTATCTGCCAGGTACATACTGGGTATTTGCTCAAATAAAGTGTGTCGGTGCAGTACACATGTGAATACAGGACCTTAATAGGAGTGCAGGATTCATACTGCAGCTGTATGAATTGGGTGGCTCGGCACCCACACACTACAAGAAAAAAATAAAAAAACAGCGCACAACGCTCATAGTGCATTAAATTCATATAAAAAAGCATATACAAATGGTAATTATTGTGCTTACATCAAAAACAAATAAAAGGAGCATGTCATATAACAATTCACATGTTACCACACCACGACCGGATCATGCTGAAAATGGGAACCTCTCTCGTCACACACCGGGGGTAGTCTGCAGATGTCCCCAAGTCTTGGGTAGGTGGCACCGCCGGGGGGCACTAGACAATCCTCCAAGAGACCCTATTGGTAGGGATGGGGCAGTCCAAGAAGATGATACAGGTAACAGTCCCAGAGACCGATGAACTAGTTCCGTTTGCAGCAATAAGCCAGAAGGGCTATCGTGGGACACAGTGCATTTAGCAGTAACTCGCTACCAGTGTGAGACTGCAGATATGTCCACAGAGCAGCATGTGTGGCAGTGGGGGAGAAGACGCCAGGCGCCCAGTGTCTATCAGTAGTACATACACCGAATGCGTTGCTCCCGATGACATCACCAGATGTGAAGGCGAGATGCCGCTACCAGTAACAGTCAAGAACAGTGATTGGCAATCTAATGCGTTTCGTAGCACAGCAAGGCCACTTCATCAGAGATAGCCAATCTAACAAATGATCCCAATAAATACCCATGAGCCCACACCGATAGGCCGGATATAGGGGGCATGCCCGACCAATCAGGGCTGGACCAATGGGAAACATCAAAGCTGCAAGATAATTCTTGCTAATGATATCACATAAAATTTATTAGACACATAAAATATGCTGGAAATGCATGACAATAGTAATAATCTAGTCTTTACATCTTTCTCAGACACTAGAATTATTGATTTTCTAGACCTTAAATTAACAGCTTTGGATGACGACAGGATAGTATCCAAAACTTTTTTCAAGGAGGTGGATACCAATAACCTCCTCCTTGCTACTAGTAACCATAAAAAAACCATGAATTAATAACATCCCTGTCAGTCAATTCATGAGAATAAGAAGGAATTGCAGCACTGAAGACGATTATAGAACTCAGTCAGGGGTTTTGTATCAGAGAATTAGAAAACACTGGGCCATTCTTTGTGGTGATCCAGTCTTTGAAGGTCACATCTCCAAGATTCCTAAATTCATTTATAGAAGAGCTCATAACCTCAAAAACACCTTAGCACCTAGTGATATAGGCATTTTGGGCAAGAATGAGCTTAATACTATGTGGCTTACAATAAAACAAAAAGAAACCCGTAGGGAATCATATTTGTGGGAAGTACTCTATTTGTACATTTCTTCATCCTATTAGAAATAAAATTGCGTCCAAGTCAACTAAGAATTCTTTTGACATAAAAGATTTAATTACTTGTAATTCTACCCACGTAGTCTATTTATTGGAATGCCCTTGTAGCTTCCAATATGTGGATAGAACTAAAAGAGCTCTTAAAATAAGGAAACAAGAACATGTCAGAAACATACGAATTGGTTATCCTAAACATAGTCTATCTAGACATTATATGGCTCATCGTAATAAGGATCCTTCATCCCTCACCTTTAAGGGCATACAATGTGTGCCATGTAGTCGTAGAGGAGGTGACAGAATCAAGGACCTTTCTGCTAAGGAATCTTTTTGGATACATTTATTAGACACCTTAACCCCTAAACGACTAAATGAAGAAATCGATGTATGGTCCTTATATTAGTGCATATTCATTCTCTGGTTGGATTTTTAGTCTTTTTTCTTTTCTTCTCTCAATTCAGTTTTATGTTTCACTTATGTGACTACAGATTTTCTCTGGCTACTACTCTCCCGTGGTCTTTTTGTGTGATTCAGGATTTAATCCAGATGTTAGTTTTTAGGTATATTCCTACATAGAGACTTTGTGTCTGTCACTTTCTTTGTTACCATGGATTCTTTGCATGGTTAATTGGTGGCTTCCTACCACTCATGCATTAACATATTTTCCTCCTCTGCATATTACTAGCCTCTTAATGTGTGGGTGATACTATGTAGCCCTTTGTGATTTTTAACTCTTTTTTTTCTCTTTTTCCCTTTTACAGCATATTTTATGTGTCTAATAAATTTTATGTGATATCATTAGCAAGAATTATCTTGCAGCTTTGCTGTTTCCCATTTGTCCCGCCCTGATTGGTCGGGCATGCCCCCTATGTCCGGCCTATCGGTGTTGGCTCATGGGAATTTATTGGGATCATTTGTTAGATTGGCTATCTCTGATGAAGTGGCCTTGCTGTGCTACGAAACGCATTAGATTGCCAATCACTGTTCTTGACTGTTACTGGTAGCGGCATCTCGCCTTCAAATCTGGTGACGTCATCGGGAGCGACGCATTCGGTGTATGTACTACTGATAGACACTGGGCGCCTGGCGTCTTCTCCCCCACTGCCACACACGCTGCTCTGTGGACATATCTGCAGTCTCACGCTGGTAGTAAGTTACTGCTAAAAGCACTGTGTCCCACGATAGCCCTTCTGGCTTATTGCTGCAAACGGAACTAGTTCATCGGTCTCTGGGACTGTTACCTGTACCATCTTCTTGGACTGCCCCATCCCTACCAATAGGGTCTCTTGGAGGATTGTCTAGTGCCCCCCAGCAGTGCCACCTACCCAAGACTTGGGGACATCTGCGGACTACCCCCGGTGTGTGACGAGAGAGGTTCCCCTTTTCAGCATGATCCGGTTGTGGTGTGGTAACATATGAATTGTCATATGGCATTCTCCTTTTATTCGTTTTTGATGTACGCACAATAATTACCATTTTTATATATTTGAATATAAGATATTTTCATACTGATCCCTAGTGCGCTGTTTGCTTTCTCTTTTTTTTTTGTGTCTCGAAACCTCCTTTGGAGATCTCTTTAAGAAGTGACTGGATTATTCCTGCAAACAAGCAGCTTGTGTGCCGTCTTCACACTTTCTATGTACAACAGGGTTGTTCACCAGTTAGGGAATATAGTAATGAATGTCTTGATGTGAAGAGCATTATCAACAACTATTCATAAAGCTCCTTTTTGTACTATAAAAGTTACAGCGCTCTTCGTTATTCCATCAGCATATCTACACCCAGGCTGCGTGGATACAGCACTCTGACAAGGCAATAAAGACTGAGAAAAGCCATTTACATAGTCAACTAATGTAAACTCCTTTTAGAGCCAGGTAAAGAGGGTTATACAGTAATAGCTGCCTTAGTGCTATTGCAACTGATTACTACACAAAATGGCTTGTTGCTGTACAAATAACACCTATAATGGCTGCCCGTCATACTGGGTAACTCATAAAATGGCTGTCTGGAGTCTATCATGTAATACACGAGTAAACAACACTGTATAGTGCTCTAACACAGACCTAACCATTTGCTGGATAATGTGTATGAAGACATAATTCCAAATCCTTGAAGTGTCCCATGATTAATAACCCTTAAAGCATCACACCACTTCCATTGCATCAATAAGCTGGAAGAGCAACATCCCTTGATTGATGAATACTCACACTTGCTTGTGTCCAGTCTCATACATTGAATAGGATTTCTGTGGTGTAAAAGGAGCAAATCACTCACTGTTAGATGGGTTTTCTGTGGGTCTTTTCTTCCATGGACGTGTGCTGCCTGTTCTCCAGGATATTCAGAGGTTTGATGAGGAGAGATGGAGCACTACAGGAAAAAACTGCTAGAGAGTGTGCACCTTGAGAAAGAGCGCAAGCTCGAAACGCGTTGGTGGGGGCCCCAGGGCTCATTTTTTGTGTGCTATGCTCTGATCCAATAAACCTTTTTATTGGGAACACACTCTCTAGCAGTTTTTTCCTGTAGTGCTCCATCTCTCCTCATCAAATATCATGTAATACACAAAATGGCTCTTGCTACGCCAAACAGAAAACGGGGTTCTCCATTTAACAGGTGCAAAATGGTTGTTCAGGTCACATGCTGGGTTGCCACCTTCTACTGAAGGATAACCCGGAGATACATGTAAAAAAAATTCTCTCTTAAGGCGGCAGCGCCGCCTGGCTCTGGCATCCTCCAGCATTCTTTAGCATCTCCCCCGCAACTTCCGTGAACATTTCTGCGTGGCGTCAAATATTGCTGCGTTGCCATGACAACAGGACGCTATGTAACATCACAACATTACGCGGCGTCAAGTTGTCATGGCAACGGGACGCTGCGTAGCGTTGGGACATCATGTAGTTTCCCATTACCATCACAACGGGCGTCACATGAGGCTGTGACATGACGTAGTGGCGCAGTGTCATGGGAACGTGGCGTCATTTGATGCCGCACAGTCGTGTTCATGGGAGTTGCAGGGGGAGATGCAGGAGAATGCCGGAGGATGCCGGGAGACACCGCCGCTCCCCGGGGATTAACAAACTAAACCAGTAGCCCGGTGATACATGGCCAAAACCAGTAGTCTCCGGGTCAAACCCGAAGTGGTGGCAACCCTGGTTACATGGCTGCCTCATAGGTTGTTGTTGGGCTGGTGGCCTTCATAAACCTAACCAAGGGTTGGCAACAAAAGCTACCCTAGAAGACAAAACAGAGGCTATAATAGAAGCTACTACAGAATAGGAACTTCTCTTATCTACCCTATCTACAAGACAATTCAGACATCCCAGAAATACAGTAGTTTAAGACACCCCAAATCTTTTCTCTATGCACCCCAGCTGCCCAATGAGTGATGAAGGCTTGGATTAACCACCCCCCCTCCCCTTTCTTTGTCCCAAACATGGGTAATAGCAGACATGGACAACATCGCCTGGTCTCCATATGTAGACACCTCAAACACTGGCTCATTCATTGTATGCTGAGTGACTATGGAGAGATACAGGTTTATGAACCTGTCTAAGGCATGTGAATGTCCTTAAGTGTTTTTCTTTTTATACTTGCTCTATGCTGTACTATGTCCCGTTTTTGTCACTTCTTCCCTCACCATACTGTATCTTATTTTGTTTACCTGCGTATAGCCACTTCCAGCTTCACATTGCAAGGCCAGTAACCAACCTCATGATGAGACACAAAAGGTTGTGTAGCGCACTTATCCCCACCCTCTGAGAGATAAGGCACCTACGGTGTGTGTGGGGCTTTACTGTGGCTCACAGGAGGCCTGAACCTCCGCCGCTGGGAGCATTGGTTGTACCTGATTCAATAGGTGACAGCACCTCCACCTGCACAGGATCCTAATTAAGTGGAATAACCCACGTGCAGGAACAAATAATAATAGCACACAGATTATAATAATAACCTTTACTATGACACATAGATATATGCAGTATAACTGGAAATAATAACGCTACTGGTTACAGCTGTACCTTCAGAATGCAGGGCCTTATCCCACCACCGTGTAAACCCACACGGTGTCCACAGTACCTGATGAGGCCCTTGGGCACTTTTCCAAATAAGAGTCGCCAAATTATAGCCCCCTCAGGTGTGATCAGTGCCGTCACTGTACAGTGTGTTGGTGCACTTGTTGAAAAGGTACCTGCCGGGTGTGTCCACACCCGGGCGTGCTGATGGAAAGATTAAAGGGATCCTCCGTGACGAGTCCGCCTCCGCGTGGGATGGTGTCCCGCCGGAGTGCCCCACCGTGAAGATAGTCTCTGTCTCAGCAACAGTAGTCTGGTCCCAGACCACAAGTAGCAGCTGTATTCCTGAATTATTAAATAGCTAATGGATCAGGATCCCTACCTAACGGCCTGTCCCTGCAGCAGCCACAATCTATAAACGTGAGTCGGTGTAGAGGGAGACAGGGGGTGGCCCGGGATTAAAGGGGTTACACCCCATTTGGCCATCCCCTGACCTCACCAGGGAGACAAGGGGTTAACTGGGCTGAGACCCAGAACTGTGACTTAACTCCTGTTATGACATGTACATGTGCATTCCCCTGTTCCCCCTGTTTTATTGTAACATCTGGTTAATCAGTGTCTGCATCACACACACACTGGGATCCATCCGCGAGCACAAGGGTTAATAGTTGTACAGTGATTATAGCCATTTGTGTAATTTTCCAGCCTTTTCAGGCACCATTTTGCAGGTCCCCATAGGCCACCAATGAGGCTCTATGTCTTTCAATGGCAAATCTTGCTGTGGAGTCCTGTTCCTGAGAAGACCAGCAGATGGCGTCCGAGAGGGAGAGCGGAGGTTTCCCATTGAAACTCAATGGGCTCATTGACTTCAATGGAGAAATCCTCGAGAGAGCTTTCCAGGAACGAGTTGGCTGCCGTCCAAACCGCTTAACCGCAAAGCGGATACAATTTCAATAGGAGAGCTTTGATCACTTACAAGTCAAGTTCAACGACAAGTGGCGTGGGAATCAACAGTTCTAGGGCCCCTAGGAATAAAATTCTTTCTGTCTCTAGTTCCTAGACCTCCCCCCACTCGACCACAACCGGGTCCCCGTATCCTGGACCCCAGATAAGGGTCGAACCGAGAAGAGCGGGCCGCGCCATAGGTTCCAATGGCGGCGGCAGAACCAGATCAGGAAAACGGCTAAGTGTCATATGGTGAAATTTGGTAATCCATAGCTCCGGTTCCGGAGGGCCCAGCGGATCAGGGTTTGGGGTATCTGTAGCCACTGCTCCGGCATAGCTGCAGAACCATCCTTGACCCGCTTGGACCAACCCGACGGAGTATGGACCCCCTTGAAAGTTCGGGATTTCTTCCATAGACTTCAATGGCGGCGGTTTGCCATTGAAAGTCTATGGCGGCAGAACCCGTTGTTTTCAATGGGGATTTAGTGAAAAACCGTGATTTAATTTATAGCGGAGATTTGTGTATTAAAAATGTAAAACGGTTTTAAGTGCATTTGTGTATCTCCGGTTTTCCAGGTCTTAGCAGGTCGCAAATTGGACCATAGGGTGTCCCAGTTCCGGCATTGAGAACTGGGAAGTTTGGACCTGCTGGACCCAAAGGAACCGGATATTTTAATATGTTCATGTTTTATCCAACATACTGTATTCCGAGATATGGGTAAAACTCAGAGGAAATTCCTTTGCATACCAGGGTAGCATATGGCCAGAAAGGCGACCCAATGTCTAGGACTTGAGTATGCTTCAATGGATTTTGTCACCTCCACTGTTTGCATGAGGGTGGAGACTACTCAAACCAGAGCAGTCTTCAAGTGTTCCATTTCACACCTCACAACAAAGGATTTCCTGCCAGGTATTCCGTTTGGTAGACTAGCTGGCATTCCTGATATAGAGGAGGGGTTATAGAAATGAGACCCCAGAGCTCTACTGCGCATATACAACTAGCCGGGGGCATGTGTCAAAAAGTGTTCCCACGTTAACCACTGGCTAGAGTTAATTGAAAACCAATCCACGGTACTCAATGTTAAGGATAGGGCACAAAAGGTTTATAAACTGTTGTTCCCTTGTATCCTTTGTCTTCAATTTATCATCTGATGGCTACCTGATTGCGAGAGAATTGCTATGCTATATACAGTACTTCTCATTCCCCAACCCCAAAGTAAGTGTACTTCTTGTCTGTTACTGTATTATTCGTGTGTTCACCTATCCAAAGGAATAAATATACTTTATTATATCTAAGACTCGTCCCAGTTCAACCCAGTGATTTGTGAAACACTGTAATAACCTGTGGCAGGCTATCGTCACAGTCGGGCCTAGGGGGAATCTGGCCTAGTACAGAGGATCACAGACCCCTGCACATACACCTCTTTTCCTATGCTGTCCCAGCACCGACTGCCTTCCTGCTGCCAGCGCGCAAAAGGTCCCTCACGTCTGCAGGGGAATCCTCAAGCCCTATTGGCTATGTGGCTGCATGTGATGCTATCTCCCTGAGCATCTTGGGAGTTGTAGTTACCCGTGGAGCCTCTGCCTATTGCTGCCGCGTGCACATAACTTACTGCACATGCGCGACTTAGTAATGGCCGCCGAAAGTCCTCCTGTACTCACTGCGCATGCGCAACTCTCACGCTTGCGCACGCAGTCCAAGATGGCGGCTCCCACTAGCCGGGTGCGCCGCGAGCTCCCAGCCGACCAGCTCACCTCACTTTGCTGGTCATGCATTTCTTTAACCCAGGATGTACTGGAAAATATAGGAAAAAAAAGGGTAAGCCCCTATGCCGATGCTCCAGATATGAGGCAAACTTCGAGTATAAGTAATCATGTCTCATAAGTATGCATAAACGTTTGAGTAAGTGAAAATGACAGGAGAAAACTGCTGTATATTTATATGAGTTTGAGACACCGGTGCCTGTGTGGACTGAAAACGGCAGCTAGGAAAGATAGGGGGAGAGTCCTGCCTGAACTCCAAAAAGCCCTCGCTAGCAAGACACCCAACCCCCATACACAATTCCCATAACTCAAGTATACAGTATGCTGCTGTCACACAGGCACTGGAGCAGGTTGGAAATAAAGTCATAAAGAACTCGCATGTTCCGTTCCCCGTCGTCGATTACAAAGTCGCAGGCTCAATGATTCTCCAGTCTGGTGCGTGCTTCTGACAAAACTTTGTCAAAGTGCCATCAGGTACAAAACGGGTCAGAGTGACTGCAGGGACGTTGTACCTTCAATAAAGGATTTTTATGGCTATCCTCTTGTTCAGCTACCTTACTAGCACTTTGCAGTGGTCCGCCCATTTTTTTCTTTTTTTACACTGTCCTGGAAAATAGCGCAAAGCAGCAAGCTTACATTTATAGGGATACGTGTTAAGATGGATATGAAGCAAATAGTGACACACGGAGTGCTCATTCTCCTGCCATTGCCCAGAATTCCGGGCTGCAGTGGAAGCATTGTATGCCAAGTCACTATGGGGAAAAACAGGCTTGTGGACCTCTCAGGCCTGTGATTGTCATGAAGGATATAGATATCCTTCATTGTATACTACGTCATTGGGCTGTTCAGGAAGGCCATTCTGAGCATTAGCACCGGTATTACTTTATTTTCTATTTCCATTGAGTAGGTGTGCCTGGGGAACCACTATTTTTCCAGACATGTGAATGTCCTCGCGTTTTTTTTTTTTTTTAGTATTTTCTTGGCTCAGATTAATTAATTAGGACATATGGGATAACGAATATCACTTATGTCTTGACCTGAATATCCCAGAGCATCATGGGATAGATATGACATCAAACCAATCCCTGGGATTATATAATGAGATTTGCCCTTGTTGTGTTGGGTGGATGCCCTCAAACTGGTGTAGGGTGTGTAATCACCTTGTCATTGCTATACTTAGGGCTGGGGTTGTTAATAATAGTAATTAATATTAAAAATAGCCATACATATAAGTGACATATTGTCATCATGTTCTTGTAATTATGAAAACATGTATTTCTCTTATTTTATGTTTTTGCTACTTAAATTTTTTTTTAGTTGTTATGCAGGTTTTAGGGGGATACATAAAATGAAAGGGAATGTGGTACAGTACATTGATGCACATAATTGGATAGAATCACTTGAGGTGAGTTAGGGGAAAAGGGAAGGATACAGCATTTGTACATCTTATACTATATTAGTGAAAGCACTGTATGCCTGCCTGCCTGCATGCATGCATGCCAGCCTGCCTGCCTGCCTGGATGTCCGGTGTCCCTAGGGGAAATCTCATTGGTCCCTTGGGCCGCCCCCGCACACCTCTCATTGGCCTGAGGCGGAGTGACGACCAAAGGACACACACACAGGGACACACACACAGGGACACACAGGGACACACACACAGGGACACACACACACAGGGACACACACACACAGGGACACATACACACACACAGGGACACACACACACAGGGACACACACACACACACAGGGACACACACTCTCCCCCGTCAGTTGGACCGCAGCTCACCTTCCACACCCCCCCCCCCTCCTCTCCCGGTGCCCCTCCTCTCCCGGTGCCCCTCCTCTCCCGGTGCCCCTCACTCTCTCCCCCCTCCCCACCTCACCCAAATCCCCACGCTCCGCAACATCCCCAGCCGCACCATCACCCTCACCGTGCGCCGCGGAGGAAGCGCGGCCCTGCTGCTCAGCAGCAAACTCCAGGCTCCTTCCCCCTCGTGGCGCGGCCCGGGCCTCCTGCTCTCCCCATCTCGTGCGCCGCTACCGGAGAGGGGAAGTGCGGCGCGGGACTCCCCATCACGTGCGCCGCTACCGGAGAGGGGAAGCGCGGCGCGGGACTCCCCATCACGTGTGACGCTACCGGAGAGGGGAAGTGCGGCGCGGGACTCCCCATCACGTGCGCCGCTACCGGAGAGGGGAAGCGCGGCGCGGGACTCCCCATCACGTGCGCCGCTACCGGAGAGGGGAAGCGCGGGCCGGGCCTCCTGCTCTCCCCATCACGTGCGCCGCTACCGGAGAGGGGAAGCGCGGGCCGGGCCTCCTGCTCTCCCCATCACGTGCGCCGCTACCGGAGAGGGGAAGCGCGGGCCGGGCCTCCTGCTCTCCCCATCACGTGCGCCGCTACCGGAGAGGGGAAACGCGGCGCGGGACTCCTGCCACTCTTGCCCCCCCCCCCCCAGCTTCCCAAACTCACCTCCTGCCCCAGCCAGATGCCACGGGGTCAAGGTAAGTCACACACCGTCTCCCACCCACGCACTGTCACCCAGTCACCCACACACCCACCCAGTCACTTTCACCCACCCAGCCACTCAGTCACCCACCCACTCAGTCACCCACCCACTCAGTCACCCACTCACTTAGTCACCCACCCACTCACTTAGTCACCCACCCACTCACTCAGTCACCCACCCACTCACTCAGTCACCCACCCACTCACTCAGTCACCCACCCACTCACTCAGTCACCCACCCACTCACTCACTCAGTCACCCACCCACACACCCACCCAGTCACCCACTCAGTCACCCACCCAGTCACCCACTCAGTCACCCACCCACACACCCACCCAGTCACCCACCCACACACCCACCCAGTCACTTTCACCCAGTCACCCACTTTCACCCAGTCACCCACCCACCCACTCAGTCACCCACCCACTCAGTCACCCACCCACTCAGTCACCCAGTCACCCACCCATTCAGTCACCCAGTCACCCATTCAGTCAGTCACCCAGTCACCCACCCATTCAGTAAGTCAGTCACCCACTCACCCACCCACTCACTCACTCAGTCACCCACCCACTCAGTCACCCAGTCACCCACCCATTCAGTCACCCATTCAGTCAGTCACCCAGTCACCCACCCATTCAGTCAGTCAGTCACCCACTCACCCACCCAGTCAGTTACCCACTCACCCACCCAGTCAGTCACCCACTCACCCACCCAGTCAGTCACCCAGTCAGTCACCCACTCACCCACCAAGTCAGTCACCCACTCACCCACCCAGTCAGTCACTCACTCACCCACCCAGTCAGTCACCCACTCACCCACCCAGTCAGTCACCCACTCACCCACCCAGTCACTCACCCACCCACTCAGTCACTCACCCACCCAGTCAGTCACTCACCCACCCAGTCAGTCTCCCACTCACCCACCCACCGACCCAACTCACCCACCCAACCACCGACCCAAAGTCACCCACCGACCCAAAGTCACCCACCCACCGACCCAAAGTCAAACCGACCCAAAGTCACCCACCCACCGACCCAAAGTCACATACCCACCGACCCAAAGTCACACACCCACCGACCCAAAGTCAAACCGACCCAAAGTCACCCACCCACCGACCCAAAGTCACCCACCCATGACCCAAAGTCAAACCGACCCAAAGTCACCCACCCACCCACTCAGTCAAGTGTCACACACCCACCCAGTCACCCACACACTCAGTCAACTCAGTCACCCACCTAGCTGTCAAGGGGGGGGGGGGAAGCCTAACCCTGTCGTACGCCCCCCCAAAATTACATCCCGGGCAACGCCGGGTCTCTCAGCTAGTATATATATATAACTGTATATATATATATATATATATATATATATGTAGAGGTATCAGTACCGTGTTAACCGAGCTTCAATAATCAAAAAATAAATAGATGATACCGTTCTGTGGCTAACGAAATGCTTTTATTTGTGCGAGCTTTCGAGATACACTGATCTCTTCTTCCGGCGATGTTACAATGAATGAATCCTTGCTTCATTCATTGTAACATCGCCGGAAGAAGAGATCAGTGTATCTCGAAAGCTCGCACAAATAAAAGCATTTCGTTAGCCACAGAACGGTATCATCTATTTATTTTTTGATTATATATATATATAAATATATAAATACCATAATACTGAGTTAAGTTATGGTGAGTAAAAAAAGTGACAAAAACCATCCACAGGAAAGCAAATATGCAAATACAACTGTATGCTCATCTGCATGTCTTAGGCAGGTCTGCAACCCTGCCTTTCTCCATCATCACCCAGCATACAGCACTTCCACTGCAGCAAGGGATTCTGGGAAATGACATGCAAATGAGCACACAGTGTCACTTTTTGCCTCAATAACCATTTTTAACATGGTTCCCTATAGGCTTAAGCTTGCTGCATGGTCACAGCTTTGAGCACAGCCAGGGTTAAGGTGCAGTTACAAAACAGCACACTATAAACCCAACGTTTCGGTCCTAGGCAGGACCTTCCTCAGGGGGGTGCTACCAGACAATGACACCCAGAGAACATATATACCCCATAGTTCACCATGTGAGGACAATTAGAGGCAGCTAATTGTACAATCCTGGAGCTCCACGAGTGCAATCAGTGTATGAGGTAGTACGGCGGCCATCTTGGAAATCAGGAGACAGAGTAATGTATGCTATCTCACTTGAAGACTGCTCTGGTTTGAGTAATCTCACACGCGACGCGCCATGTCTCCAGAACGCGTCACGAGCACTGCGCCCGGGGCGGGGTATAGCAATGACGTCAGCGCGTCTAAGAACAAAATAAACTTTATTAACATCCTAAACTCAACAAACCTAACACAAACTAAAATAACTTTATTAATCTACTAAAACGTAATGTATACAATTTCTATAATTATAAACATAGAGTATTAAAATAAAATCAATTAAAAAGCAAACAAACAAGGTTTTTTAGAGAAAACATTAATTTTGACAATTTAAAATCATTTGATTGTAAACATATGAACCCTTTTACCCATATATATATCAGACAATTTTTTCCCCTATATAATATGCATATACTGTATATAACAAGATTTATTAATCAATTTATTCAATTCATCAAAAGATGATGACAAAAAAGATATACATATATACATATTTGTTCAAACATTAAATTCTATATATATATATATGTAAATTAACCATATTATGAATTAGGTATGGGTATGGGGTTCATATATTCCAGATCATATTCTTGACCAATATACAGAATTGAGGATGAATATCTTTGGGTGTAAACAATTTACCTAGGTATCCAATTCTACAATAGCACTTATTAGTATTATTTCTATCATTATATATCGATATCAATATCAAATATATAAAAAAAACAAAAAATCAATCAAACATCAAATATAAGAAAGATTAAATGGATGAAATAGATGAAAACAGAATAGGAGCCCTTGTTGATGACATCCAGAGTGGAGGACAACTTTAATCAGCCCAGTACCTGCTGTGACAGCCGTGGAGTGGATGCTGTTGCTGTGAATATCTTGTCTGACCATATGACCCAAGGTGGTCTGAATGCTCTCAAACACAGGCACTTATGTAAGTGGAATACTTTGTGTTTTTAACATTAAAAACAGTACTATACTATTTTTTGCTTTCCCTCTTTTGTATATGGATTTTCCCCCCCCCCCCCTCTATATGGATCTGGAGTACCTGTCTGGAGACATAAGTTGATAACTTTGAATAACCACAACGCTTTCATTTCACGTTAAACACGTGAGTGCAAATTTTATAGAACTTCCAGCATTGAAGCTATTTGTTGAAGCAGACAATATTGCACTATTTTGTGTTTTCACTTTCTTTTCCATGTCCTGATGTGATTTGCACACCTGTTTCTCCTTCGTTTGCTGATTGAATTTGGTTTGAATTCTACGTCAGGAGCTGCACTCATTAAGGATAATATATCATCTGTGTTATTTTTGATTTATTAGTGATATTATTTGCGCTTGTTTTTCTATTTTACTGATAATAAATAGCTGCATGCACTGAACGGCAGGTGGGGGGATAAAGAAAAAACTAAGGCCTAAACTTACACGGCCCTGTGTAAGTCATCAAGATATAATAAAGGTGTCTTAATAGACTCTTCCAACTGGCACATGCATGGTGGGACGCGTCTGTGGTAAGTGAGTGAATAACAACTATCAAAATATAGGGTGAAATCTGACACACACGGCCATGTGTGAGTCACTGCATACTGTCGCTGCCAGCTTAATCCTCCAACATACCCGTAATAATTCGGGGATGTTTTCGGACTTGGCCACGCGTCAGCCGCCCTTCCCGATCAGCGCTAATGGTGCTTAACATCGAAAGCGCCCGCGGCGCCGAAACCAGATAAAAAAACGCCGCGTCTGCCCGCATGTTTAAAATTCCCGTGGTGGTGGCCGCAGGAGACTAAAGGCGGCCGCCACTGTATAGCGGTGTCTTTCAGTCCTCTCCAAGGGCTGGATACAACAAATATCTGTAACACTCCTGTGTTGATGTGGACGCAATAGTCAATAGTAGTAAAATTAATCAATAAACTAAGACTCACACGGCCATGTGTGAGTCACTGCCTCCAATGATTTCTTTGAATCCTTGTGTCTGCATGCGTCTGTCTTCTCACAAGTTGTTCATACGTCACCCCACAGACATCCAGGATGATATGTGTTAGGTCAAAACGTTTCATGATACACAGATTAAAACAACTCAAACTGTTTAAAAAGTGTTTAAAAAAGTCCACTTGTTTCGCACAAGGTAAGTGCTTCATTAGGCCGAAGCCTTGTGCGAAACGCGTAGCCTGCTTAACGTGGAGCTTTTTGGACCAAGATGACTCCGTAACTCCTGGCACACTGCAGTTTTTTCCCTGACTCCAGACGCGGTAATCAACAGATCTGGTATGAGCCACGAGAAGCGGAGAAGCACCAAGATTACTAGCGAATGTGAGTGGACATTTTTTTTTTTTTAAGCTTTTTTTCCTTTATTGGTATCTTGCAAGGTACATAGATGTAAAAATAACAATCACACCTTGGTAGACGATTTTGGGTCATAGGCACATGACTGTGAAGTACTTTGAGACACACAATAAACCTTTTTTTTTCCTTTTTGGTAGAAAAGAGATGGGGGACGACGAGGGTCGGGTGGATAGTTGGGAACGACATGGGGATGAAGAGAGGGGGGGGGGAGAGAGAGGCAGCGGGGGCTGGATTGGGTGGGACTCTCGGACCCTTTAGTCTAGGGGGTATCATAGCTGGACCAGGGCCTGTAGTAGTGATGGAGCGCCTGAGCCTGGCCAGGATTCCCAGGTTTTATAGAACTGATGCATTCTCTGCTTCAGCATGGCTGTCAGTCTCTCCATGTTCATGACCATGTCTATTCTCTTTATTACTATACTCCTGGAGGGGGCCTTTATTTGTTTCCAGGCTGCCGTGATACAGCATCTTTCGGCCGTTAGGATTGCCGAGGTCAGTCTGGCTAATGGGGCGGGGAGGTCTTCAATTGGTCTCCCAGCACGTACGTCAGAGGGTCCAGGGGGACCTCCAGTCCTAGGGTTTCAATCAAGAGTCTCTGGATCCTGGTCCAGAACCTCTGGATCTCTGGGCACGCCCACCAAGTATGGAGCATGTCCCCCCTTTGACCACATCCTCTCCAGCACATGTCTGTTGTGCCTGGGAAGATCTGGCTCAGTCTACTCGGGGTTAGGTACCATTGGAATAGGATTTTATATATATTTTCTTTGGTAATAGAGCAAATTGATGTTTTGGTGTCAGCTTCCCAGATATCCTCCCAGTCTTCCAGATCAATTGGGGTGTTTAAGTCGGCGCTCTATTTTTGCATATATGAATGCGAGGGGGGGGGGTGGGAGGCCTCTATTGTTCGATAGATTTCAAAGATTAATCCTCTCTGGTAATCCCCTTTTAGGCAGAGGGTTTCGAATCTGGTGCGCGCTGGGAATTTATGGTTTGGGGATAAGGCTCGCAGGAAGGGCCTTATCTGAAGCTATTTGATGATGGGGAGGTCTGGGGAGGAGAATTTATTTTTGAGCTCTTGGAAGGACAGAACCTCATCGCTTTCCAGCAGGTCCGCAACCACTCTGATGTTTAGATCCAGAAATTGACCAAATTGGGTACGGGAGCACCCGGGTGGGAAGTCCGGGTTCCCGAAGATGGGGGAGAGTTGTGAGGGGGATGAAGCTACAGCACCGACAAAGTTTATTGCAGCAAATGCCGCCGGTTCACCGGGATTTACTCCGGCTGGTGCTGAGGAAAGTCAGCACATCAGCCGCATCCAGCCGCGTCCCCTCCGTTCCCCCCCCCTCCAATCCGCGCGCAATTTACATACCTTCCCGACCCCCTAGCTGTGCCTGCTGTGTCCCTCTGCTTCCCCGCTCCCCCGCTTACCTCACTTCAAACCTTCAGGGGAGTCGGGGAAGCCGGGGAAGCCGGGCGCTCACGTGACTGTGACGTCACCGACGTCACGCGAACGAGCCGCTTGTCAACGCTACTCCACGCTGCCGCCACGCATCCTGCCGGGCGGTTTTTGCTGCAATAAACTTTGTCGGTGCTGTAGGCCATGTTTCCCTTTAGCTTTAGTCCATGTAGACCACGTGCACCTCATCGCCCCAAGCTCAAATCTCTGGGGCCTCCTTTCTTTGTGTGCCTGAGTCACATAGTAAGGCCGGGAGGGGGGTGGGGGCCGCGTGGTGGGTTTCTATCGCCAACCAGCAGTTGGAGGTCGGGGGGTTATTCCAGACCACCGCTTGCCTCAGCTGGGCCACCTGGTAAAATCTGACTACGTCCGGGGCCCCCAGACCCCCTCTCGTCCTAGAGGCCAGCAGCACCGATCTCGGCACCCTCAGTCTGCGCTGCCTCCATATAAAACGGAGGATATGAGCCTGTATATTTCGTAGTTCTACAAGCGGGACTGGGACTGGGAGAGTTTGAAAATAATAGAGTAAGCGGGGGAGGATGTTCATTTTAGCTGACACAATTCTTCCAAACCAAGAGATCTGGTGGGTGTGCCAAGTCTCCAGATCTCTTTTGATCTGGCGGAACAGGGGGGGGGGCAATTCACTTGATATAGAGAGCTGTATGAGCTAGCTATTTTTATTCCCAGGTATTTAATGTGGGAGTTATTTCATTTATACTTATAGTTGGCTTGCAAAAGTTTCCATGCAGGGTCTGGGAGGGAAATGTTGAGCGCTTCGGACTTGTCCATATTTATTTTATAGTCAGACACTAGGCTAAATTGGTCTAACAGCTTTTGTAGGTTGGGAAGGGAGATATGTGGGTCGGCCAGGGTCAAAATGACGTCATCAGCGAAGAGGGAGATTTTATACTCCTTATCTGCTATTGGGATACCTTTTATGCTAGGTTCGGCTCTGATTCAGGCTGCCAGTGGTTCTATTGAGATGGCAAATAGTAGTGGGGATAGAGGGCAACCCTGTCTGGTTCCATTTTTGATTGCTATTGGGTTTGAGTGCCCGCCCGGGAGTTTTAAGAGAGCGGTGGGGTTGTTGTACAGGGCTCGCACCCCCTCAAGGAACGGGCCCGAGAAGCCAAACCTAAGCATGGTTTGGTCGAGAAAGGACCATTTGATTCGGTCAAATGCCTTTTCGGCATCAAGGCTTAGGACCATGGCTTGGGTCTTGTTAAGGTGGACTTGGTCTATGATATCGATAATTTTGCGGGTGTTGTCAGAGGCCTGTCTTCCCGACACAAAGCCCACTTGGTCTATATGGATTAATCTGGGGAGAATAGGGTTCAGTCTGTTTGCTAGGATCTTGCTGATAAGCTTGAGGTCTGTGTTGAGTAGGGAGATCTGTCTATAGCTACCGCATTGTAGCGGATCCCTTCCCTCCTTGTGGATGATGGCAAGGTTGGCGGCCGAAATTGTACTTGGGATTGGTTCACCATCTAAGAAAGAATTGAACATGTCCAATAGGTAAGGGGAGAGGGATGCTGCGAACTTTTTATAGTAAGCGTTAGAAAACCCGTCTGGGCCCGGTGTCTTAGCTATTTTGAGAGAGCTAATGACTTGGGACAGCTCTTCCTGAGTTATTTTTTGATTAAGGAACTCAAGCTCTTCCTCTGATAGGTATGGGAGGTTGCATTGAGTTAGGTATTCTGCGGCTATTTTGGCACTGTCCTGGTCCTGGCCGGGGGGGTGGAGGTTGTAAAGTTCTTCGTAGAATTTTGCGAATTCCTGCGCTATTTCTTTCTCGTTATATGATAGTTGCCCGTTTCTGGTGCGTATTTTTGTGATCTGGGCTTTGGCTTTTACGCCTCTAAGTTTTGAGGCCAGGAGTTTGTCTGCTTTATTGCCCCTGTCGTAGAATCTTTGGTTAGTCCATTTCAGCGCCCTCTCTACCTCGTCAAGCTGCAATAGTTTAAGTTCTGTTCTTGTTTTATTTAGGGTTCTGAACACTCTTTTTGCTGGGGTCTGCTTATGTTGGAGTTCTAGGGCCAAGATCTTCTCTGTGAGCTCTTTTTGTGCTTTGAGTTTCATTTTCTTCTTATGGGAGGCTAGTGAGATAAGGCCTCCCCGAATGGTAGCTTTGTAGCATTGCTGCTGCTGAGACCGAACTGCTATTTATTTGGAAAATGTTGTTTAGTTTCTGTTTGATTGACTTAACCACCTGGGGGTCGTTAAGGAGTGAGTCATTCAATTTCCACTTGTACGCAGAGCTTATGACGAAAGGTAGAGAGAGGGTCAATTCGACAGGGGCGTGGTCTGACCATGTTATTGGACCTATGCTGGAGTGGGAGGATGCCTGGAGAACATTATTGGTACCTAGAAAGTAGTCAATCCGCGAGTAAGACTGATGAGGAGCTGAGAAGAACGTGTAGTCCCTCTGGCCTACGTGCTGGGCCCTCCAAATATCCGACAATGAGTAGTTTCGTAAAATCTCACGGAATTTTTTGGCCTTTTTCTGTGTCTGGGCGGTGTGCGGGCTCGTGGGCAGAGTGGATTTGTCTTGGTCTGGGAAGAGGACCATGTTGGCGTCTCCAACCAGCAGTAGCGAGGAGAGTACAGATTGGTCTAGTGAACCAAGTAGGTTCTGGAGAAATTGGGTTTGATTGTCATTAGGGGCATATGTATTCAGTATAGAAATGGGGGATCCCGACAGGGTACCTTGTAGTAACAAGTATCTTCCTTCAGGGTCTTTTATTACCTTTGTTGGGGCAAAGGGGGTGTTATTCTTCATCAGTATGGCTACACCTCATTTCTTGTTTGGGGAGGATGCAAAGAACGCTTGGGGGAAAGTGTGTTTGAATGTGTTAGGTGGATCTGAGGTATTGAAGTGGGTATTGACAGGGGGAGTCAGTAATATCAGAGGCATATATAAGGGGAACTCAGAGATCCTAGAGCATCCTTAACTTGAGCAGCAATTCTATTGATGCATAGGCACTTATGGGTACCTTAGGTCACGATAAATCAACATTGCAGGTACATACATGAATCAGCTAAACCGTTTTCTTGTTTCAGCATGTGGGAGGGGGGGGAGGGGGAGGGTTGGAGGAGCGAGAGAAGGGGGAGGGAGGGGAGGGAGAGGAGGGGGGCGGGGAGAGGGGGAGGGATTGACAGGGGGAGTCAGCAATATCAGAGGCATATATAAGGGGAACTCAGAGGTCCTAGAACATACTTAAATTGAGCAGCAATTCTATTGATGCAGAGGTACTTATGGATACTTTAGGTCATAATAAATCAACATTGCAGGTACATACATGAATCAGCTAAACCGTTTTCTTGTTTCAGCATGTGGGAGGGGGGGGAGGGGGAGGGTTGGAGGAGCGAGAGAAGGGGGAGGGAGGGGAGGGAGAGGAGGGGGGCGGGGAGAGGGGGAGGGATTGACAGGGGGAGTCAGCAATATCAGAGGCATATATAAGGGGAACTCAGAGGTCCTAGAACATACTTAAATTGAGCAGCAATTCTATTGATGCAGAGGTACTTATGGATACTTTAGGTCATAATAAATCAACATTGCAGGTACATACATGAATCAGATAGACTGTTTTCTTGTTTCAGCATGTGGGAGGGGGGGGGGAACTGACAGAGGGCAGCAGCAATATCAGAGGCAGATACAAGGTTTATGCAAAGATCCTAGAGTTTACTTAAAATGAGCAGCAGTTCTATTGATGCAGAGGCACTTATGGATGCTTTAGGTCATGATAAATCACCATTGCATGTACATACGTGAATCAGACAAACCGGTTTCCTGATTCGGCGTCGGGGGGGGGGGACGGGGGGGGAACTGGGAGGATGGGTCGGGGGTACCTTGATGTGTGCAGTGTTTACATGGAGTATGGCGTGCACCTCTGTGCTAAGATTCAGGTCGACGGAACAGGCTTTGCGTATGCCTACATATACCAGTGCATCCAAACCACGCTTTGTTATAAGGGGGACATGGGGGGGGGGGAGAGGTGGGACACAGTATTAAGGGGGGTTATACCGGAAGATGAGTACCCGGTCGTTAGGGGGGAGTATTAGGGGGGGTATGTGGGGGGGAGGGGGAAGCTGGTTTCTGTTTGGGGTGAGCGGACGGATACCGGCATAGTTGGGCAGGTAAAGTCCAGCACGCATCGGACATGTTCATCAATGTTTTAGCAAGGGGTATCATTGGGTATAGTGGGGGGGGGAGGAGTGGGGAGGGGGTATGGGTAGAGATCAAGGCGCATTTATACAACCTGGTCTCCACGGTTTGGGGAGGAGGGGTGAGCGGGGTAGTTGTCCCTGGTAGGCGTAGCGCATCAGGCCTGGTCTGGGTTCTGGCGGGGCGACGGTATTCCATGGTTAGACCCGGTTCCGCCCCTCCAAGAGAGAAGACAGGAACTGGGCATCCTGGGTCTTGTAGCGGAGCTCTCGTCAGGGAAGAGTCCGGAGGTGAGCGGTTGGAGGCTTCAGTCAGGGTGCTTTCCAGCGGTGGATGGGGGGGGGGCCTTATTCGCGGTACCAGATCCAGTGGGGTGAGTAGGGGTGCTTCTTGGGAGGGGGGTGGGTGGGTGAGGAGGGGTTGGGGGGGGAGGAAAGGTGGGGGTGGGGGGGGGTGACGGGTGGGGGAGGGGTTAGAGTGGCGGTGGGGGGTGGTGGTGGGGTGGGGAAAGGGGGGGAGGGGTGGAAGGGAGGAGGGGGGAGAAGGAGAGTGAGGCAGTTCACCTTGGAGCTTCTGGGCGATCATGGAGAGTCTGGAGATGCGTAGAGTCCTTGGCGGCCATCTTTAGTGCACCTCAGGGCCTGGCTGAAGCTTTCTCTGGTGGGAGTTGCGAGGCAGGCTGGATCCAGTTGCTGCTCCTGTTCCTGGAGAGTCGGCGATGAAGGTAAGGTGAGGCGGGTTAGGTGGTCGGGCATCCTCTTCTGCTGCTGGGGGATCTTGGGGAGTCAGAGGATGCGGGGGGGGGGACCATGGCAGCCATCTTTGATGTACGGCCGGGGTTGTGCTGGAGGCTCCTTGATGGGGCTGTGCGGCTGGCTGGGTCCAGTTGCTGTGCCCGGGGAATCGGAGGAGCAGGTATGAGGATGAGGACTGTTGGGTTTCGATGTGGATAGGACGCCTAGGAGTGCGCCCCAGGTCTTCTTCTGACTGGAGAGGCAGGATCTTCCGAAGGGGGGGGCACCTCGATCAGCGTAGTTTCTGGCTGGCTAGCCTTTCCGACGCTCGAGGGGTGTCCGAGGGCTCCAAGCCTGCAGCGGTGTGGGGGGGGAGGGCGATTGTCGCTCTGTGGTGGGGGGATCCCCAGGGCCTTGAGTCCTCAGGGGCTGAGATGGTGTAGTGACGCCCGTTGCGGAGCACCACCAGTTTAAAGGGGAAGCCCCAACGGTACTTGACTTCCTGGTCGCGGAGGTAGTTGGTGAGTGGCATCATCCCTCGTCTTCTGATCACTGTGGTCCTGGAGAGATCATTGAATAGCTGTATGTCCACATTGTCCATCTTGATGCTGCGCAGGCCCCTGGTCGCCTCCATGATGCGCTCTTTAGTGGAGTATGCGTGGAGTCTCACCACCACGTCTCTGTGCCGGTTGAGGTATTTTGGTTTTGGGCCCAGGGCCCGGTGGGCTCGATCCATGAGGAGTTCATGTTCGGAGAGGCCTGGCACCAGCTGCAGGAACAGCTTGCGGAGGTAGGTTTGTAGATCATCGTGGGAGACGGCCTCTGGGATGCTTCTGAGGCGAATGTTCTGTCTCCTCTCTCGGTCCTCGAGGTCTTCTAATGCGTTTTGGAGGTCCCGGATTGCTTCGCCGCATCTGGAGACTTCGACGTGGGTCTCGGTCTGCAAGTTAATGACTCCCTCCATTTTGGCCTCGAGTTCTTCTGTTCTGTCCGTGAGGGCTCCTATGTCGGCTCGGATGCTCTACAGGGCCTTCTCCGTGTCTTCCTGCACCCCTCTTCTCATTTTGATGATCAGGGAGTCGAAGAACTCTTTATTGAGAACGGGGGGATCTGATTCGGGCAGCTCTTGCTGGTCATTTAGTGCTGCGTGCTCCGGCTCTTCGGTGCCATCTTGTAATCCAGGGCTCAGCTCTGCCTGGCGCGGTGCCGGGGTGAAAAACTTTGTGATTGGGTTTTTTTTGTTTTTTTGGCCTTGCGCCGCCATCCCCTTAGTGCTGGTAGCAGGGATGGGAGTTGAATTCTGGCGGTTTGGCTTGGGGGGAATTGCTTATTCTGGTAGTTTTCTTCTGAGGGTGTCGGGAGCTCTTCTCCTAGTCTGCCATTCGTGGTGACGTCACCGGAATTCTCCGTGAGTGGACTTTTTTAAACATTTTTTAAACAGTTTGAGTTGTTTTAATCTGTGTATCATTAAACGTTTTGACCTAACACATATCACCCTGGATGTCTGTGGGGTGACGTATGAACAACTTGTGAGAAGACAGACGCATGTAGACACAAGGATTCAAAGAAATCGTTGGAGGCAGTGATTCACACATGGCTGTGTGGGTCTTAGTTTATTGATTCAATTTACTACTATCGACTATTGCGTCCACATCAACACAGGGGTGTTACAGATATATGTTGTATCCAGCCCTTGGAGAGCACTGAAAGACACCGCTATATGCAGTGACTCACACATGGCCGTGTGAGTCAGATTTCACCCTATATTTTGATTGTTGTTATTCACTCACTTACCACGGACGCATCGCACCACGCATGTGCCAGCTGGAAGAGTCTATTAAGACACCTTTATTATATCTTGTTGACTTACATAGGGCCGTGTAAGTTTAGGCCTTAGTTTTTTCTTTATCCCCTCACCTGCCGTTCCGCGCATGCAGCTATTTATTATCAGTATACAGTATAACCTCTGATTATCTGTTTTATATTTCTTTTTTCCTTTTAATGTTTTGTGCTCCCCATGTCTGCCATACCACTTACCAAAAGGATCCAGGGAGATTCTCTATCGGGTTGAGCTGCAGACCATTTCGGGCCAGTATTTATTATAATTTATTTATATTTCTATTCTGATTAACGGCCTTCCTGTGTGTACAGTATTATAAAATATCATCACAGGGAAGTGCCCCAGTCTCTCTCACTACTCATTTCCTTCGGGGCATGGCTCCCTTCACTCTTGCCAGAGCTAAATCTCTCCTACTGGCTCCAGGAAATAGAATTCAGATTTCAACCCGTTTCTCTCCCACCTCACCATACGTTTGAAATTCACTACAGAATGAAAAACTGGGGCGCTCCCTACTGTGTATGGCGTATAGGAATGGAACGCCTAAGAACTCATTAAAACCAGGCAAAAAAAGAAATATATATATACTGGCCCTTGTTGTATTTGCTGCAGCTGGGCCTTGAAGAAGATAAATCCCAGGATCTTCTTATAGCGGCAATGGAAGTATGGTAGTGGTCAGCGCAAAGTGTGGAACGCCAAAAGATGAAAGATAAAGGATAAATAAATAAAGGATAAAAGATAATAAAATACACAGGATTAGTGCATAAATAAAATACACAGGATTAGTGCATAAATAAAATACACAGGATTGGTGCATAAATAAAATAAACATTCGTTGCTTCTGAAGTGAAAAGATGGTGGAAGGGTGGGGAAAATGGAGAGGGGGGGGAAAGGGGAACTGTGTACAAATAAACAGTTGATGTCGATAAATAAACAAACTATGAAACATGAAGTATAAGTTTCAGCGACTCACACGGGCTAGTGTGAGACTTCACCCTCAGAGGAGAATGCGCTTGGTGAGCGAAAGAAAAGAAAACTCACACGGCCATGTGTGAGCCCCTTCCCTCAGTGGATGTTGTCGTCAGTCTTATACAGATCAGTAACGTCTTAGCTTTCGTTCCCAGTGGGGGCAGTGCATGGGCAGCTCCTCTCCCAGGCGCCCACAAGCCAAAAAATGGGCAAAGCCTGGATTAGTCGCAAATAAAAGTTTTATTACAGTCATAAAAGAAAAAACTGTGAAACACTCACACACATATGGACAAACTGCCCAGCGTCAGCCGTGAGTCTATCCGGCAGACCCTCTTCTTCCGGTTGTGTTCCCGCTAGCGCGTCCGACAGCGGGACCGGGAGGGAGGATCTCTTCCGGAAGTCCGGCGGCTGCCCAGGTCCTTCACACAATGAGCTCCGGCAGGGAACTACGCGTTTCGCAGTGATGCTTCGTCAGGTTCCTGCCGGGTACCCATTGTCTCACATATATATAGGCAGATTAATTGTTAACCCAATAAAGTTAATTGCCTAAATCTGTTGTACTTAATAAAATCAATTTTTCAATTGTATGCATTTTCAGTCAACATCGTATCTTGATCATATATCCTACTGTTAAAATTGCTCCCTCTTACATACTGTGGGGGAGCAGTATACATTTATAAAACCAATATTATGCTGTCTATGCAAATAAATCTAAACACGCATTTAGCCTGCATGGTGTTTATATTGCACCATAGAGATGAGGAGGATTACTTAGTTGGCTCTAATCCAAAATGGCAGAGAGTCACGCTAGTTCCACCCACTGCACCAAAGGAGAGGAAAAAGATGTTCGATTACAGAAGTAGGGATGACAACAATAAAGAACCCAGAGCGAGCACATCGGGGTATCCAACGGGGTATCGATAAGATAGATCATCCCAAACCATATTTAAAACATGAGAGTAATAAGAATGTCAAATTCACTACTGAGGGAAGGCATATGCCTCCCATAGAGTGGGTCCCTGGAGATCATGAAACCTCTAGGGAACAAAAAGATAAGAAATATTATAATAGCAATAGAGAAAATAAGCGTTCGGACAATTATAGAAGAGATGATGATAGAAGACATACTAGGCAGGATTATGAACATGAGGACCACTGGAGGAGTAGGAATTACACTCCTAGATATAGCGAACACTATGAACATCGCTATAGAGCCAGGTCGCCATTAGATACTTATAGAGCTAGATCCGCTCTAGAACGAAGGGACAATAGATACGAAAGAGAACGCAGCCAAGGGAGGGAGCGAAGGTCACCTCATAAACATCCAGGGACTTCTCTAGAACAAAGGGGCAATAGATATGAAAGAGAACGCAGTCAAGGGAGAGAGCGAAGGTCACCCCATAGACATTCTGGGACTTTTTTAGAAAAGGCACCACCACACAAAGCACCTCCTTTAGTAACACAGAATCGGTTCTTACCTTTGGAAGAACAGCGAGAACAGGATTCCCCAAATGTAAGAGATAAAAAAAGACCACACGAAGCAAACGAGGAGGAAGACACACACAGAAAAAGACTAGCGACGTAAATAACATTTTTAACTTGAGCAAAAGAAGTCTAGATGCAGATGAGTGCAGTCGAATCAAAAAGGGTCTGAACTTTGCACCAGTTGCTACAGCAAATGGTTTTAATTTATACATCGATGCCCATAAATTCATTAGGCAACTAACCCTAAAAAAACATTTCCTATCTAAAGATGCTCAAAGTAGGGAAATTGTAAATAATAGTACCATTGCGACGACAGAGGAGGACATTTTTAAGCATTCAGCACTTAAATCAAGATCAAAATTCTATCCAAGTTGGGCTAAGGGTCACAATATAGAGACATTTCACCCAAAAATTCAAGAAGACTTTGAAAAATTGACTTCAAGTAATACTAACAAAATTAAAAATAACTTAACTCTCAAAGAGAAAATTGCCCTGAAAACCTTAGAAGAGGACAAGTCAATTACTTTTAAACAAGCTGACAAAGGAGGGGGGTTGTCATTATGGACACAGAATACTATAAGGGGAAGCAGAAAGAATACTTTCAGATATTACAACTTATGAACGCTTGAAAACAAACCCACAAAAAAATTTCTGTGCAGAATTTGTCACGCATTTAGACAAGGGCAGGGGGGTTGGGGTCATTAATGAAAAAGAATATGAATATCTAAATGTGAAATTCCCCATAATGCCTATTTTTTACTTCCTGCCCAAGATTCACAAAAGCGTAACAGCACCGCCAGGACGACCTATTATCTCTGGGATAGGCTCTCTCACGTCGCGACTGTCAGAATATATAGATGTATTTCTGCAGCCGTCCGTGGTGGAGATGAGGTCCTATCTCAGAGATACTACCCAGGTCCGTAATATGCTAAAGCAAGTAGTATGGAGACAAGGTTACAGAATGTGTACTTGCGATGTAACATCGCTGTACACAGCCATCAATTATGATGATGGAATTAAAGCCATCGACAGAACATTGAGTAGAGATAAAGAAGTACATATAGAACAAAAGTCTTTCATCCTAGAGAGCATAAACTTTATTTTAAAACATAACCTATTTAACTTTAATGGAACACATTTTTTACAAAAGTGTGGGACCGCCATGGGTACCAAATTTGCGCCAAATTACGCCAACCTTTTCATGGATGCTTGGGAGAATGATACCATCTGGTCCACCCATGAATTTGGCGCGGATTTGGTCCTGTGGCGGAGATACATTGACGACATCTTCTTCATCTGGAAGGGCAGTGATGAAAATCTAAATTGTTTTCTGGAATACATTAATAATAATCAAATCAATCTGACATTCACAACATGCATAGGCACCAACTCGGTAGACTTCCTAGATCTAACCATCTATATAGAAAACAACTGTCTTAAAACCAAAACGTTTTTCAAACCAGTAGACTGCAACAACTATCTATTGAGAACTAGTTGTCACCATAAAAAATGGTTGACCAATATACCACCAGGCCAGTTTCGTAGAATTAGGCGGAATTGCAGTGACATAAAGGTTTTTAAAGAACAAGCAGGCATTTTAAAAACACGTTTTATTACAAAAAAATATGATAATGATACGATGAATGATTCAATTAAGGAAGTAGGCCTTCTGGAACGTGAAGATATTCTAAAAACGAGTTCACCAAAACCCAAGGAAGATTTTAACCCTATATTTTTAACACAGTTCAGTCAGGATTCAGGGAGAATTCAGCAAATCCTAAACAAACACTGGCATCTTCTACAGGGGGATCCCACACTTAAAGATCATCTTCCAGAAAGACCCAAAGTCATATATAGAAGGGCAGATAACATGAAAAATAGACTGGCTCCAAGTTTATTCCAATCAGAAGACAAAAAGGTCAAAAAGGAAACTAATTGGTTAACTAAAGCAAAAGGTTTTTTTAGATGCAGTACCTGTAAAGCATGTAAACAGGGATCAAAAGAAAAGTCAGAATTTATTTCAAATGCAACAGGGGAGCAATTGAAGACTTCGCACTTTATGAATTGCCAAACCGAGTATGTAGTCTATTTACTGAGTTGCCCATGTGGTCTCCAGTATGTTGGGCGTACCAGCCGACCCTTGAGGGTACGCATACTGGAGCACTTGGGCAACATTAGACGCAAGTTGATGACTCACCGTGTGTCAAAACACTTTGCACTTAAACACCTAGGAGACCCATCTGGCCTGGAATTCAGAGCCATAGAAGTAGTCCCCCCTAATTGGAGAGGGGGGGACAGACTAACCAAGCTAGCAAAGAAAGAGAATTTTTGGATTTATAAGTTGAAAACTTTGGCCCCCAAAGGACTTAACATTGACATCGGAGCTTTTCTGTAGTAATATTATCAACCTTAACGTTCTCTCCCCCCTCCCCTCTCCCCTTCTTTCACCCATTGCCCTTTTCCCTCTTCCCCCTCCCTTTCAGGAACATCACGTCAATCGACTTCGAATGTGTTCATTTCAAATGCTACCCCATTATTGGATTATCCATTTAATGTTTTGGTAGTCAAAACTCCATCATTGCAGTTACATACAGTAACAACACTAAAAACAATAAGGCAAAATGAGAGTAAATTTTTTTTAATATCACACATAGGTGGGATCTACCCTCAATTTATATACAATTTTTAAAGTAAATCAAAATATTGTGATTTTATATAAAGATGCTTTTTAGGAATAACTAGTTCAGTTTTAACCTACATCTATTGGAATACACCTTAGTGCATTTTTCATACCTATCTGACCGAAGACCTAGGAACCTTAGTTCTGAGATCTATATGTAAATCCATCTATAGGAACATATACAATTTAAGTATGTATCACAGACCCAAAAGATCCATTTGATATATAGTCAGATAATATAAGCTCATATGAATTATCATAAACTATAAAGTACACTACTAAAGCTTACTGAAGCTTACACAATATTGTCCACAAGAGGGAGCTGTTCCCTCAAGAAAGGATTTGAAGCATCTCTAGGATGTTTGAATCTACAGGCAGTCCTCGTTTTACAACGCTTCGCTTTACAACGAATGGCTTATCCAACGCTGTGCAATGCATACAGTACCTATGTTCATTTTTACAACGCCAAAACGGCTTATCCAACGCTCTTACGACGCTTTGCAACGTTGTGTATGTGTATCTTATACTATATTAGTGAAAGCACTGTATGCCTGCCTGCCTGCCTGGCTGCCTGCCTGCCTGCTGGATGTCCGGTGTCCCTAGGGGAAATCTCATTGGTCCCTTGGGCCGCCCCCGCACACCTCTCATTGGCCTGAGGCGGAGTGACGGCCCAAAGGACACACAGGGACACAAACACACACAGGGACACAAACACACACACAGGGACACACACAGGGACACACAGGGACACACACACACACACACAGTGTCACACACAGTGTCACACACACACACACACACACACAGGGACACAAACACACACACAGGGACACACACACACACAGGGACACACACACAGTGTCACACACACACACACACACACACACACACTAGGGGGGGGTGTCTACATTAGCAGCATGTATAACCCGGGGGGTGGGGGTCACATACCCGCCGGTCCCGGAGCCTCCGCCTCTTCCTCCCCGAACATCAGCCTCCACACCCGCGCGCACCTCCTCCTCTCCCCGTGTCTCCCTGTTTCCCGCGCTTTGCGCCCCCCCTCGGCGCCGCTACAGTCAGCGGGGGAGCGAGCGCCCGGGACACAGCGGGGGAGCGGCCACAACAAGCTGCCTCCCGCCTCACATCCAAGTGGGACCTTCCGGACGCCTGAGGGAGCTGCCGGACGGGTGAGTGAGCGGCCTTCACCTCCCCTCACCCACCTTCACCCACCTTCACCTCCCCTCACCTCCCCTCACCCCCCTTCACCTCCCCTCCACCCCCCCCCCCGGCGCCGCTACAGTCAGCGGGGGAGCGAGCGCCCGGGACACAGCGGGGGAGCGGCCACAACAAGCTGCCTCCCGCCTCACATCCACGTGGGAGCTGCTGGACGGCTGAGGGAGCTGCCGGACGGGTGAGTGAGCGGCCTTCACCTCCCCTCACCCACCCCTCACCCACCTTCACCTCCCCTCACCCCCCTTCACCTCCCCTCACCCCCCTTCACCCCCCTTCACCTCCCCTCACCCCCCTTCACCTCCCCTCCACCCCCCTTCACCTCCCCTCCACCCCCCCCCCCCCGGCGCCGCTACAGTCAGCGGGGGAGCGAGCGCCCGGGACACAGCGGGGGAGCGGCCACAACAAGCTGCCTCCCGCCTCACATCCACGTGGGAGCTGCTGGACGGCTGAGGGAGCTGCCGGACGGGTGAGGGAGCGGCCGGACGGCTGAGGGAGCGGCCTTCACCTCCCCTCACCCCCCTTCACCTCCCCTCACCCACCCCTCACCTCCCCTCACCCACCCCTCACCTCCCCTCACCCACCCCTCACCTCCCCTCACTCCACTTCCCCTCCCCTCACCCACCCCTCACCTCCCCTCACCTCCCCTCACTCCACTTCCCCTCCCTTCCACCTCCACCTCCCTCTACCCCCCCTTCACCTCCCTTCACCCCCCCTCTACCTCCCTTCACCCCTCCTCCACCTCCCTTCACCCCCCCTCCACCTCCCCTCCACCCACCCCCCCTTCACCTCCCCTCCACCCACCCCCCCTTCACCTCCCCTCCACCCCCCCTTCACCTCCCCTCCACCCCCCTTTCACCTCCTATTCACCTCCCCTCCACCCCCCTTCAGTCCCCTCCACCACCCCCCTTCACCTCCCCTCCACCCCCACCTTCACCCCCACCTTCACCCCCCCTTCACCTTCCCTTCACTCCCCCCTTACAACCTCCCACCACCTCCCCCCTCCTCACCACCTCCCCCCACCTTCCCACCACCTCGCCACCTCCCCCCACCTTCCCACCACCTCGCCCCCCCTTCCCACCTTCCCACCACCTCCCCCCCCTTCCCACCTTCCCACCACCTCCCCCCCCTTCCCACCACCTCCCCCCCACCTCCCCCCCCCTTCCCACCACCTCCCCCCCCTTCCCACCTTCCCACCACCTCCTCCCCCTTCCCACCTTCCCACCACCTCCCCCCCTTCCCCCCTTCCCACCACCTCCCCCCCTTCGCACCCCCTTCCCACCACCTCCCCCCCCTTCCCACCACCTCTCCCCCCCCTTCCCACCACCTCTCCCCCCCCTTCCCACCACCTCCCCCCCTTCTCACCACCTCCCCCCCTTCCCACCACCTCCCCCCCCCCCACACACACGTACACACGTAGACACACACACACACACACGTAGACACACACACACACACACGTAGACACACACACACACACGTAGACACACACACACACACGTAGACACACACACACACACGTAGACACACACACACACACACGTAGACACACACACACACGTAGACACACACACACACACACGTAGACACACACACACACGTAGACACACACACACACGTAGACACACACACACACGTAGACACACACACACGTATACAGAAACACACACACAAACACACACGTATACAGAAACACACACACGTATACACAAACAGACACACACACACACACACGTAGACACACACACACACGTAGACACACACACACGTAGACACACACACACGTACACACACACACATGTACACGTAGACACACACATGTACACGTACACACACACATGTACACGTAGACACACACACACACACGTAGACACGTACACACACACATGGAGACACACACACACACACACATGGAGACATACACACACGTATACACTCACACACGTATACACTCACACGTATACACACACAGGTATACACACACAATGTATACACACACATATATACACACACACATGTATACACACACACACACACGTATAAACACACACACACGTATAAACACACACACACATGTATACACACACACACACACACGTATACACACACACACATATATACACACACACACACACACACACATGTATACACACACACACGTATACACACACACACACACACACGTATAAACACACACACACATGTATACACACACACGTATACACAGACATGTATACACACACACATGTATACACACATACACACATGTATACACACACACACACACGTGTATACACACGTGTATACACACACAAACATGTATACACACAAACATGTATACACACAAACATGTATACACACACACAAATGTACACACACATGTACACACACACGTATACACACACGTATACACACACACACACACACACACTTATACACACATACACACACACACACACACACATGTATACACACACACACTTATACACACGCACACACACATACAATGTATACACACAAACATGTATACACACACACAAACATGTATACACGTGTATATACACACACACATGTATACATACACACAATATATACATACACACAATATATACATACACACAATGTATATACACACACATGTGTATACACACACACACATGTGTATACACACACACACACACACACATGTATACACACACACATGTATACACACACGTACACATACACACACACACACACATGTATACACACACACACACACACACACACATACACATACAATGTATACACACACACACACACACACACACTATCCCCAGCACCACCACATCAGCACACCGGTATCCCATGCCCCCCCCAGCACACTGGCATTCTCGGCTCCCCGCCATTCCCAGCCCCCATCAACACCATCAGCACCCACACATCGCCACCTTTGCACCTCCCCCATCGGCACCCCCACATCCGCACCCCCACATCAGCACCAAACCCTCCCAAATCAGCACACCGATACAATCACCATCAGTACAGCCACAGCATTAGTACCACCGCACACCGCCATGGCCCGCGTGGACCACTCCCCACCCAAATGCCACCCCCACACCACAAACATCCCGGGCAACGCCGGGGCTCTCAGCTAGTATATATATATATATACACATTCACATAAACAACGTTGCAAAGCGTCGTAAGAGCATATATATATATAATATTATACTATATAATATTATATTATACTATATAATATATTATTTATTATGTTATATTATATATATAATACAGTATATAACTGTATAATTTATGTGTGTGCTGCATATCGTATTGCCTGCATAAAATATTTGGTGTATTTTAGTGTTAAAAATGCCTTCAGGAACGGAACCTTTCATTTAAACAGTGTTCCTATGGGAAAATGTGTTTCGCTTTACAACGTTTCGCTATCCAACGGCATTTTGAGTAACACATTGTGTCGGATAACCGAGGACTGCCTGTATTTGTAAACCAAACCACCAACTGATGATTGGTATGCATCAATCTTATAATTATTATTATCATATTTTAAATCCACCACAGTACATTTAAATGGGCATATGGTAGACTACTTAGGGAATAAATTGTTTATTAGTATTAGTATTTTATTATTATGTTTTAAAACTGTTTTTAACAATATGGTAGTGCACTTTTAATTGACATGGGCATATGAAAGACTATTTAGGGAACAAATTGTCCACAAGTATTTATTGCTATGTCCTATCACCATTACAACCATTTTTTAACACTGTGTCTAATATTGTACTGCACTTGTAATTTGCATTTTTAATAATATATAGCGACCTCCACCATTTATGTCAATTTATCTGGTGTTCACCTATGCTAGTAAACACCCACTAATGCGGCATTATGAGACCGATATGGGCCATAACAGCTCCGGTGTTCAACTTGGTTTTGCCCTTTTTATTCGTTGCATCCTTAACAATGTATAGCGACATCCACCGTTCATGCTAATCCACTTGGGATTTACCTATGGTATCGAACCCATACTAATGCGGTAATGTGAGACCGATAGGAGCTATAACAGCTCCGGTTTTCAGCAACCCAATAAGGAAGTTATTGCGCTGTGACAGGTAGTCGCAATTAGTATGGACTGAATTTCAATGTGCTGTTGGGCAATGTAAACACCATGCAGGCTAAATGCGTGTTTAGATTTATTTGCATAGACAGCATAATATTGGTTTTATAAATGTATACTGCTCCCCCACAGTATGTAAGAGGGAGCAATTTTAACAGTAGGATATATGATCAAGATACGATGTTGACTGAAAATGCATACAATTGAAAAATTGATTTTATTAAGTACAACAGATTTAGGCAATTAACTTTATTGGGTTAACAATTAATCTGCCTATATATATGTGAGACAATGGGCATCCGGCAGGAACCTGACGAAGCATCACTGCGAAACGCGTAGTTCCCTGCCGGAGCTCATTGTGTGAAGGACCTGGGCAGCCGCCCGACTTCCGGAAGAGATCCTCCCTCCCGGTCCCGCTGTCGGACGCGCTAGCGGGAACACAACCGGAAGAAGAGGGTCTGCCGGATAGACTCACGGCTGACGCTGGGCAGTTTGTCCATACTGTATGTGTGTGAGTGTTTCACAGTTTTTTCTTTTATGACTGTAATAAAACTTTTATTTGCGACTAATCCAGGCTTTGCCCATTTTTTGGCTTATGGGCGCCTGGGAGAGGAGCTGCCCATGCACTGCCCACACTGGGAACGAAAGCTAAGACGTTACTGATCTGTATAAGACTGACGACAACATCCACTGAGGGAAGGGGCTCACACATGGCCGTGTGAGTTTTCTTTTCTTTCCCTCACCAAGCGCATTCTCCTCTGAGGGTGAAGTCTCACACTAGCCCGTGTGAGTCGCTGAAACTTATACTTCATGTTTCATAGTTTGTTTATTTATCGACATCAACTGTTTATTTGTACACAGTTCCCCTTCCCCCCCCCCCCCCCTCTCCCTTTTCCCCTCCCTTCCACCATCTTTTCACTTCATAAGCAACGAATGTTTATTTTATTTATGTTTGAAATTCACTGGCATGTCTGGTTCAGGCAAAATAGCCTCTATAGGAACATGGGAAACATTGTCTTTAATCTGCTCCACTTCCCAAGGAGGTACCCCTCCATACCGGCAATATAGGACTCTATCGATGGCGAATATGGTTGTTCCATAGCATAGTTCTGGTGCTCAGCCAAAGTGCGTAGAGTGAGACCCCCCCAGAGGAAGAGAGACAAGCAGTCGAGGGATCGTACACCACAGAAGCCTAACCGGAAGTGATGCACCATTCGGGAGACCGCAACGGAGTTGAGTCTTGGTGAGCGATTGGGAGACAGACAGCTGCACGCGGAGTCCCCATTAACCATAGCAGACGTCCAACAGAGGCAGTGTGGTGAGCCTCGGCACTGGCTGATCTCTCCTGCTTTCACAATTAGTGATACATGCTGATTTTACATTGTTTTTTTGTATGTGCGCATTTTTGAAGTGCTATATAAAATGTATACCTTTTATTATATTGATCTGCGCTATGGATGCATTTCTTTTCTTTGCATCTCCACACTTCGTTGGAATCTGATATGGAGTACATCCTTACCTGAGTCCAGAAGAACATACTCACCACAGATAATTGATGTTGCCCTAAAACCACTGATATTTTGTGAGTAGGCTGCACAGGAGAGCCAAGATTGCACAGAAATGTATTCACATATTAATATTGTCTGCACTTAGTTTGTTGCGTTTTGTTGTCTTTCTCCCTACATCCTCCCCCTGGATTTTGAGATGCAAATTCTATATTTTGGGGACGAGTGAAGACAAACCCTACCAGGGAGGTTTGGGCAGGGAGTCACAACGTTTATTTATATCACTGTTTTTGCACATTTATTGTCACTAAATTAATTGCTGCTTAATGTTTTTTGTCACTTTATAGTTAGTGACCACTTTCAGTGTTTAGCGCCTTCTTTTCACACCATCACTTTGTCAAAAAAATGTTGTGCACAGTAAATTGAATAAGCGTAAGGCTGAACAAGAGTCTGTACATATATGCCTAGTCACTTGTGAGGTTCTATTGTTGCTCTCAAACACAGATTTGTGCACGATTGTTAGTCTGTTTATACAGACTATATGCCTAGCTATTTTTTCAGCACTATTGATGTTCATTTACCTATAGGATAAACTTATTGCTAATAGACAGACAAACTATTTTGGTTTATCAGTTTATTATTCTTCTTTATCATTCATTTGGTGAGAGGTAGTATGTTGAAGGTGTGTAAACTAGGAAAGTACCATAGGCTGTTTTCAGTCTGTGGGAACAGGCATGATTAAGGGCATTTAGCTCCGAAACGTCGCCCCCCTACATTTTTATCGCCTTAAACTTTACGTGTGTTGTACGTTGTTCCCCTTCCTTTTGCTGGTTTTTAGTGTTTCATCCCCCTTGTTCCCCTTCCTCTGTACTGTTTTTCTCCACGAGATGCACTCTCCAGACCCTATGCCAGGGCTGATTTTGTAACTGCTATTACACTAAATACATTGATTATCTTGTTGACAGATTTTGTCTTTATTCCTTTATTGTGTACTGGGGACCCCTGTATATATTTGTGAATGAATCACTGTTTTTTGACTAAAGCACCACCCTTTCCGAATGGGTGCTTTGTAATAAGCAAATGCTAGCACATACATTGGCACAGTAAAATTGTTTGTAAGCACTCTTTGAAAATGTATTACTTAGTAGATACAAATGTTGCAGCTTGCTATGCTGCTGTAATTGATCGAATATGTATGGATACAAATGTTGCAGCTTGCTTAGCTGCTCTGGATATATAGTAAATGGCTAAGGTAATTAATGTCCAGTTTCAAAAAACACCTAGGCAAAACTTGGTCAGTAAACATAAAAATAAATAAAAATCCTGGTAAGTAATATCGGATTGGGTGCAGGATTTGTGCACAAACTAAATTATTAATTGTGATATAATTAACCACTAGTTCGAGCACGCCTGGCTGTAAAATCATATGCAGGCATTAGGGGTATCTTGCAATCTGAGCTCCGTGATTACAACACACGTATAACAGAAGGTATAGTGAAGTAAATACCTAAGTAGTAGTACTGGCTGCTAAAGCTATCTATAAATGTGGTGTTCTCAACCACTAACCTCAAAATCGCAACCTTCATGCATGATTCTACTTGCTGAATAGTAGTGAGCTCAGAGTGATACTGTCAGTGAGTTAGTCTAAAGATACTTTTTGAAAAGCAAATGCCGACACCTTGGCAGTATCCGAATTGTGTAGTTTCAGAAAATGCCACGCTACCGAACTGATTTTCTGAAATGCTTTGAGATCTCTTTTTGCATTCTTTATGTTTCTGCTGTGTTCTAAGATGCAAAATCGCACTTCCCTAGTGGCCATGGCTACGTAAATAAGGCTACTCTGGCATGTTACACAGTAAATAACTCCCTTACTTTTGCAGTTCAAGAAATTAAAAATCCTAAAACTATGAGTGTTTGAGGAGTTAGAGAAAGTGTCAGTTTGTAGCATGACACGACAGGCAAGACATTGCATACATTTGCAAAAAAAAACTGTTTTGGAGAAAGCAAAAAGAAAAGTACTATTTTGCTGGGCACAAACTGACTGTGCACCAGCTTGTCCTGTAGATTTGGAGACCTACGGCTGGACATATTTACTCTTTCCCCTAGTACCTTTTTTAGATCTGGGTCAGTCATACGGACAGTCCAATTGTTTTGGCAAATTTGAAGTAAATCAGACCACTGCTGGTTATACGTACCGACAAACCTGATCTGATTTAGGTTAGACTTTTTGTTGTTCTTGGGTTGTAATAGAGATTCACGTGGTACGTTGGCACTCTTCTGGAATCCCTTATGAATGCTCTTCTTACTGTAACCTCATTTGAGGAAGCGATGTTTCATCTCCCCTGCTCTCTCCAAAAAAGTCTCCTGCACTGACACATTGTGTCTCAACCTTAGGGACTCCTTGGGATCCCTTTAACCTGGTGAGCTTGGTGGAAACTAGTCGCATGCAGGAGTTAATTGGTGGCAGTCTCCTTCCGAAAAATATCAGAACACAGACGACCATCAATACCGATACTAATTCTAAGATTTAAGAACTCCACGTGACTAGAACTGCATTGAAAAGTGAGTTTGATATTTAACTGATTGTGGTTGAGAACATCGACAAACTCCGCAAACCCCGAGGGGTGCCCTGCTAGAGGATGAGGATATCATCATTGTAGCTCAACCACAATGAGACAGCCTGTGTATGAGTCTGGTTTTACACCGAGAACACCACTTCTCTCTCCCACAACCCAGGGATAGATTTACATAAGAGCATGCACATGTCGCCCCCATAGCTGTGCCTCTCTTTTGTAGAAAATACTTGTTCTTAAAAACAAAATAGTTATGTGTCAGAAATTGCAAAATTGCAGAAGATCCATGATCACTTTGGACAGATATGTTGATAGATTCTGCATAGACAGATACAATGTTGTAGCTTTAAGGCTATGATTATGATTTATACTATTATGAAGGGATTCTACATCGCAAGTCGCAATGACTGTCATTATCGACTATTATGTGTTCTAAACAAGATAGCATATCCATTGTGTCCCTTATATACGACGGCAATGTTTCTACTGAGAGGCGTAAATACTGTAGGGTGCAGGGTGTCCATGCAGACATTTTCATCCCACTTTGCACCTGTTTTTATTTTATGTGTACTTAAATAAAATTGTGTGATATTTGTGGCATACCCGTATGCTCCTTATGGGATTCTTTTCTCTTTATATGTATGTATGTACATTTTATCCACATACACATTGGCCTGCTCGCTGAGATTTCCTATACCAGAGTCTTTCGGTTGTCCTGGTGGTGGGTGTCTTTTTTTATGCACCATAGGCAAACTGTAAAAGGTGGCCAGTTTAGGTGTCTTTTTATAGATACAGTTGAATTCTTGTTTTGAGATGCCACATTTCTTATTTGATCCTTATTTGACAGGCCAAAATTGAGTTATGTTCCAATGATTTTGCCTAAATTGTTAAAAATTCACTTTTTTTTGATTGAAAGAGGTGAAATACAGATTTATCTGAACTTACTGTGTTGGTGACCACGCAAAACTAAGTGGAAATCGACAGCATTAACTTGCATGTGTGCGACTGCGACAGTGCTGTCCATGCAAAACGGAGTTTTCCGGCTGCCGTAATACTTTGTAGTAAAGATTGGTGTTTGGAAATCATATGCGTTTCATTAAATTTGTGTGCATGCGCAGTACAGGTATTGCCAATTGAATGGAATGCATAAATTAGGGATTTTTGGCTTTTACAATCTCACAGATATTGGGTGATTTATAGCATATCCCTACAAACATTTTCTATGTACTTTTACATTCACTGCTAATTTCTATCCACAAAGTCTGTACATTTTCATCAATTCCTTCATAATCATTTCCCCTTATAATACGTTTTATATCCGGTGTAACATTTTAACAAACCACCACCTCTTCTATTTTCCTGATACCTTAGGAAAAGGAAATAACCCTCTAAATCAGTGGTTCCCAACCGCAGTCCTCAAGGACCAGTAACAGTGCAGGTTTTAAGGATATCCCGGCTTGAGCACAGGTGGTTCAGTCACAATGATTGGGCCACTTGTGCTAATGAGAGGATTGCCTTAAAACTGCACTGTTATTGGTCCTTGAGAACTGGAGTTGGGAACCACTGCTCTAAATGAACTGCCCAGTCATGAGTTTCACAGCACCATGTTTCAGTAATGCCTATTGTCATGATAATATCATGAGATATTATGTATTGTAATCTTACTGATGCTTCAGGGGTTAATGGTGCAATCAGTTGGGTTTAAAAATACAATCATGGGGGTTATGACTTGTCATGAATCTGTGCGAGGTTCAAAGGGACTTGATTGAATTTGGGTACTAAAAATACAAAGCAATGGTTTTGACAGAGCTGGAAGTAAGTTGTGGCTATCCTATACAATCCCAAAGATGTGAAACATGGAACCAGGGACTTGACAGCAATGGTGACGTATATAATTTTGATATTTACTTTCGTGGCAGGGAGACAAACGCAATAAGACCAGAAATGGGCAGTTTTGCAGGTACTGGGGAACAGATATTAATTTGTCACTCAGGTTTAGGGGTAAGCCATTCATGCTTAGTCTTGTCGCGTCCACCATGAGTGCATTGATCTGACTCGTGTGTGTAAGTATTAGTTAAGGAAAGTTATGACTACATTTAGATATTGAAGAGGAGTTTAAAGTCATTTGTGAAAGGTTTTTCTTTTACCATTTCATAAACCTGTTAATCTAACAGCTGATTTAGGACAGGGGTGAGCTCATGCTGTTTCCACGAGGAAAGAATGTATTTAAGTCTGAGAAAAGATTATAAAAATTAGATTTCAACACACGAGTGTTTGGACTTAACAGGTGATATTTCATGTTCTGTACCAGTGACCCTACATTGTAGGGAAGTTTTACCATAGGGGTTAAGGGAAGCATTTATGATCCAATCGGTCTTTGGGAACGGGCTAGAAGAAGGGGCTAAGGACCCCCAAACCATTGTCCCCCTTATTCACGTATACCCTTTTCCCCTCTGTCTTTCCCTTCCCTCCTCCCCTTACCCCTCTTTCCCTCCCTGTCCTCATGTAGCATTATACAGTATATAGAGTTTGAGGGTCTCGTATTACTGTGCATACATTTTCTATTGTCATTTGACATTTTTCTCTACACTGTATATGTACTTCACGCACATTGTGCATTTGTGTACATTGCCATACGTATTTACTTATACATTAAAACTATCAATTGGCATATCCATAATCTCTTCAAATTCATTACTTGATTGTTGGGAACTCCTCCCCTTTTTGTTCAGTGTATAAATATGATTTCAATTCAGTAAGGGGTTAATATTTACTCTTTGGAGGCACCTTTGCAGAGGAGAAAGGTGAGTTGGCTAAAGTAGCTTTATGTTTTAACCCTGGTTGCATGTGTAATTTGTGTGCCGTTTGTGACAGGTGGTATATGGGGACGGATTTAGGGGAGATGTTACTCATCTGAGGGACCTTTGCGAAGGTGAAGGGTGGGGCGGCTTGCAAGCTGTGTATTAATCTTTGTCCTTAAGGGGAGATATTATCCATTTGAGGCACCTTTGCGGAGTCGAAAATTGGGACCGCCTTTAAGCAGAATATTAACCCTTGTCCCGTGTGCAGGTCACGTGCTCACATGGGTGTCATATGTGACACCTATGATATCATACTGCTTCCTTCTAACTATTAAATCAAGCTGCTCCATTTTATCTGTCAGGCTTATTGCATTAGCAAGCATGTACTTTAGTTGTTCTATAGTCTGCAGTAGTGTTATCTTATCTGCTCGTGCCTTTTTACTCCAATTTAATCTTTAGAAGTTTTAGTATTATCTATATTTAATTTGAGTGCCTCCCTGCATGCCAGACTCAACTCCCCCTCCCCCCCTCTCCCCTGCTCCCCTCCCCCTCTCCCCCGCTATGTACATATGCGTGTGTAGATAAATGGCTTTGTAACCCTTTCTAGACTGATGAACATCAATAACTGCTTTTCTGAGGACCTCTGAGATTTCTTTTGATCGTGGCATGATGTGGTTCCAACTCCTGTATGGTGAAGATCAAACTCACAACATTTCTGAGGTTTATATAGGGCGGGGCCTCCCAAATTCACCCCTGAAGATCTACCTAATTATTTAAACAACTTATTCTAGTTTGTATAATCAGGGTTTCACTTACTTTTTCACATACCTTGACTCCTAATTACTCATTGTTTGTCTAATTCGTACATAAGTTTGTTTCAAAAGAGATTCAATTGCTTAATATAAACTCTATTGGATATTTAAGAAAAGATTGGTTTAGATTCAAGAAAGTTATCATGGAAAAACTATGGAATTTTCATAATTATCACTGGGGCTCATAAACATTTTCTTACCACTGTACAGTATATACCTACGCTGAGGCTCTATTGTGTATAGATATACAGTAGGGAGCTGAGACTTTTATGAGTATATAGATACGGGGAGCAGGTGAAGAAGAGAAAAACGGAGCACTATATCCATCAGCAAAGGAACCACCAGGAAAGCGTTCCCATAATTAAAAAGCTAATTTAATGGATCTAGAATAAATACAACACACACCAACGCATTTCGGACTTGTGATAGTCCTTTCTCAAGGTGAATGCACACATCACATAACAATTACAATTTATACTGATCGTGGCATAACGGGGACCAACCGCAATCACTTCCGGGTTCGTCACGTGCCGCGGGCCGTAGCCCCTGACCTGTGACGTAAACACACCGGATAATGCAACGTGATTGCATAACTGATCCCGACGTGCGCGTCACTGCGCCAATAGGAGCCGAGGGTGTGCGCATACACAAAGGAACACGCATAACTAACACAACATCTCTGAGTACTAATATGGAAACAGCGCGTGATGTAAGCACGTCGATCGGCGCGTGAAAAATTCACAATGCATCACGTTGCTATGTAACCAGACCCCTCGTCTGTCAGGAAGGTTAAGTCAAAATGAAACAACTTTATTAAACGTACATATTAAACAACAATTATCCCATTAGTAAGTACTAGGAATATAAGAAAGATTAAAATCAATTGAAACAAACTTAAAAATTAAAAACAATTGAATAAGCCAACCACCTCACTTGTAAGGTATCCTTAAATCGTAACACGACTTGTGCAATACTTGTGATGGTTTACGAACCGCCCAGTCATTTAAATATAACATTGAAATATAATGTACTAAACATAGCTTTGTTCGAAAAACCCTTTAGAGAGAATAGAAAATGAGACACTCTCAATAACAATTTCTAGAATAAAGCAATATAATATCAATTCTATTATATATATATATATATATATATATATATATATATATATATATTGCAAAATCATTTCTTATAATTATCAAATGTTATTAAGAAAATCTGTGCTATTGCCTATACAAAAAACTTTGTTGAGAGAGACATTCAAGTATCAAAAAGGAGGGGCCCTATGTCCCAGTCAGAATTGAGACCATTGGGGATAAGGGTTTGTAAAATAAAAATCCAAAAGAGTTCTCTTCTATTAAGGATATTTAATCTATTGCCTCCTCTGATCGGACGAGGTACATGTTCAATACCCTGAAATGACATATTGTTCACGTCACCCATGTTACAGTTACTAAAATGAAGGGATGCAGGATGATTGATATCTTTTTTGATAATAAGGCGAATGTGTTCGAGTATACGCACTTTTAAACATCTAATAGTTCGTCCCATATATTGTTTTCCACACCCGCACTTTAACAAATACACCACATAAGTGGTATCACAATTAATAAATGAATTTATGTGATATCTTTTACCTGTTTTCTTAGAGAAAAACTCAGACTTGCATTCCATGTATTTACATGCTTTGCACTTTGAGCAAGTGAAGCTTCCTTTGGGTAATTTATTTTGTATGACATTAGCTGAGGAAAACACACTTGGAGAAACAAAGTTCGCGACAGTTTTAGCTCTTCTAAAAACTAATTTGGGCCCTTCCTCATAAATGGAGGGTAAAACTGGATCTGCAGCAAACACTCCCCAATGTTTTTTTAACTATCTCTCTAATTTGACTGGCTTAATTGTTATGTTGAACAACAAAAAAGGGAGAGTTAGAGTGCACCTTGGGTTGATCATGATTTGTATCCAACAAGACAGATCTATCCATATTGAAAACATCTAAAAATGCCCTGTTTAAGTCCCTTCTTTGGTAACCTCTCGCTTCAAAACGTTCCATTAGCTCTTTAGATTGTTTAAGAAAATCATCTTCATTTGTACAAATTCTTCTCAATCTGATGAGTTTGCCTTTTGGTATACCTTTTATTAAAGATTTCGGGTGGCAGCTGTCAGCCCGCAAAAACGTGTTACGTGCATTTAGTTTACGATAAACTTTGGTAATAATATTTTTGTGCATATCAATAGAAAGTAATAAATCCAAAAAGTGAATGTGATAAAGATTATAATTAATGGTGAATTTTAAATTAAAATCATTGTCATTAAGATAATTAGTGAATAAAATAAGTGAGTGCTCATCCCCATTCCAAATAAAGATAAGGTCGTCAATATAACGCCTATAAAAAGTGATAAAGTGTCTATAAGGATTTTTATCTCCAAACACGTGGACCGACTCCCACCAACCTAAGAAAAGTTTGGCGTAAGAGAGGGCAAAACAAGTGCCCTTAGCGGTACCACGTGTTTGGAGATAAAAATCTCCATCAAACATAAAATAATTGCGGGTTAACAAAAACCGGATTGCATTTAAAATAAATGTGCTTTGTGCTGGTGAAAGATCCGATTGTTGTAAAAAAACCTGACAGCTGCCAACCCATGCTCATGCATTATGACTGTGTAGAATTACGTAATGTCAAGTGTGAGCCAAATAAAATTTGTTTCCCATTTGATGGAATCCAATTGAGCCATAAGGTCACAGCTGTCCTTAATATATGATGGCAATAATTGCACAATAGACTGCAAAAAGTGATCAACATATCTTGAAACACCATCTCCCAAAGATCCAATACTAGAGACAATCGGCCTCCCAGGTGGGGAGACCAATGTCTTATGGATCTTTGGGAGATGGTGAAAGATAGGAATAATTGGGTAGGGGCGAAATAGGAACCCCAACTCCTTGGCATCCAAGGCACCCAAAATAGAACCATCATCCAAAAGGGTTCTTAATTCTTTGATGAAAATTGCAGTGGCATCATCAAAGAATTAAGAACCCTTTTGCATGGGTTGGCAGCTGTCAGGTTTTTCTTACAACAATCGGATCTTTCACCAGCACAAAGCACATTTATTTTAAATGCAATCCGGTTTTTGTTAACCCGCAATTATTTTATGTTTGATGGAGATTTTTATCTCCAAACACGTGGTACCGCTATGGGCACTAGATTTGCCCCCTCTTACGCCAACCTTTTCTTAGGTTGGTGGGAGTCGGTCCACGTGTTTGGAGATAAAAATCCTTATAGACACTTTAACACTTTTTATAGGCGTTATATTGACGACCTTATCTTTATTTGGAATGGGGATGAGCACTCACTTATTTTATTCACTAATTATCTTAATGACAATGATTTTAATTTAAAATTCACCATTAATTATAATCTTTATCACATTCACTTTTTGGATTTATTACTTTCTATTGATATGCACAAAAATATTATTACCACAGTTTATCGTAAACTAAATACACGTAACACGTTTTTGCGGGCTGACAGCTGCCACCCGAAATCTTTAATAAAAGGTATACCAAAAGGCAAACTCATCAGATTGAGAAGAATTTGTACAAATGAAGATGATTTTCTTAAACAATCTAAAGAGCTAATGGAACGTTTTGAAGCGAGAGGTTACCAAAGAAGGGACTTAAACAGGGCATTTTTAGATGTTTTCAATATGGATAGATCTGTCTTGTTGGATACAAATCGTGATCAACCCAAGGTGCACTCTAACGCTCCCTTTTTTGTTGTTCAACATAACAATCAAGCCAGTCAAATTAGAGAGATAGTTAAAAAACATTGGGGAGTGTTTGCTGCAGATCCAGTTTTATACTCCATTTATGAGGAAGAGCCCAAATTAGTTTTTAGAAGAGCTAAAACTGTCGCGAACTATGTTTCTCCAAGTGTGTTTTCCTCAGCTAATGTCATACAAAATAAATTACAAAAGGAAGCTTCACTTGCTCAAAGTGCAAAGCATGTAAATACATGGAATGCAAGTCTGAGTTTTTCTCTAAGAAAACAGGTAAAAGATATCACATAAATTCATTTATTAATTGTGATACCACTTATGTGGTGTATTTGTTAAAGTGCGGGTGTGGAAAACAATATATGGGCCGAACTATTAGATGTTTAAAAGTGCGTATACTCGAACACATTCGCCTTATTATCAAAAAAGATATCAATCATCCTGTATCCCTTCATTTTAGTAACTGTAACATGGGTGACGTGAACTATATGTCATTTCAGAGTATTGAACATGTACCTCGTCCGATCAGAGGAGGCAATAGATTAAATATCCTTAATAGAAGAGAACTCTTTTGGATTTTTATTTGTATAGGCAATAGCACAGATTTTCTTAATAACATTTGATAATTATAAGAAATGATTTTGCAATATATATATATATATAATAGAATTGATATTATATTGCTTTATTCTAGAAATTGTTATTGAGAGTGTCTCATTTTCTATTCTCTCTAAAGGGTTTTTCGAACAAAGCTATGTTTAGTACATTATATTTCAATGTTATATTTAAATGACTGGGCGGTTCGTAAACCATCACAAGTATTGCACAAGTCGTGTTACGATTTAAGGATACCTTACAAGTGAGGTGGTTGGCTTATTCAATTGTTTTTAATCTTTAAGTTTGTTTCAATTGATTTTAATCTTTCTTATATTCCTAGTACTTACTAATGGGATAATTGTTGTTTAATATGTACGTTTAATAAAGTTGTTTCATTTTGACTTAACCTTCCTGACAGACGAGGGGTCTGGTTACATAGCAACGTGATGCATTGTGAATTTTTCACGCGCCGATCGACGTGCTTACATCACGCGCTGTTTCCATATTAGTACTCAGAGATGTTGTGTTAGTTATGCGTGTTCCTTTGTGTATGCGCACACTACACCCCTCGGGTCCTATTGGCGCAGTGACGCGCACGTCGGGATCAGTTATGCAATCACATTGCACTATCCGGTGTGTGTTTACGTCACAGGTCAGGGGCTACGGCCCGCGGCACGTGACGAACCCGGAAGTGATTGCGGTTGGTCCCCGTTATGCCAGGATCAGTATAAATTGTAATTGTTATGTGATGTGTGCATTCACCTTGAGAAAGGACTATCACAAGTCCGAAACGCGTTGGTGTGTGTTGTATTTATTCTGGATCCATTAAATTAGCTTTTTAATTATGGGAACGCTTTCCTGGTGGTTCCTTTTGCTGATGGATATAGTGCTCCGTTTTTATCTTCTTCACCTGCTCTGATGTCTACATAGTAACGGAAGCACACTCAACCCTGGGTCTCTGGATTTATGGGACAAATCACTCATCATGGATAAGAACCCCAAGTGAGTCTGTTCCAGTTTGACCTTTGATTTATATTTTTATACAATTAGGGTGTTATAATCTACTGGACACCGGCAGGTGTAAATGACTTTGTCCTTACTGCTTTGCATTGTGGGATCATTTTAACCAGGCTATATCCTTTTGGACATTCAATTAATATACGGTTGTTTTTCCTAGCATTATTATTTTTCTACCACAGTTCTTCTTTTAGAGCACCAAACAACACGCTTTTCTATATACTGTAGATACGGGGAGCCTGGGAGCTGAGGATGTGATGTGTACTGTGTATATGCAGACAGAAGTTCATTTGTTTTAAATGCCTTTTTATTTGCAGCAAAAAAAAATGTACAAAACAATATTCCGCCTGAAATACAGAAGGTCGCCAGATTAGACCTTGCAGCAGCGGGCTGAGGCCCAGTCCATGTCCTTACACTGACAGTTACAGGTGTTCCCGTCCTTAACATTCCATGAGCCACAACTCTTACCGCAGGAGCAGGACACGAGAGTGTATCCTGCAAGAACAAAGCGAGATAGGTTAATCAACGCTATGCAGCAGGGAAATGAAATAACGCTCTGTGAGTCCCGGAAAGAGGTTTACGTGACACTGTAGGGCTCTGACGGACTCTGACAGCAAGAAGGGGAAGGGACACTCTGCAGGGAGGGAGTCACACTCTCGGGCCCAGATTAGCCATTAGGCACGTGCCTAGGAATCCTCAAGGTTAGGGGGGCAAACGGGGTCGCAACAATAGGAGTAGCAGGACAACTGTCCCTAGCAGGAGGCAGAATGGGGCCAGGCTGAGATAATTGTTTTAAAGGCTGACTGGTGTGTGGTGCGGCGCGTGCAACAACAGCGGCGTGCGCACCACACACCAGTCACTAACTTGAATTAGACAGGTCTCAGTGTCTTGCGTGTTGGCTCATGCAGTGCAGAGGCACGTCAGCCAGCAGGGAAGACAACACGATTGTGTTCTCGTGTGGCGATGTGGTCACGTGTTGCGCTGGGAGCCAATATGAGGGACCAGTGGGAGCGCAGTGCTTTGAGCTGCTGGGCTGCACCCCCACCATTTTGGCTATGCCCCCCGTACCTCCCATTGCTCCCTACAGACCGCAGATCGCGGTTTAAAGCTGTGCACGCACCGCCAGGATGCCAGGGGCATATACAGCAGCCACCACCGGGACTTAACCTTAAACAGGGCCCTGTATGCACTTCCTCACTCGCCTTCCTTCCTGTACCCCCTGCCTCTCTCCCTCCCACCTGCACTCACTGCCCCCCCACTTCCTTCTCTTTCACCCACTGCCCTCATCTCCCTCTCTTGCACCCACTCACCCCCTGTCTCCCTCTCCTGCACCCCTGTCTCCCTCTCCTGCACCCACTGACCCCTCTCCTGCACCCACTGCCCTGTCTCCCCCTCTGGCACCCACTGCCCTCCTATCTCCCTCTCCTGCCCTCACTGCCCCCTGTCTCCCTCTCCTGCATTCACTGTCCCCGTCTCCCTCCTGCACCAATTGCCATCCTGTCTCCCTCTCCTGCACTCACTGCCCCTGTCTCCCTCTCGTGCACCCACTGCCCCCCGTCTCCTTCTCCTGCACCCACTGCCCCCCTGTTTCCCTCTCCTGCACCAATTGCACCCTGTCTCCCTCTCCTGCATTCACTGCCCCCGGTCTCCCTCTCCTAAAAAAATAGGATTTAAAGCAGATTCTCTCATTTATAAATCTTCCCATTTCCGTTGCGGCCCTCGTCCTGCAGCGTTGAGTTGTCATGGTAATGCTGCAGGGTCCCCAAAGTCTTAGGGGCCCAGAGGGTCCTAATCTGGCACTGCTCAGGCCGAGGTCATGTGATAAGCTTTTAGGTGGGGCTCAGTGAGCAGAATTAAGTGTGGCTTTGCAGGGCGGGGTTAAGTGATATAGTGCAGGATTTGGGGAGTGGTTAAGTGATGATCTCTTGTTCTTGGGAAGGAAATAAGCAATGCTTTGCAGGCAAAGGGTTAATTGATGCTCTGCGAGTCACAGGGATAAATTAAGTGATGCTCTGCAGGTCTCAGGGATAAATGAAGAATCCTTCTGCAAGTTTTTGGGAGTTTAATTGATGCATTGCAGGTTTTAAGAAACAAGGACGTGGTGTTCTGCATGAACTGGGGAGAGATTGTGAAGTTTGACAGGATTGAAGGAGAGGTTAAGTGACTGCAGGGAAGGGAATTGACAATGCTTTGCAGGAGAGGAGTAAAGCAATTCTCTGTGGGATCAGTAAATGCTCCGCAGGGGGGCGAGGTAAAAAGGTTTATTGGGAGTAGATAAAAGGCTATCAAGGGGAGGACCTAATTGTCAACCCTTAGGAAGGGGTAAAATCCCCAAAAGGAGGTGCTGAGATATCCACTTACCTCTTTGGCATTTGGCGGTGGCCCCGTTTCCTTTGCTGTCTGTGCAGACTAGTTTCGCTGAGCTTCCTCCTCCTCCTCCTCCTCCTCCACTTCCCGGGTATCCAGTATTACCTCCAGATCCAGGACCTCCTCCTCCACCATGATTACCTCCTCCTGGTCCTCCTCCTCCTGGGTAGTTATTTGGTCCTCCAGAATTTCCACCCCATCCCCAGAACTGAGCATCTGCAGAAAGATACAGGTTACACAGGCTGCCAGGCTCTGAGAGTGTATGTACAGTCCCAGAGGTGGCAGGCTCTGTGTGTGTGTGTGTGTGTGTGTGTGTGTGTGTGTGTGTGTGTGTGTGTGTGTGTGTGTGTGTGTGTGTGTGTGTGTGTGTGTGTGTGTGTACAGTCCCAGAGATAGCAGGATGTGTGTGTGTGTGTGTGTGTGTGTGTGTGCGCGTGCGTGCGTGCGTGCGTGCGTGTGTGTGTGTGTGTGTGTGTGTACAGTCCCAGAGGTGGCAGGCTGTGTGTGTGTGTGTGTACAGTCCCAGAGGTGGCAGGCTGTGTGTGTGTGTGTGTGTGTGTGTGTGTGTGTGTGTGTGTGTGTGTGTGTGTGTGTGTGTGTGTGTACAGTCGCAGAGGTGGCAGGGTGTGTGTGTGTGTGTGTGTGTGTGTGTGTGTGTGTGTGTGTGTGTGTGCATGTGTGAACAGTCCCAGATGTAGCAGGCTGTGTGTGTGTGCAGTTCAAGAATATAGTCCCAGGTGTATGTGTGTGTGTGTCCCAGAGGTGGTTGACTCTGTGTGTAAAACAGGCAGTGAGTGGCGGATTTCCCATTCGGCCCAGGCCAGGGTGGCAAAATTTGGGGGCAGCAAAAATGTCTGCGCTCTCAGGCCTATCAGACCTAATGGGAATGCATTTACTTGTGTCCTGCCGCGCTCTATCTCCTTTGGAAACCCAGCATCAAATGACGCTGTGGACATGGCAGCAAGGAGGCAGCCAACACAGCTAAGTGCCTAGAGGCGGCGGATTTTCAAATCCGCCGCTGACAACAGGGCTGGCGTGATGGCGGTGCCATCGGTACCACTGCACCAAGACCCACTGTACAGAGGCCTCGAGCTCCTCCACAAAACAATTAAACTGATTGCCGGGGGAGAGCGCGGGTCCTCTGTAACTCTCTTACCTTATCCTTCGTGATCTCTTCCTGAAGCGTTCCTCATCATGGAGTTGCAACGTCAAATGGCATCACATAGCCATGACAATGGGATGCCCTGCGGCAATGCGACGCCATTTGATGTTGCAGCGTTATGATGAAGGGCCCAACAGGAAGAGATTGCGAAGGAGAAGGTAAGAGGCCCCGCACCACATGTTCCTGCACCGAGCCCCGCAATAATCCCAGCCGGCCCTGGTCCCAGAGGTGGCAGACATTATGTGTGTGTGTACAGTCCCAGAGGTGGCAGGCATTATGTGTGTGTGTACAGTCCCAGAGGTGGCAGGCATTATGTGTGTGTGTACAGTCCCAGAGGTGGCAGGCATTATGTGTGTGTGTACAGTCCCAGAGGTGGCAGGCATTATGTGTGTGTACAGTCCAGGGGTGGCAGGCATTATGTGTGTGTGTACAGTCCCAGAGGTGGCAGACTGTGTATGTGTGTGTGTGTGTGTGTGTGTGTGTGTGTGTGTGTGTGTGTGTGTGTGTGTGTGTGTGTGTGTGTGTGTGTGTGTGTGTGTGTGTGTGTACAGTCCCAGAGGTGGCAGGCTGTGTGTGTGTATACAGTCCCCGAGGTGGCCGGCTGTGTGTGTTTGTGTGTGTGTGTACATGTAAAGTCCCAGAGGTGGCAAGCTCTGTGTGTACAGTCACAGAGGTGGCAGGCTCTGTGTGTGTATAGTCTCGTGTGGTAGCTCTCTGTGTTTACAATTGCAGAGGTGACAAGCTTGGTGTATAGTCCTAGATGTGGCATGCTCTGTGTGGGTACAGTCCTAGGTAGCAGGCCCTGTTTGTGTACATACTCCTAGACATAACAGGAACTGTTTTGTAGTCCTACTGGACCCTGGCACCTCTAGGACTACACACAAACAAAGGTGTATAGTCCTAGAGGTTCCAGGCTCTGTAGGGGAATAGTCCTAGAGGTTACTTACTGGATAATGCTATGAGGAGGCAGCAGACGAGGAGCGACAGAGACTTCATCTTTCTGCAATGAGAGAGAAACTAGAACACTTTGCTACTCCAGCACCGAGCCCTTCAACACCCCCCCTAAAACACACACCTTCGTCTTTCAGCCCACTCTGCTATAAATGTAGTGACACCCTAACACACACACACAGCTCCGTCACTGCACCTCCACCCTGTCCTGCTGCAGCCTCTGCTATTCCTACACTGACCGTTCTTGCACACCTCAATCCTACATCCGCTACTATTCCTGTATTTATCCCATGCTATTTCTGTATTTATCCCACATACAATGCTGCCCTGTAGCCCTGCTATTCCTGTGCTTCCCACCCACACCCCCATCCTGAACACTCTGCTATTCTCACACACCTTCACCCCAAACCAAACACAGACATTACACTATATGCATCTGAACAACCCCATTTAAACACACCTCTGCTAATCCACTAAAATTATGCTTTAACGCAAATACACGGCACCTTGCTCTCTGCTATTTACACACACACACACACACTCTCTCTCTCTCTCTCTCTCTCTCTCTCTCTCTCTCTCTCTCTCTCTCTCTCTCTCTCTCTCTCTCTCTCTCTCTCTCTCTCTCTCTCTCTCTCTCACTCACCTCCCTTTACAGAGTACAGACACTGCACCTTCTGCACTATTACCCCTTATATATACTCCCTCTGCTATTACCACCCTATAGGGTGTGTTCCCTTGGGAATTGCCACAGGGTTTACTTGTGCCATCCCATATAATTATTCTGGCAGTGTAGGGAGTGCCCTCCCTGCCATTTCAGAGGCAGTGACCTGACAGGTTTTGAGGGAATACCCAATAATGGTTCCAAGTATCTGAGTATCCTCTTAATGTATAGGGTGATCTTATGAGGGCAGCTGATCTGTGTTATAGTGTGATTCTATTAAAAGTCTGTGGGGGCAGTTGTTGTAATAAGGTGAACCTATTAAAGTCTATGGAGGGATACTGATCTTACAAAGTTACATAGTTACTTAGTAGATGAGGTTGAAAAAAGGCGTACGTCCATCAAGCTCAACCTATGCTAAATTTAGACAACAGATACTTTATCCTATATCCAAACTTACAATATATTGATCCAGTGGAAGGCAAACAAAAAACCCCAGTGAAATATCCAAGGGGGAAAATAAATTCCTTCCTGGCTCCAAATATTGGCAATCAGATTGCTCCCTGGACAAAAGCAAGAAAAGGCAGAAAGCGCACTGAGAAACCGTTTGGTACAATATGTGTATTTGAAAAAAGTCCTCCAAAGCACTACATAATAAAACAATATGTATAATAGGAGACAGAGATTTACGATGTTGTGATTAAATGTAATGGAAGTTGGGAACGGGAGATCCGGATGGGCAGCCGCCGGGATAGGTGATGAGGATCCAGACCGCAATCTCCGTCAGCTATGCCGATACCTCTCTCTACCGGTCTGATGCTCCACGAATGGAATCGCGTGCAGCAACCTCACACGACCTCTACGCATTTCGCATTTGCGTGCTTCGTCAGGAGTAGTGATGTACCGGGTACCGGATACTACCCGGTACCCGGCGTTACACGGCCGCTTTTCAGCTAACCCGGAAATTACTCGGACCCGGCTGCTGGTACCCTGGTAATGTCAGGGTAGTTGAAAAGTTTCTCTTACTTACCTGCTGGAAGCCCGCGGCCGACATCTGAACAGGTAAGCAGAGGTGCGGGGGCGGCATCAGCGTCAGTGTGGGGCCCGCGCGGGAGCTGCAGGACTCCATACTGCACTGTGAGCTGGGACCATGCGACCGGAGCAGGAGAAGAAGCTTTCCTATTGGACAGCTGGCCCGTAGTGACCCTATGGCGTGACGTCACGCCGCAGCACTCGATACACGGATACACGCGCCAGCTACGTTGTTGCTGGAGCTCCTGTTTGTGTATCTTCTATGGGCAGTATGAATCAGCTCCAATGAACTGAAACTAAGCTAAGTACATTGTTTCTCAGCTATCCCCTTATGCAATATAGTGTTATCATGCGCTTTATGGGGTTTATTCAGGAGTACTTTGATTCCGTGTTACAGTGGCAATTGACAACTAATATGATTACTGCTGTCTGTGCTTTTCTAATACAGTACCTACTACGAGTGCTATGATATTGCAGCACTCACACATTACCAGCATGTGTTCTTACACTTTATTTTATATACAGTACTCACTAAGTGTTTGACTTTACTTTGAGGACTCTAGTATGATACTTATTACTTTTTGTATTTACTTGTGATGATCTGTGATGACCCTACCATATTATCCTATACACATTTACTTCTCATATACTTGTGAATGCTTATGATATTTATGGTTTAAGAGGCTAAAACTGGATACGGTCACTGAACCGTGCCTCTGGGCTCTATATATGCATATTTTATGCTAGCCCTATTTAGGGTCCTATTTCTTCACTGTACTGTCCTCATTTATGGATTATGATGTTCTTATGTATGTAGGTAACCACTATTTACCAACGTGTGCTTGTGTTGTGACTACACGCTGTTATACATGTACACTAATATGTGACACTAGCTTTGTACTTTAGATTGGCCATTTTTTGGTAATTATTTTGTGCTATTTGATTATATTCCTCTAGACTCAGTACCGGTAGATATTATTTTATTATACTGCCGTTTTTTTTAGATAATAGTACATCTTTACTGCATGCAGGTACTTTTTTCTGTTGGAATTAATCCTTACATACTCTAGCCTATATATCATTTGGCCATTTGTAGTGTTTCCTTAGGTCTTCTTCCCTACTGACTCGATGTGGAGGCTTCTTTTGTTATGTCATTAGGGGGTGGTCTTGGACTTTCTTACCACGCCCCTCTGTACAAATATATTTTTACTATTCATTAAATTAATTTTAACTATATTTCACTTACCTCACTATATCCATCTGAGTGCATTCATGAGGATACCTTTCTGTTTGTTTTTTGCTTATGACCTCTTTATCCCTTTTTGCACCGGATGAAATGTCTGATTACACCATTTATTACTTCATTACTTCAAGCTGATGCGGGAGCTTTTTCCCTTCTCCCCCCTTTCCCTTGTTTTATACCGTCAGTCAGAATATCAGCCAAATTGATTTCTTCATCTCTGTCATCAAATGGCCATAGCACGGGACTGACTTTACCTTTTTTCTTCTTCTTTTTCTTCTGGTAATAAAGGCATCGCCTGGGCAGAGGGGGTGATACATTTCTGCAGCAGAGCTTTGCTGCAAGTGACACATACAGAGCAATCAATACACATATACATCCAATCAGACGCTTCGCTCCTAGGGAACCTACCCACCCACCAATGACCAGAGGCTCCCATGCTATAAAAAAAACCACAACATTGTTCTTTGATTAGTGCATAAACAACGCCTTTTTGATTCAAGGATGTAATCCAAAGTCATTCTATTTTGCAGGGCCATAAACCTCATCTGTACCTGTTCTTGATTAAAAGCATTAATGGCTAATGTGGTGTGATTAAGGACTTTATCCAAAATATCAGTTAGTTCATTAAATCTATCATATAGCAAACACACTCCTTTTGTTGGGAAAAGACTAGCACATTGTGGTGGCAAAGGGATTTCTGAGAATTGTTGGGGGCTAATTTCTACTGGGAGCGACTGCACAAACATCCTCCTCGCACGCATCTTTCATACTGCATTTACTCAGAATGGCAAAACAGCAAAATGTTTGCTATGGTCAAAATGTATGATTTGTCCTTGTGGTTGACTCATGCCCCTGGGTGACCTCCCACCTTCCTCATATCATTATATCCAATCTTCTCAGTCCCACCCCATAACCTTAAGAAACAGTATATTTAAAGAACAGTTAACCATGTCATAGTCCTGCTGGATCAAGAAGTGGTCCTTTTGTGCATAACTTCATTCCTTTCCGGCCATTATCTCGACCCAGTTGATTTCTTCTTTGGTCTCTTCTTCTGGGGGACTGCCGACATCATCACCGAAAAGAGGCATAGTGTTGGTGGGGGATTGCAGCGCACTTCTGGACCAAAGTTTTACTGTACTTAACACATACATAGAGAGCAATGAGTAGGACAGACACACACACACAAAAACATACGCTAGCTTCGCTTCCAGAGAACCAATCCAACCACCAAGTCCCAACGAATCCCATCCCTCATCTCTACCTTTAAACGCGGGAACCACTTTTCCCAAATAACATAACCTGGTCTAGTTGCAGGGTAATTTTCTATCTGGCCTTCTAACACAGAGTCAATAACTTCCCTAGGGTAAACTCGTATTTCTACACCCTTCGTAACCAATTTCTCATATACAGTATGGTTCTATAAGTGTCTGAACATATTGTCCTTTTCCCAAGGGGTTAAATGTAACTCTCTTGTTCTTGGGGTGCAACTTATTGGGTATGGATAGTACATTGGGGTACATTGCACATAAGATGTGGGCTTTGTTTACCAGGATTCCATTATGTGACGAAAAAAATGTTCATATATACTATACACAGACAATAAAAACAAAATAAAAATTACTAAACAAAATACACCTGTTACTACCCTATCATCTCTGTGTGTACACTACTTACACAAACCTAATAGAATATACATTTTATTTAAAGTAATAAAAACTGTAAAGAAAAAAGGATTATTAAAAAGTTCAAAGTTCATGTGTTGAGGCCCGGACATTTGCCTGTGTCTTTCTCCTCCGTTGGTTATTGGCAGGGATTATTATGTAGCAGCTGTGTCTCTAGGTCTTTCCACCTTGGCTATGGTTGTGAGTAGTATTTGAAAGGGCCTTTACATCTGGGATGAAGAGCATGCTTGTGTAGGAATTGCTTGACCCTTAACCTCGTCTCGAGTAGGTGCACTTTCAAATTTGACCCATGCCTAGAGAGACTCAAAAATATATTAGTTGCATACAATACTTACTAATTGTTTTACTAAGCTGTCATTGTGGTCTTGACTTTGCTACAATCTAATTCACATTCACATTGAATGAGATAAACCATAAACATGGTGAAGCAGTTAATAAAACTGTTTACTGTATATCCTTCTTTGGTAACATGAAGTGGCATGTTTATCTGTTAACATGTGTTTGCAGGTCTTACATTTATTACATCTGTAGTTACCCAATATTTCAAAATGGGCTCTCAACGTTTTGGGTTCCCGATTGGAAGGTCTTAGTTGGCTTGGGGCTAATATAACCCTTAGATTCTCGGCCTTTCTGAATGTTACTTGGGGTCTTTTTCTAACAGAGGGCAAGAACATTCCAGTGCTTGTTAACAGTTTTTTTAATGGATGTATGGGCACCCTTGTACTGTATAACAAACATCAGAAACTTTTTCACTCCTGTAGAGGTTTTAGTCTTTCTGCGATTTGCATCCAAACTGACAGGCATAGCTCCTATTTGTGGCTGAGTACTGTATCAATATTGTTATCAGGGTCATTTCTTTTTTTTATATATTCCGATATTGTAATAGACCATTCTGTTTCTTTTTGTTGGCTTTAATAATAGAGTGATTAATAAGGTCCTCCTTGTAATCTTTCTGGAGGAAACTATCTTTAAGGAATGTTACTTGTTCTTGAAACTGTTCTTCATGGGTACAGTTCCTTTTAAGTCTGAGGAATTAATTGTAAGTGATATTATTAGTCCATTGCTTACTGTGACAACTGGAGGAATGTAGATAGGAATTCACATTTGTTTCCTTAAAAAGTGTTTTAGTACATATAGTTTTGTTTTTAATATATTTCTCCAGATCAAGAAAATGTATGATATTTTCACTATTTTCCCAACTCCATTTGAAATTATACATGTTATAATTCAAGATTGATACATAGTTCAATAAAGAACTTCCATCTCCCTCCCAAATGATGAGAACATCATTGATGTACCTCCACCACAATATTAACTGTGGAGGTACACTATTTACTGTTTTAGACTCCCTCCATCCCATGGATAGATTTGCAAAGGATGGTGCAAATGTCGTGCCCATGGCTCTACCGAGAGTTTGCAAATAATACTTTGCATAAAACATAAAATAATTGTTTCTTAGTACAAACTCAATAGATGATCAAATAAATTAAATCTCTGTTATTGTTTAATCAATAATTTAAAAGGCTTGGTAGGGTCTGTTTTTAATTTCTGATAAGAAATTTCTGATATAACCATGATCAGCCTCTGCACAGTAATCTATCCTATTTTGAATTACCACACCGCCACCTTTGTAGGCCTCACGTATCATAGTTACATAGTTACTGTACATAATAGATGAGGTTGAAAAAAGACGTAGGTCCATCAAGTTCAACCTATGCTAAATTTAGACAACAGATACTTTATCCTATATCTATACTTACTTATTGATCCAGAGGAAGGCAAAAAAAAAACCCCATTAAGGGGAAAAATTAATTCCTTCCTGACTCCAAGAATTGGCAATCGGATTAATCCCTGGATCAACATCCTTCCCATGTATACTTATTTGGTATATCCCTGTACACCTTTCCCATCTAAAAAGATATCCAACCTTTTTTTTTAACAAATCTTTTGTATCTGCCATCACAGTCTCCATGGGTAATGAATTCCACATTTTAACTGCCCTTATTGTAAAGAACCCTTTCCTTTGTTGCTGGTGAAATTTCCTTTCCTGCAACCTTAAGGGATGGCCCCGAGTCCTTTGTACTGCCTGTGGGATGAATAGTTATTTTGAAAGCTCCTTGTATTGTCCCTGAATATATTTGTATAGAGTTATCATATCCCCTCTTAGACGCCTCTTTTCTAATGTAAATAAATCTAATTTATCTAGCCTCTCCTCATAAGTCAGAATGTCCATCCCCTTTATTAATTGATACATAGTACAATAAAGAACTTCCATTTCCCTCCCAAATGATGAGAACATCATTGATGTACCTCCACCACAATATTAACTGTGGAGGTACACTATTTACTGTTTTAGACTCCTTCAATCCCATGTATAGATTTGCAAAGGATGGTGCAAATGTCGTGCCCATGGCTCTACCGAGAGTTTGCAAATAATACTTTGCATAAAACATAAAATAATTGTTTCTTAGTACAAACTCAATAGATGATCAAATAAATTAAATCTCTGTTGGTGGTAACAGATTGTTTTGATTCAAAAAGGGTTTAATGGCTGGACAGCCTTCCACGTGTGGGATACTGGTATAGAGTTCTTGCACATCCATGGTGGCCATCCTGTACCCAGTCTTTCAATGAAAGTACTTCAATATTTGTAATACTGCTGTGGTATCTTTAAGATATGATTGAAGTTCTGATACCGGTGACTGTAAATAATAATCTAAAAACTGTGACAAATTGGATGTTAACGAATTAATACCTGAAATAATAGGACGGTCAGTGGCATTGGTGAGGAATTTGTGTATCTGTCGTATAAAAAATAGGTACTGTGGGAGAAGGAATGAACATAAAATCAAATTCAGACTTTTTTCGGAATTCCCATACTGTATGCCTTACCAAATTGTTGTTTAATCAATAATTTAAAAGGCTTGGTAGGGTCTGTTTTTAATTTCTGATAAGAAATTTCTGATATAACCATGATCAGCCTGTTGGCTACTCGTAACGCGGGCCCTGGGCCATGGTAACCGGATTGGTTATCGCTATGACCTCCCCAGTTGCCTCACGCTACCTGCCGCAAGGGACTAGGGAAGCTCTAGCTACTTCACCCCTCGTCACGCTACCTTCTACGGGCGCCCAGGGCGTACTGTGTGGGAGGCTACGCTCCCCTGAATATCCCCGGTTTGTGCAATCGCACCCTTCCTCCTCCAGCACCTGCACGGAGAGTGCATCTACTCTGCCCATTCCGCTGTGCTGTAAGCCTGACGTGTCCTGGCATCCATGATCTCAGCAGCGCCTCCAAATGTAACCCTTGTCCCCCCCCCCCTAGACTCAACTGATGTATCTAGGGTGCGTGAGGGCGGATTACATGGTGATGTGTGGTGCATACCTGTTGATACAGGAGGGCCTGAGCTTCCTGCGATGTTATGGGGGAGACAGGACCAGGCTTCTGAGGTATTGGCCTCCATGTGGTCTTAATGGTGCAGTGCCTCCATCTCCTATAATTCCCAGGGATGTGGGAAGAGACCCTTATAGAAGAACCCCCTTTGGTCCCGGGGTGAACACTCCAGAATCACTTGGCACAATGTTGAAGGCACAGAGTCTTTATTGTACTCACTGTCGGCAGATCAGTAATAGCAGCACAGCAATACACGTACACGATATGCCTCCTCCTCCTCTCCCACCAGATCGTTCTCCGCATGATGGTCTGAAGGGTATCTCTTCTCCCTGCCTCCACCCGCAGCCAAGGGTGCCACGGGTGGGGCTAGCTCTTCCCTCATCCCCTAAGCATGGTGAGAGGCATGGATCCACCTCTGATCTACCAGGCCCTACTCCTCAGGAACCTAGCTACACTCTCTCTTACTATCTGACGGTCCAGCCAAACACTCCAACATCTCCTCTGACCTCTCTCAACTCAGGGAGTAGCAGACTCACCCCTCTCGCAACTCAGGGGGTAGACAGACTGACTACAGAGCACACAGGAACCGCTACTAAGTTTGGTCAGCCCTGCCCCTCATGACATCAACAAGACCTCCCCTCTGCACAGGCCGGCAGCAGAGACAGGCTTGTATTAATCAAGCAGTCAGGGCTTTGCAAGGGGGAAAACCCATGATTACTACTGGGGCCTGCCTTTAACAGGACTTACCACAGTAGTAGGAAGATTTAGTAGCCCGTGCTGTTTTCCGGGAGCTACACTAATAATTTTGTTTTCCATTATTATCCCGTATTAAACCTTCAAGTAGTTTCTCTACTATTGAAGTCAGGCTTACAGGTCTGTAATTTCCCGGTTGTGATCTAGCTCCCTTTTTAAATATAGGCACCACATCTGCTTTACGCCAATCTTGTGGTACTGAGCCTGTGATCTTGTGGTACTGAGCCTGTGTCACAATGTCAAGGTTAGACCGTACATTTTTCAAGGCCGGAATTTCCATCTGTTTTAAATTAGAATAGGAATGTGAATTGGATGTTCTTGATATTTTTTTACATAAATGTTTAAACTCCTGTCCTACAAGTTTACTGAACATATTGTCCTCTAGCGTGATAGGTAAAGAATACTGATTTCGGTTTGAAACTCGAATGTGAAAAATTGGTAATATTACATGGTTCTGACTCATTTTCTCTGAATGAACTTTCTAAGTCTCGAAATACCTGTTGGTCCAAAGGGTCATCAAATGGACAGAATTTAGTTTATATTTCATTTGTCATTGCTTCGTTTGATGATGCCTGGAAGTGCCTATGTAAAGTCAATTTCCTAAGGAATTTATGTAGGTCAATATACAGTTCAAATTCACTAGAGTTGCTAGTGGGAGAAATGGAAAATCCCTTTGACAGGACATCACACAGACATTGATCGATTTTTAGTGTAGATAAAGATACCTTTAGATCTTAGTATTTCTGGCTCTGGATACTTCTCTTGAAGGGAGGGGTTTCTCCTACCTCTCTTACCTCTCCTGAGTATGATCTCTTTTTTGTGGGAGGTCTGGGTATAGTTTCTGAGGGTGGATTATCCAGATAACAGTTCAGCCTCATGTTTTTCCTGTTCTCGATCTTTTGAAAATAAAAAAGTGGTTTGGTCAATTTCATTGTCACTTTGTACCTCTTCTAATTCTGGAAACCTATTGGATAATCAAAATTTGTGATATTGCTGCTCCTCACATTGGAATTAGTTCTCTCTGTTAGAGTTTTTGAACCTAGAATTATTCCTGTTGACAATACTCCAGTTCCCATCCTGTGTGCCATTGTACCCTCTATTTGTATGTAACGGACAGACCCCCAACCCAATCTCATATTGGCTCCTGTGGGTGTAATCTGCTCCCAATTACATGTATGAGCGTTGTGGTGCACCTGCTGGCTTACAGGGCTCCTGAGTCTCCCACTGGGTGTTAGTGGGGAATATCACCATGACAGGCGTCTGAGGTAGTGTGCTCTGAGTCCTACTCACATTTGGTACAGCACCTCCACCCCATCAGGATCCCTACAGTGGCAGGGAGGAGTATCTAACGGGGAACTCCTTGGTGCATCTTCCTGGGGAATAACTCCAGACTCACTCAGGAAGGATCTCTTGAACCAGGGCATCTTTAATTGCTTATCTTGTGGAAGACTGCCCATCATAGCGGCCGTACTTAGCCGCACATCTCCATGAGGTACTCCATGCAGAAGGTTCCTCCTCTATTAATTGAGTTGCTCTTCCACCTCTCCCCTAAGGGAGACGACCAGCTGTGCAGGTCCCTGGACACAGTGTGTAATCAGCTTGCACTTGACTCTCTGACAGACAGACTTGAACTGCCTTAGACTCAGACAGGAACTTGGACACACTAACTTTAGGCAGTTCTGTGTAATATATAGACTCCAGAAAAAGACCCACCTATGTGTCACTAACAGTGGACATAAAGCATGCTGTCACTTCCTTTGCTACATATGACACTTCAGCAGGGGTTTGAGGGCAAACCTCCATGATAGTTACTGGCAACCCTGCCTTCTTACCAGGATTACTGCCAGCATGAGAGAGATCTGTATACCAATTTTACACATGGCTACAATCTCCCCCTGGTGGAACCCAACCTCCCGGCTGGGATCTAAATTTGCGGAACCTTCCTTCAGGTAGCACTGCAACACACACCAATATATGTTAGAATTGAAATACATTATCACAGAACACATCAATGTACCTGCAAGTTAAACACACAGTGGATAATATTACAGAAAAATACATCCTAACTTAGATGAAGTACAACCAGGATTACTCCCTGATGGGGTATCCATTTAATACTAATGCCTGAGATCAGGTTTCTTTACTACCTTACCCTCAGGATATCTCTTGTACTACCATACCCTCTTAAGGTGGCCTGCGCACATCATGGTCCATTGGGTTTAGAGCAGCAATACTATAACACTCTGGGTGACATAAGGGACACCCACAATCAGCCCATAACTCTGGCCTGGATGCTAGTGGACTGAGAGGATCATGCCCATACACTTCCTTATTGCATCTCCTGGAGATGTAAGCTATCTTTTCTACTGTCTCATTATACCAATTCTCATCTGATAATTCACGATCCCAATTTTCTATGGAACTATCAGTATCCCAATTCTCCTCTCCATTACTGTTCTCTTCACCAGAACTAGATTCCCTCTCCTCATCAGTGGAACCCATTTCAAACTCAATTTCTCCCTCCCATGGATGGTGGAAATAAAGTAAAGCTTTTTGGCGATTCCTGGCAACTCTTGCCGACACTGGAGGCACATAGGGTTTTACCTGGGCAACAGGCACAATAGGCACAACATTGGTAGTAACACCAGAGTCCTGAACCAAACCCACCCTGTACCGGTATTCAGCAAGTGGCTTGGGGCCTTGCCATTTACCCAGTGACCCACAGTGACTATGGCGGGGACCCAAAATAGCTGGAGCATAGATAGGGGCAATGGCATGGGCAAAGTGACTCTGGGCTGGGGCCGGGGCAGCAACAGTGTCCGGGGTAAAGTCCTTGACTTTGGTTGGGTCACGGCCTACCACAGGGGACAGCGGCTTCTTTGACAGAGCAGGCTCACCATTCTTCTTGCTGCCCCGCCTCTCCACCGCTTGCCGACACCTGTCCATGTTTTCCGGGGACAGACTGGTGCTGATCATCGGCGGCGATGGCTGCTTCCGGTCGGATCCGCTACGGCCACCGGAAGTGATGTCATCGATCTCGCGGGACAAGGCGCCATCTTGGGTGGGGTCCCCCACCGGAACTTCTTCCTCCAGTACGACATCCGGCGCCGGACGCGATGGTTCGTTCCGCTGCTCCGCTTGGGCTTTGGCTAGGCCTTGCTTCACCGTCGCCTCCATCGGAGCCTGTGGAGGGTAAGGGGGTGTCTCACCGCTCCGTCGGCTTGCGATAGTGTCCTCTCCGCCTTCCGAACTGGGAGTCACCACGGCCGTGGAACTCATCCGCTCCGGTCGCACCAGCGCAGGGGATCGCGGACTCTCCGGACTCTGCTCCGCTACAACGCAGGTAAGTGCGGGTTCTTTTTCAGCACCGCTGTAGTGGCCCGCCGGTAGGCGCATCACCACCGATGTCGGGCTTGCTTGCTCCTACTTTCTAAGCCCAGCCCCCCCGGCATTCTAACATGAAAAAAGTACTACCCGGCTGCCGCATCGTCCTCCTCGTTCTAAAAATCTATCCTGTAATTTATGAGTTTGTATACTGTACAGATATGCAGGTTTTCCAAGACCAAACTCATAAATTACAGGATAGATTTTTAGAACGAGGCTATCAGCCCCAACTGATAAACGCTGCAATAGAGAAAACCAACCTGATCCAAGAGAGGATTTGCTAAAGCCATCAATGAAAAGAAAGGACACTTCTTTCACTACAGCATTTATTACTACCTATAGTACTGACGCTGCCAAGGTGAAAGAAATTGTACAAAAACATTGGCACGTAGTACAGATGGACCCCATTTTAAAAGGACATATCCCCTCAGTACCAAAGGTCATTTTCAGAAAGGCTCCTTGCATTAAGTCACGGTTAGCACCTAGTACATTTGGAAAAGAAATAGTGAGCAATAGCCAAAATTGGCTACCTCCTCCAATTGGTTTCTTCAATTGTATTAGCTGTAAAGCATGTAAACAAGTGACAAAGGGAGACAAAGCGGTTTTTAGCTCTAACGTTACTAAGGAAGAATTCAAAATCAAACATATGATTAGCTGCCGCACACACTTTGTTGTATATCTGCTTGCTTGCCCGTGTGGTCTCCAATATGTGAGACGCACCTCAAGACCTTCGAGGGTACGCATTTTGGAGCACATGGGCAATATACGCAAGCAGGTATCGACACACAGTGTCTCAAGACATTTCAGTCTATTCCACGAAGGAAACCCGCGGAGAGTCTCAGTTTCAAGGGTATTGAAAGAGTACATTCACATTGGAGAGGCAGAGATAGACTTCAAGAACTTTGCCAAAGAGAAACTTACTGGATCTATAAATTAAAAACTTTGACCCCCAGAGGTCTGAATATAGACATAGACCTGGGGGCATTTATATAGTTTCCAGTACTCTCCGCCTCTCCCCCCTTTCCTTCCCCCCCTTTCCTTCCCCCCTTTTAGAAAATATTACTGTTTTAATAATTTTTTTGGCCCCAACATAAAGAGTTGACATTTTATCTTTTATATATTTTTATATCACATTTTGCACCATTGTTGTTTCAACCATTTATTAAGTATATGTAATATACTACATGTCTATTTACTTTTATTATTTCTGATTCCTTTCAGACCTATCTCAATATTTGAAACCATCTACGCAATAAGTTGAAATAAGCTTATTATACGTTGTGATAACTAAGATTTTTTTTTTCCACTTCTGTTTGGTATTATATAAATTGTTACCACTGGGTATTCGGCCTAAGGTTAAGCAACATTTTGCTCCGAAGATAAGCATCTGGATCCATTATATAGGATTCTGAATGCACATGAATTTGTTTGAATATTTGTTCATACTATACACATTTTTTATGACTTTTCTATAACTGTATGCATATATATTTTATACTTTAGATGGCATTACACTCTGCCTCACCATTCCAATGAACATACCACTTATTTATGCCACTATATCATGAAATATTTTGAAGATAAGCATCTGGATCCATTATATAGGATTCTGCATGCACATGAATTGGTTTGAATATCTGCTCATACTATACACATTTTGTATGGCTTTTGTAAAAATGTATGCATATATATCTTAAATGGCGTCATATTCTGCCTTACCATTCCAATGAATATATCACTTATTTATGTCACTATATTATGAAATTTATTTACATTAGTCACTGTTTTTATCTGCACCAATGGTTATAATTAAACCACAGTTTACATTATATACTGCATAATGAAATAAGTAACTCACATCCTAATGAAATAACCTAATGATGGTAAAGAAATGCAGTAACCATGTCTAGGCACCCAATAAGTTTTGCACATTTGCACGTTCGTTTAAACTTTTATTATTTCTATCAGTATTAACATAGGCACACTCACACTATTATTAAGATATGTCAGTATTAAGCTTGACATACTCCTTTACATTATTGCCAATGTTGGTCACTAATATCACAATGTATGTCTTTATTTATGAATGCATATGTGTCATGTTTGGGCATACATGCACATCCACACACCTACTTGTCACTATCCTATTAGTATTAATATGCCATACTGTACTTTGTCACGTCAACATCAGGCTGTATTTATACATTCGGCCACACGTTTAAACATCACATTTGTTGTTATTCAAACCATTATATGTATTTATATATTTATTTAACGTTCTAACTGAAGTTGCGACTATGTGACTACACAATATTTGCTAAGTGAAGTACATAGATCGTACTCATTAACTTTGAATTGAGAAATAGACGTGCATTGCTTAAATGGACAGGGGCTTGGCTAACATCAGCATATATACCTAATACGAGCCCTATTCCCCTATATACGGAGCCTGAGGAAGCCCAAAAAGGGCGAAACGCGTTGTTCTTACTTTTAAGCAAGTTTGGACCATCACAGCCACCGTCGAGGAGTAGGTCAACAGGAACGCAGCACTATACCCGGACGCGGATGCAGTTAGCTGCGCACCACGCGCCCTACGATAACTCATCCTAAGGACTGGCTGTATTCTTTTTTTGTTTTCTTTATGTTTTTATATCTTTTTGTTAGAATACATTTTAGTGTTTTTAGTTGTTTAATAAAGTAACTGGCAGTCTATTTCCTCTAAGACTCTATCTCGTTTTGTACCACTACAAAGGAGGAGCTTTCTGCTACTCCCCTTATACTTGGAGGCTAGCACTGAAGTCCCAAGAAGTTTGTAAAGATACCGTTACGTGTGCCTACTCACACGAGGCCATGTGAGTATCATCCTTACTTTTATTTGTTATACCTACCATCTCCCTGTGTTTAAAGGACACAAAATACTGAGACTCTTCTGTGAGGGAAAAAGAAAAGATACCCTCTCCGTAGTTCGCACTCACACTTGTCCGTGTGAGTGACTGCAGTCTTTGCTGCTTTTTATTTATCACAGTCTGACACACAGTACTATTATTGCATTTTCCCTAAAACATTTGTTTATATATTTGTTTGCCCTGAGGGAGACATCCGAATGGAAAGCCGTTGGTGAATCTAAGAAGAGACCTGGACCTGAGGAGAAGGATAACCACTACAGCAGAAACAAAGAAAAGAAGACCACAAAGAAACCTTGATGTGACAGCATTTACACAAGGCCATGTACGTGTGTTTCTATTTATTTATTACCCCCACCATTATCTATCAGAGGTCACATATACCATAACAAAATTCCTCAACCTGTGCTCCCCCTTTCTTTCTGTATCCCTAGAACAGCTTTAACCCTGTCTCCAGACCCACTTTACTCCATTCAGGGCCCTAGGGTGTGCTTTGCGAGTCGCCACGACCTTCCTTACTACCCCTAGGCTCCCATCCCATCCCATCCACAGCACTGACTGGTAGCATACACTCTCCTGTTTCCCAGTGTGCCTAGCAAAAGCCTGTCCTGTTGATAGGTCTCTCAGCAGTGCCTCCAAAAATGTAACAGACAGACCCCCCACCCAATCTCATATTGGCCCCTGTGGGTGTAATCTGCTCCCAATTACATGTATGTGTGTTGTGGTGCAGCTGCTGGCTACAGGACTCCTGAGTCTCCCGCTGGGTGTTAGTGGGGAATATCACCATGACAGGCATCTGAGGTAGTGTGCTCTGAGTCCTACTCACATTTTGTACAGCGCCTCCACCCCATCAGGATCCCTACAGTGGCAGGGAGGAGTATCTAACGGGGAACTCCTTGGTGCATCTTCCTGGGGAATAACTCCTGACTCACTCAGGAAGGATCTCTTGAACCAGGGCATCTTTAATTGCTTATCTTGTGGCAGACTGCCCATCATAGCGGCCATACTTAGCCGCACATCTCCATGAGGTACTCCATGCAGAAGGTTCCTCCTCTATTAATTGAGTTGCTCTTCCACCTCTCCCATAAGGGAGACCACCAGCTGTGCCAGGTCCCTGGACAAAGTGTGTAATCAGCTTGCACTTGACTCTCTGACAGACTTGAACTGCCTTAGACTCAGACAGGAACTTGGACACACTAACTTTAGGCAGTTCTGTGTAATATATAGACTCCGGAAAAAGACCCACCTATGTGTCACTAACAGTGGACACAAAGCATGCTGTCACTTCCTTTGCTACATATGACACTTCACCAGGGTTTGAGGGCAAACCTCCATGATAGTTACTGGCAACCCTGCCTTCTTACCAGGATTACTGCCAGCATGAGAGAGATCTGTACACCAATTTTACACATGGCTATATGTATTTGAATTAGGATATATTTTTCTCCTTGCTCCATCACTGGGAAAGTTATATCCATTAATTAGTTAGAGTGATAGAACTTTGATTTAGTGTGTTGATCATCTCTATCAAAGTTTTGATAGTGAAAATTCCTAGAGAAAGAGACATTAGGGCGTTCTGTAAGTTGTTGTTTATCAGGTTCATCTTTCTGGAGCCAAATAGGTTTAGGGGAATAAATATTCCCTGTAGATCTGTTTTCTCTATCCCCCAATGCCAATTTTTCTGTTTATTCAGGTTATAGTGCATCTTGCCCCTTAAGAATGTTTTACTGGATCAACATCCTTCCCATGTTTACTTATTTGGTATATCCCTGTATACCTTTCCTTTCTAAAAAGATGTCCAACCTTTTTATGAACATATCTATTGTATCTGCCATCACAGTCTCCATGAGTAATCAATTCCACATTTTAAATGCTCTTACTGTAAATAACCCTTTCCTTTGTTGCTGGTGAGATCTCCTTTTCTCCAACCCTAAGGGATAACTCTGTGTCATTTGTACTGCCTTTTGGATGAATAGTTCTTTTGAAAGCTCTTTGTACTCTCCCTGAATATTTTAGTATATAGTTATCATATCCCTTCTTAGATGCCTCTTTTCTCATTTAAACAAATCTAATTTACCTAGCGTCTCCTCATAAATTAGATTATTCATCCCCTTTATTAATTTGGTGGCTCTTCTCTGCATTTTCTCTAGTTCTGTAATGTCTTTTCGAAAAAGTGGTGCCCAAAATTGTACTCCATATTCAAGTTGTGGTCTTACTAATGCTTTATAAAGGGGCATACTGTAATTATGTTTACTTCCCTTCTGTTTTACAGTAATTCTATTAAAGCTTACAGAGATGGTATTTAATAGGATCACCGTATAGCACAGATCAGCTGTCTCTGTAGACTTTAATATGATCACCCTATAACTCATCAGCTGCTCATGTAGCCTTTAATAGCATCACTCAATAACACAGATCAATTGCCTCATAGAATTTAATAGGATCCCCCTATAGCGCTAATCAGTGTTATAGATTGAACCTATTTTAGTCCATAGGGGCAATTTATGTTTGTTATTTGATGATCCTGATATTTATTTGTTTTATTTATAAAATGTTTTACCAGGAAGTAATACGAAGTGATATTTATAGGGTGATACTATTAAAGTTTGTGGGGGCAGATGATTTGTATTATGGGGCGATCCTAATAAATTTAATGGGGTTAGCGTTTCTGTGTTATTGGGTGATTATGACATTTATAGGGTGACCCAATTAAAGTCTGTGGAGGAATATTGTGTGTTATATGGTGATCTTATTCAATTATATGGGGGCTAATCCTATAAATGTCTGTTGGGGCAAATGTTGTATATAATATGGAGATCCTATTACAATCTAGGGGGCAACTGGAATGTGTAATATGGTGATCCTATTAAAGTTCATATGGTAAATGATGTATGTTATAAGATGATCCCACTAAAGTGTTTGCACGCAACTCATATTTAGAATAGGGTTATCGTGGGTGTGTGTGTTTTAGGTTTATCTTTACTTTTTTGGGTGACCCCATTAAACACTATGGGCCAATTTATGTGTGTAATCGTGTGATACAGACTTTTATAGGGAGATTCTATGAAAATTTATAGGAGCAAGTTATGTGTGGAATAGGGTGATCCCATTATAGTCTATGGGTGCAGCGGATCTGTATTATAGGGTGATCCAATTAAAGTTTTATAGGGGCTGTTGATTTGTATTATAGGGTAATCCTATTAAAGTCTACGGGACAGCGATATATGTTTTAGGATAATTCTATTAAAGTCTTTCTTATATTGGTGTTATTCGGTGATCTTAACATTTATAGGGCAATCCTACTAACGTTTGTGAGGGGAAATTATGTGTGCTATATGGTGATGTTATTCATTCTTATGGGGGCTGCTGATTAGTGTAATAAGGTGTCACGTCAGGGGATCCTGGCCATGAGGCCCCTCGCCCCCCTATCTGTGCCCTGACCCCTTACTGTCTGCTACCTGGGTAGGCTCAACCTTGTAATACCCCTATGGCCTTCCCTGAGACATAGGTTACAACTAGTCAGATCGAACACTATGGTTTCACCACACCGCAGGCACATAACATGAATCAAACCAAATAAGGTGATGAAAGAATCACCAGATAGTCCCTATTTACTGCACTCTGCTGTATCATACAATAGAATTGGACTAGATTGTTCAAAAGATACAATTATCTAGTAGTGAATAGGTACAGACAACTAGTAGTATCAGCTCCCACAACTGTGGGTGAACAGGTACTAATAAAAGCCAGCTAATTGGCCAAAAATAATAAAACTTTATTGTCAGGGCCACCAACAGGGGGGGACAAAGGGTACTGGCGTCCTGGGCCCCGTGAGTCAGGGGGGCCTGGCCGCCAGTTATTTAAAAAGAAAAAAAATTGGAAAAAAAAGATGGCCGCCCGCCAAGCGTTCCACGCGCTTGTAGCACAACGACCCCTGAGAGCAGCACACACCTCCTTACCACGTGCCCTGCGCGGGACTCGGGCTAAAGGCAGCAGCAGTGTGTGGGAGGTGGAAGCCACAGGCAGCAGAGATCGGGACAGGAAGAGGCTGTCTGTGCTGGAGCAGCAGGAGGAGGTGAGGGAGAAGGGGGGCCCTACAAGAGTTGGTGAGGGGGGAGAGGGGCCCTACAGGAGTTGGTTAGGGGGAGAGGGGCCCTACAGGAGTTGGTTAGGGGGGAGAGGGGCCCTACAGGAGTTGGTTAGGGGGGAGAGGGGCCCTACAGGAGTGGTTAGGGGGGAGAGGGGCCCTACAAGAGTTGCTGAGGGAGGAGAGGGGCCCTACAAGAGTTGCTGAGGGGGGAGAGGGGTGCTACAGGAGTTGGTCAGGGGGAGAGGGGCCCTACAGGAGTTGGTCAGGGAGGGAAGAGAGGCCCTACAAGAGTTGCTGAGGGGGAGAGGGGCCCTGGAAGCCACAGGCAGCAGAGATAGAGTGGCCATTCATCCCGTTTTGGCCGGGACAGTCCCGGTTTTTGCTGGGCTGTCCCAGTTGCCCGTCCGTCCCGGGAATGTCACCGTTTTTCTCCCTGGTGCGCGGGAGAGTCGGCGATGGTGCGCGGGGGGGATGCGCGGGGGGAGCGAGCGGTGGCGCCGAGGAGGAGGAGGATGCGGCAGCCGGGTAGTAATTTTTTCATGTTAGAATGCTCGGGGGGGGGGGCTGGGATTAGAGAGTAGAAGCAGGGGATTGGTTGGAGGTCAGAGGATCTCTGGGGTGGGGCTTAGTACCGGGCCGGATGGAGTGAGCTGCTTCTCAGTGAGAGAGGTGTGTGTGTGTCCTGTGTGTATCCTGTGTGTGTGTGTGTGTGTGTGTGTGTGTGTGTGTGTGTGTGTGTGTGTGTGTGTGTGTGTGTGTGTGTGTGTGCGCTCTGTCTGTCTATGTGTGTGTCTCCTGTCTGTCTGTGTGTCATAGGAGGAGCTGAGGGGAAGGTATGAGGAGGGGGAGATATGAGGAGCTGAGGGGAAGGTATGAGGAGGGGGAGATATGAGTAGCTGAGGGGAAGGTATGAGTAGGGGGAGATATGATGAGGGGGAGATATGAGGAGCTGAGGGGAAGGTATGAGGAGCTGAGGGGAAGGTATGAGGAGGGGATTGGGAGGTATGGGGAAGGTATGAGGAGGGGGAGGGAAAGGTATGAGGAGGGGGGAAGGTATGAGGAGGGGAAGGTATGAGGAGGGGGAGATATGAGTAGCTAGGGGAAGGTATCAGGAGCTGAGGGGAAGGTATGGGGAGGAGGATGGATGGGGCAGGTATTGAGGAGGGATGGGGCAGGTATGAGGAGGGATGGGGCAGGTATGAGGAGGGATGGGGAAGGTATGAGGAGGGGAAGGTATGAGGAGGGGGAGAGGAATGTATGAGGGGGGGAGGGGAAGGTATGAGGATGGGAGGGGAAGGTATGAGGAGGGGGAGATATGAGGAGCTAGGGGAAGGTATGAGGAGCTGAGGGGAAGTTATGAGGAGTGGAGGAGGAGGTATAGGGAGGGATGGGGAAGGTATGAGGAGGGATGGGGCAGGTATGAGGAGGGGAGATATAAGGAGGGGGAGAGGGTAGGTATGAGGAAAGGATGGGGGGAAGAGGTATGAGGCGAGGAGGTATATGGGGAGGTATGAGGGGAGGAGAAGAGGTGGAAGTATGAGGGGGAGGTATGAGGAGAGGAGGGGGAAGTATGAGGAGGGGGGCTGTGTGTGTTTGTCAGTGTGTGTGTGTGTGTGTGTGTGTGTGTGTGTGTGTGTGTGTGTGTGTGTGTGTGTGTGTGTGTGTGTGTGTGTGTGTGTGTGTGTGTCACTGTGTGTGCACATATATTGGGGAGGGAGGTTGAGTGTGGGGAGGGGAGAAAAATACAGGGGGTGGGGGTGTAAGAGAGAGGGGGGAAGGAATTGGTGAGAGGGGGGGGAAGGAATGGGTGACTGGGGAGTGTGAGGTGGGGTGAAAGTGAGGAGGTGTGTGAGAAGGGGGGGTTCTCGCAAGGCCGCCGAAACGTGGGTAGAGGGCCCCGGTGAAAACGCTTTTCCTGGGCCCCGGGAAAGCTGTCTGCGGCCCTGCATGGCAGTGATGTCACTGACTGCCACGAGGAGAGCAAGAGACCCTTTTTTGCAAAGTGTAAGGTCAGGACGGTCACATTTTTAAAAGTCTTAATTTTAATTAATGCCTACATTTTTTTATTTAATTTTAATTTGTCAATTATTTATTTAATTTTAATTTGTTAATTATTTTAATTTGAATTAATGTCTTCATTATTTATATACACACAAACACACACTGCAGGGCTCACCTCCCATACACACAGGCACACACTGCAGCCCCCACCAACGGGACGCATTATGGTGCCGAGGCATCACGTGATGCCACATCGTCATGGCAACATGTCACCGCCTGACATCAGTGTCTTGTTGTCATGGCAACAGGGTGCATCACGTGATGTAATTTGTTTTATAAATAATTTTTTATTGTGTCCCTGTTTTTCATTTTGAAAATCTGGTCACCCTAAGCAGAGATCAACAGGAAGAGGCTGTCTGTGCTGGAGCAGGAGGAGGTGAGGGGAGAGAGGGGCCCTACAGGAGTTGCTGAGGGGGAGAGGGGCCCTGGAAGCCACAGGCAGCAGAGATCAACAGGAAGAGGCTGTCTGTGCTGGAGCAGGAGGAGGTGAGGGGAGAGAGGGGCCCTACAAGAGTTGCTGAAGGGGGAGAGGGGTGCTGCAGGAGTTGGTCAGGTGGAGAGAGGCCCTACAAGAGTTGGTGAGGAGGGAGGAAGGGGCCCTACAAGAGTTGCTGAGGGGGAGAGGGGCCCTGGAAGCCACAGGCAGAAGAGATCGCGACAGGAAGAGGCTGTCTGTGCTGGAGTAGGAGGAGGTGAGGGGGGAGAGGGGCCCTACAAGAGTTGGTGAGAGGGGAGGAAGGGACCCTACAGTAGTTGGTAAGGGGAGACAGAGGCCCTACAAGAGTTGGTGAGGGAGGAGGAAGGGACCCTACAGTAGTTGGTGAGGGGAGAGAGAGGCCCTACAAGAGTTGGTAAGGGAGGAGGAAGGGACCATGCAGGAGTTGGTGAGGGGGGAGAGGGGCCCTGGAAGCCACAGGCAGCAGAGATCATGACAGGAAGAGTCCGTCTGTGCTGGAGCAGGAGAGCAGGAGGAGGTGAGGGGAGAGAGGGGCCCAAACAAGAGTTGGTGAGGGGGGAGATGGGTCCTACAAGAGTTGGTCAGGGGGAGAGGGGCCCTACAGGAGTTGGTGAGGGGGGAGAAGAGAACCTACAGGAGTTGGTGAGGTGGGAGAAAGGGACCCTACAGGAGTTGGTGAGGGGGAGGAAGGGACCCTACAGGAGTTGGTGAGGGGGGAGGGACCCTACAGGAGTTGGTGAGGGGGGAGGAAGGGACCCTACAGAAGTTGGTGAGGGGGGAGGGACCCTACAGGAGTTGGTGAGGGGGGAGAGGGGCCCTACAGGAGTTGGTGAGGGGGGAGGGGCTTTACAGGAGTTGGTGAGGGGGGAGAGTCGCCCTACAGGAGTTGATGAAGTAGGAGAGGGACCTTACATGAGGAGGTGAGGGGAGGAAATTGGAAATAAGGGTACAAAGCAAAGGGACTAGGAGAGGAGAAGGGAGTTGGGTGGGGAAAGAGGGAAGGAGACAGGAGGGGCGATGACATTTATTATTATTATTATTATTATGGAGTGGGGAACTGGCTCTTATTATTACAATTGACCCGTAGTATTTATATCACCATTACTATTATTACAATGTAACTATGTTACCAGCAACAAAGGAAAGGGTTATTTACAGTAAGGGCAGTTAAAATGTGGAATTCATTACCCATGGAGACTGTGATGGCAGATACAATACATTTGTTCAAAAAAAGGTTGGACATATTTTTAGATGGGAAAGGTATACAGGGATATACCAAATAAGTATACATGGGAAGGATGTTGATCCAGGGATTAATCCGATTGCCAATTCTTGGAGTCAGGAAGGAATTAATTTTTCCCCTCAATAGGGTTTTTTGTTTGCCTTCCTCTGTATCAATAAGTAAGTATAGATATAGGATAAAGTATCTGTTGTCTAAATTTAGCATAGGTTGAACTTGATGGACCTACGTCTTTTTTCAACCTCATCTACTATGTAACTATGTAATATTTTATTAGTACCTGATTTATACAAGTATATTACATATATAATATTATTGCTATTTGTAGTATTATCCGTGAGAATTATTAGTGTTAGTATTATTACTTTCACATAGATTAGGGCTGTCTAGTTCACAGTAAATTGCAAGACCTGATAATATTTCTACACTGTATACACGTCCACGGACAGAGGAACTCGTACAAATAAATCTTTTATTTCATTAGTATTTTTATATGTATTTGGGAGCCTGGGGTAATTTTTATATGTATTGGGGAGGGTTGTTTTTTTATATGTATTGTTTTGTTTTTTTAATGGATTGGGCTTTTTTTTTTTTAGATGTATTAGGGTCTTTTGTAGATGTATTGGGGTCTTTTTTTTATGCATTTGGGGTATTTTTTTTAGATGCTTTGGGATTTTTTTTAGGTGTATTTGGGTGGGTTTTATATGTATTGTTTTTTTTTTAATGTGAATTGTGTGTATTTATATATGTATGTGTATTTATATATGTATGTATGTATGGGGCGTTATATGTATTGTTTTTTTATATATATTTATATATTTGGGGGTGTTGGGATTTTTTTGTATGTATTTGGGGGTTGAAAGTTTTTTTGCATTGGGGTGGGAAGTTTTTTGGTATATCTTGTGGGGAATTGTGTGAGGGGGGAAGGAATGAGTGAGCGTGGGGTAATTCACTTGACGTAGGGAGAGAGGGGGGTGAGTAAGGAAAAGAGGTGAGTAAGGGTGAGACGCAGGGGAGAGAAATACATGCGAGGCGTGAGAGGGGGTGAGACAGAAGGGAGAGAAATAATAGGAAGAGGGGGCTCGTAAGGTGTGAAATGGGGGGGGGGCGTCAGGCACCGACACGGGGGAGAGGGGCCCTGCTCAAAATGTTCTGTTGGCGGCCATGTTTATTGTATATGAACATCGTTGAAACAACAGTGAATATATCAACAGTGCTAGGGTACAGTATAAAGCATCCCTAATAAAAAAGTGTGGGTGGGTGCTAGTCATATATTATAATTGATTATCTTACGTGTCAATAACCACAATTACATATGTACTATAGCAAACCCAAGATCGTCTATGTCTGTGATAACACAAGGTAGAAACTAATAAAGATCACCTATTCGTTTCAATTGTGTCAATTTATGTATATAAGTCACATCAATATCATCGGTAGTTGTATGGAGTAGTATACATTTAGGTCACCTTCTATCCAGATAAGACACAAAAGTATCTGTATATCAAGTCAGCATTGAGTGCTAGATATTATCAACACACACTGTAGCTATCTAATATATAAGGTTCAGCTAACATCAGCATATGATTCCGTTTTGTATAGAGTAGAAAGAGCAACCCTTCATACTCATGTAACACATAGCTTAGTACAGGGGTGCGCAAACTTTTCCCCGTGCACATCCCCTTTCTTCCTCTAATTATAGAGGTAAATAAGAATTTTAATCAGTTAGTGTTAGGACCTGCGAATTGGTCATGCCTTGAAGTGGCTCGCAGGCTTATACGCTTTGGCCAAAGGGTGAACTAAATTACCCTTTTTCAAGAGATATATAGGTATTTCACTGTGTATTTTTTTCATATTGGATGTTGCTCTGGACTTCTTTGTTGCTTGTTGTAGGGCCAACTCTAACCTTAAAAAGTGCAACATAATAATAACTATAACTAATTGAGGCCTGGTGAGGATTCAACTCCATAAACTGCCTGCAGCTACCAAGGCTGACATGCAGGGATTTTCTCAACTTTAGAAAGAGTGCTATTGTTAGTAATCTGTACATAATACAGTCAAAAAGTGTGTGTGTGTGTGTTGGGGGTGTGGGGGAGGGTGGGGGGTAGGAGGGAAGAATGGCACTGCTGCGTCCTGTGCTGTGTACTAATGGTGGATTTTTGGGCTCAGAATTTATGGATTATACAGTAGGTCCCATCTGTCAGTGTCACTGTATCAAAAGAGGTAGGAAAGAAGAGGAGCACAGCTCACAGCGTTCACGAACGCAGAAAAATAAGGGCAACTCCAAACAGGGAAAAAATATAAATTAGCCTTTAATGGTCAGCTTGGCAACAATACAGGACCACGCACCAACGCGTTTCATCCCTCAGGACTTTCTCAAGGTGTAGGGAGAGACATAGTGACAAACTATTTTTCCGTAAATGCTTCCTAGGGTTATATTTTAAAAAGCTAGGATGGTAGTGAGTACCCTTTCACCCAGCCTTTTTAAAGTGTCAACTAACATTCAATCGAAACTCTCCAAGGGTTCGTTTAGATGCAATAAATGTAAAATTTGCCCTAAAAGGAAACAATGTAATACATTCACCTCCACTGTCAATAGAACAACACATAAAACTATGATGTTTATTAATTGTAATTCATCATTCGTTATCTATTTCATTACATGTGGATGCGGATGTCAATACGTGGGGCGAACAACCAGGTGTCTTAAAATTAGAATGATGGAGCACTTCAGGCTTATATCTAATGGAGATCTCAGTCATCCTGTTTCCAAACATTTTTCCAGCTGTACTAAGGGTGGTCCTGATAATTTTTCCTTCCAGGGAATTGAAATAGTTGCTCCCCTGGATAGAGGTGGCAACAGGACCCTACAGCTGGATCGCCGTGAGGCATTCTGGATCTTCACTTTAAGGACCAGAGTGCCTCACGGAATGAACATAGACTGGGATCTCACCCATTTTTTGTAATCACTTATATATATATTCGTCCGGTGTGTTTCCCTCATTCTTCTTTCATTTTATCAGATGGATAAATATATTTTGTTCTCTTCTGTAGATAATTTATCATTAATAATATACCATCTCTGGTTTGGCAGTCAGACTCTTTATAATATTATCCCCTTGTATCTCATGATTCATGTAGATTCAGTTTATCTTTTATCCTTAGGGACAGACGATCTCTGGTATGACCCATGACTTTGTTATGAGCCTGGCATATTTTGGTCTTACCCTTAATACATATATGTATACTGTATATAATGATGTAGCCAGGTCCCCCCTGCCTGTCAGCACCCCCCTCACCTAGCTGGCGATTGCGGGTACCGCCGAGTCCAATGGCGGCCCCGCCAGGCGATCCCAGGGGTGAGGGGGCTCAGGCTTCGGCTCGGGGGTTGCCGGGGACGCGTGAGGCCGGTTGTCAAGGCTGCAATCGTGTCACAGGGCTCCTGGCGCTCCCGAAGCCGGGCGGCGAGGGCGCCGCCATTTCGCAATAGCTCGCGCATGCGCAGTGATAGTCAGGCGCCAGAGAGACTCCGAACAGCTCGCGCATGCGCAGGGAAGCGCGAGGAGAGCCCGCGAAACCCTAACCTACCAGGGAAGGCTCTGGGCAGGGACTACGGGTTCCATGAGCCTCTGCGCGCCCCACGTGATGCCAGGGAGCCAATAGGGCTTAGGATCTCCCTGCAGGCCAGTGGATACATTTCACGCGCTGAGCCCACGTTAGTTAGTTGGAGCAGGGAGCAGGACGGGGAAGGAAGGGTGCAGGGAGCGAGTGAAGCTCCTGCACCGAGTAAGGTCCCCCAGATCCCAGGTAGGCCCCAACTCCCCACCAGGTTAGTGGGTAATTGATAGGGACGGCCCCAGTTAGGGACTCTGCCCTTAGTGTGTGTGTGCTGTCTTGTCAGAGTCACGGCTGTCAGTGCTGTGAGGTCTGACAAGTAGGCACAGTGTTTGCGCAGCACGTTTGCTGTAACTACCAAGTAGGTGGCAGTGCGTTACTGCAAGTACTAGGTACTAGGTAGTTAGAGTCAGGACCGGGAAGAGTTAGGAGGACGGGATAGGCCATTAACCCCGTAGGTCCCAGAGAGGTCCTCACTCCCCAGTTTGTGGTGCTACAGGGACAGGCCCTAGGTTAGGGACCCTGTCACAGTAGCGCTAGAGTTAGATAGGGACAAAGCGGACGCTGCGTTTCCCGTGAAGAGGTTCGGGCTCAAGTCGGGGCCCACAGAGACTATCTCCAGGGTGGGATCGCCCCTGGGGTCCGCGTGCAAGGAACCAGCTTGGGATCAGACGGAATAACCGAGCGACAGATCCTTTGCGAAGCCGTTGCTAATCCGAGCACTGGAGTGCTCGGGCAGGTACTTTAAAGTCACCAACTGCTTTAATAGTGACTGCGCAGTCACCCATATTCTCTATCTGCAAGAGTGTGGGACCTTGGGTGGGGATCCTATGGACACGCGGGTGGGATCACCCGGTGTTGAGGGAAGCGTCCTGCGAGGCGCAGTAGCTAGTGTCTCCTCCAGAGAGGGACACCCGTCATTCTGTGCATGTTAATGGTGTGTTATGTTTCCATGTAAAGGTGTTAGTTATCATACCTATGGTGTGTGAGTATTTGTATGTGTCCTGCGAGGAACAATTCCTGCTCTGCTAGGAACCATCGCAGGTGGAGGCGCTGCACCGAGTACTGTGTTACTCTTAATATAATTGCCCCAGGATCCCCGTGGCGGAAGCTCAGCCCTCCTGTGAGCCAAGCAGGTAAAGCACCACACCTGGTAACACTGTATGTTCTCCGCACCCACACTATATCTGCGATTGGGGGGGGAATACCCGTTACAATTATATTACACATGTATATATATATGTATAGCTTAAAAAAAATTGTTACATATTTTGCTATGTGGTTTCTGTATGGGCAAGTATGTGTGTGCATGATTCTATTGATTTAGCTGATTTATTAGCTTCTTTTAGATTTGTAACTACTGTAATTGACACACATATATTTTCCTGTTGTTGATAGGACGGAAGGTCTATTTATCCTCTTGGAACCCAATTCTGACATATGTTATATGTGATGGTTGTCATATATGGGTATATAAGAAAAATCCTTCTATAATACTTTTGGTTTATATCTTTTAATTACGTATTGACATCCTTTGCATTACACATATATTTTATATATTTTTTCTTTTTCTTTTTTCTTTTAATATTAATTTCTTTCGTTCCTGAGGTGTGTAGTGGTATTGTTTATCTGATTTCTCCATATTTAGAGTAATCATTATTTCATGTTGTGCTTTGTCATGTCTTTTCACAATGTTAGTATTAAAGTTTTGTTTTTTCTTCTGATAGCCAATCCTGGCACTCGGTGAACCTCCTCTGTTACGAGCGCGATTCAGTTCCGAGCCGCGCAGTAATAATGCGACTCCGTTTCGGGACGCATGTTGATGACGTCACGAGTAGCTAGGTTTGGCGCAAAGCATTTACGGATAAATAGTTTGTCACTGTGTCTCTCCCTACACCTTGAGAAAGTCCTGAGGGATGAAACGCGTTGGTGCGTGGTCCTGTATTGTTGCCGAGCTGACCATTAAAGGCTAATTTATATTTTTTCCCTGTTTGGAGTTGCCCTTATTTTTCTGCGTCCGTGAACGCTGTGAGCTGTGCTCCTCTTCTCTCCTACCTCTTTGGATTCTTCTCCGGAGGGCTGCACGCCGACGAATCCTCTTACCTGGAACTACATCAGGAAGGTAAAGGGCATCAGACCATCATTTATTACCTTCCTTTGCTGGACTGTTTTATATTGTACCCCAGTGGTGAATTTATGCTGCTTGGAGACAAAGTTTTGGGGTTGCCGTGTGGGCACCACCAGGTCCCTGTTTTTCCCCCTGGGATGTTTATTTTTATCAATATATACTGTTCCTGGATCCGGGATTCATTTAATGGAAGTTATATCATTTGAGCTTATTGTGGTGGTGCACCAATATACCACACAATCTAGGTGTCACTGTATCACCCTGTGGGGGGAAGGAACAGACTCCATAGGACACCATGTCTGTCTATAACCATGCAAAGAGAGGGAAAGACTCATAGGTCCCTTCTGCCTGTGTCAGTCACTTTGTGGGGGAAGGAACAGACTCCATACGACATATGTCCCTTCTGGCGGCATCAGTCACCCTGTGGGGAAAGGGACAAGCTCCATTGCACATAGGTCTCTTCTGTCTGTGTGATTGTGTCACCCTGCGGGGAGGGAGACATACACCATAGGCTTAGACTTGCCTTTGTACCAAACATCTTAATTATAATTTAAATTCATTATGACTATAATTCTGGTTTGGAAGGCCTGCCAGTATATGATTTAATTTAGTGGTCATGTCACCCACATTTACACTTGTCTCACTGGTTGTTACCTAATAATTATATAGCTGTAAAGTATTGTGTATTTTATTGGATGACGCAGTATGTTTTCCTTGGCACACTGCCCTACTCCTTATTCCCACAGAGAGCTACGTGTTCCTTATGGTCTCCCACAAACTGACTTCTTGATTTCTACTGTACAATTGCAACAACATGTTTGCTTGATGAAAGCCACAAAATGGCTGCTTGGTTGATATTATACGATTGCCAAAACGTCGCTACTTGACTTTTATTCTGTAACATGTAGACATTGACTGTTACCTAATTTTTATTATATGTTGTCCACAAAATGGCTACCTGACACAATAATATAAAATGGCCACAGGATGGCTGCTTGACTCCTAGTATATGATGGCCACTACAGTAAATGGCTGCTTGACACAGATTATACAATAGCCACAAAATTGTTATCTGTCTCTTATTAGGACCAGAAAATGGCTGATTGACGCATTTTTTATGCTGATCTTCATAAAAAGGGGTTATCTTATTGACATCTATAGGAGAATCAGATATATCTAAGGCGTGCCCATGGCCTGCGCGACAGCATGATCAAAAGGCCGTAACTCAATTAGGCAGGCCATAGAGCGCTCGATGAAGCGCGACCGGAAAAAAATATTTGATTTTGCCGAGCAACAGCCGGGTCACGTGAGCGGTTCAGCCAATGAGGGTGAACTGCTCACGTGACGTCAAGGACACGCCTCCCTGTCGCGTCTCCTCGTCCACAGGCCACGGATCACCTCTGCAGCAGGTGCGCGGCACGCGATCTGTTGCACGTGCGCCTGCACTGTATCCGGAGCCTAAGATGTGTAAGAGTGTTAACCTTGGAGCAGGGACCTCCTTCCTATTTTCTTTATGTCTTAAACTGTGTTCTCTTTTGTCATATAATGTTATTGTCCTTCCTCCCCAACATTGTACTCTACTGCAGAATATCTTGGCCAATAGCAAAAAAGACGGTGTGAAACAGCGCTACAGACAATATAAAAAGTGTACTTAATAAAATATTGAGTGAACAAACACTGGCAGCCAGGTAAATACTGACAGTACAGTCAGTCAGGGAGCATGGAAAAAAAGAGGATACCGGCACCACAATAAATATAAAGCAAAAAGTCCAAACCATAAAGTGTAAAGTCCAAATGGAGTCCTTAAATAAACTGGTGATGAAGGAATCTCACATCAGAGGGCAGTGCAATATGTGGAAAGAAGAAAAAAACAAATTATGGTGCAGTATGCCAATCACTGTTGACTAAAATCGTATCAGACTAACAACACAACACAAACATGACAGACAAACGTAAACACACTAGCAAGGCTGAAATATTAAAACAAAGCTAATTTATTAGGACTAATACTGGATTCCTGGAGGGTCACTGAAATCACAAGCATCCGGAGGGGTAAAAGTGAAACCCTACTCACAAGATACTGGACAATATCAGGCAAAACAGACTGGAATCGCGCTGATGATCTTCAAAGATGGCGACCGGAGCACTCTCACAGGCGTCCCCATGTGACAGGGGTGGAAGGGGAGTCACACGAACTGCGGGACTTCCGGGCGGATATGACGTCGCGCCTCACGATACTCTCAGAGATAACGTTCCTCCTTCACTCCTCTTCTCCCACGGCTTCACCACGGCTTCACCAGCTGTAATACAATGTCCTCCACGGGCCAGATGCAGCTCTAAAACACACAAAAACCTCCCATTAGGTGGGAGAAGAGGAGTGAAGGAGGAACGTTATCTCTGGGAGTATCGTGAGGCGCGACGTCATATCCGCCCGGAAGTCCCGCAGTTCGTGTGACTCCCCTTCCACCCCTGTCACATGGGGACGCCTGTGAGAGTGCTCCGGTCGCCATCTTTGAAGATCATCAGCGCGATTCCAGTCTGTTTTGCCTGATATTGTCCAGTATCTTGTGAGTAGGGCTTCACTTTTACCCCTCCGGATGCTTGTGATTTCAGTGACCCTCCAGGAATCCAGTATTAGTCCTAATAAGTTAGCTTTGTTTTAATATTTCAGCCTTGCTAGTGTGTTTACGTTTGTCTGTCATGTTTGTGTTGTGTTGTTAGTCTGATACAATTTTAGTCAACAGTGATTGGCATACTGCACCATAATTTGTTTTTTTTCTTCTTTCCACATATTGCACTGCCCTCTGATGTGAGATTCCTTCATCACCAGTTTATTTAAGGACTCCATTTGGACTTTACACTTTATGGTTTGGACTTTTTGCTTTATATTTATTGTGGCGCCGGTTTCCTCTTTTTTTCCATGCAGAATATCTTGGCGCCATACAAATTCAAATAATATTAATGGGAGATCCAACATTGAAATAATGTAATCCCATTAACGTCTATAGGGGCAACAGGTATAAATAGTTATAGACAGGGGTGGAACCAATCACTGGTGGAATCCGGTGCAAGTAAAAAAAAAAAAGGCTCCTGTTCCCCCAGGGTACTCCCTGTTGAGTGGGGCCTTACACGGTGGTGGAAGCCCACCAAGGTAGTGATTGCTAAAGTCTGGCCTAACTTCTGCATTAAGAAAACCTGGGTGGGCTCCCATCGCCCCTCTGTAAGGCTCCGCAGCACAGGCATTGCCTGGGGAGGGGGAAGAGGGGGGCTTTAATAAATGCCAGAACACTGTTCCAAGTGCTAAAATAGGCACTTAGAGGTTGGACCACTAAAGGTGCTGGGCCCTGTTAGAGCCAAACCAGCAGCACCTATAGTTATTCCAACACTGGTGATAGGGTAGTCCTGACTTTTGAAGATTAATCCTATTGACATCAATTGCCGCAAATAATCTGTGTACTAGAATGTCCCTAATAACATATATGGGGTCAACCAGTGTTTATTATAGTTACCCTATGAAAGACTATGGTGGTAACTCATACTTTATGTAAGAGGGTAATACTACATTTTAATACTAAATAAAGTCTGCGGGCTGCTAATGTGCACAATGAGTTTCATAGTGTAATCCGTTAAAAGTTTATGGGGATCTGATGTCTGATTCTGACCTTTAGAATGTATTACCAGAAAGTACCAGCACTCCACAGGTCTTGCAAAAAATATATAACAAAATGCATTCAGTGGTCGATGTTTTGGTCTCAAACTCAGACCTGTGTCTTGACAAAGTAAGAATATGATGACATCTAAAAGGAAGCTAATTTATTTAAGGTAAGAAGGCCAGGGTAGTTCTTATATAACCTTTAATTAGGACAGGGCGAGGTTGGTAATATAAACAGTGATATACATACAAAAGGTGTTGCTGCCCATGCTGCAGTTCCTCTGTACCAGGGCTGGGCTTGAAAAAGGGCTGTTCATTGTCATAATGAATTGGTTATATGTCCATTCTGTCTGTTTCACTGTCTCATCCTGAAAGAATAGACTCCATAGAACTTAGGTTCCTTCTATCTTTGTCATAGTCACTTTGCGGAGAGAGGGAAAGAATCATAGGTTCCTTCTGTTTGTCACTTGAGTCACCCTATGGTGGAACAGACAGATTCCCTCATAGGTCAATTCTATTTGTGTCCCGGAGTAACCCGGTTGGGGGAGGGACAGACTTCATTGGTCTGTGTCCATGGGATTGGTTGAGCGAAGCTGCAGGCGGCACAGAGATCCTGTGAAGAGATAGGAGGGAGAGGGGTGAGTGGATGTGAGGAGGGGATTGGTTAAGCAAAGGCTGGAGGTAGTGATCCGTTGAGCGAAGGGGTGGTAGGAAGGAGATAAGTTAAGTAAAGTGGTGGTTAGGTGGATCGGTTTGCTTGAGGGTGCTTGGTTTAGCAAAGAGACTAGTTGGAGGGGTAAGGTAGGATTAATGGGGTGAGAGGGAGAGGATCAGTTGAGTGGAGGTATGGGTGGGAGGGCGACTCCTTTGAGCATAGGAGGGGGATTGGTGGAGACCAGTGGAGGGCTGGAAGGAGAGGAGGACAGGTTGAGCACAGGGGTGAACAAAGAAAAATATTAAAGTGCGCTACTATAGTATACCTCTATTGTGGATGTGACACAATTAGCCACCCATAGAATTATACACCACTGTGATATATATATATTAAAAAAAAACCTCTATTTGGTGATAGGGCGTCTGCAGCTGCTAATATTGGAGAGGCTTAGCACCCCTAGATAATAGTGAAACAGAAGAAAAAACAGCGCAAAACGCATATAGTGAAGTAGGTTCAATATAAAATTTGTATTGATTAAGGTAATATATCTGTGTAAGGATGTGGTAGGAACCCCATATGTGTGTTCAGTTGGTGTTTGACTCTGTTCAGTGAGAGGCCTGTGGAGTGACTGCAACAGTGTTGCAGTGTGTCAGAGCAGAGTCAGACAGGCAGTGGCTGATGCAATAGCTGTGTGTCTGTGCAGATTAAGGCAGAGAGGCTCCGTGGAGAAACTACAACTCCCATGAGCTCCTGGGCAGTCACCTGATGTAAAGAACCAATCAGAAGGCTAGTATGACGGGAGCAGGAAAGGGAAGCGTGGGGGAGAGACCACACTAGTCAGAGGAGATCTGGATGGAGCTGAAGGAGGTAGTGTGAGTGCAGGGGGTCCGTGACCCGCCTGCATAGGCCAGCTATCCCCTCAGGCCCATAGGAGCATCCCCTGAGTCACAGTAGGCTGCCGTACTGCAGGGATGCCCTGTAGTGGAAGTGATTGTCACCCTACTATACATTAGTTAGGGACAAAGCACAGAGTTGCGGCCGGTTGCAGTCATCTGGGACCAGACGGCTGGACACCGCGACATCTGGAGGTCAAGGGGCGGAGGCATCGGATCCTTTGTGAAGAGGTACCAGTCACCGCTGTGACCGGAAGGTATATTGTAACAACAAGTGCACCAACACCGGTCATCAGGCGCTGATCCCGCCTTAGGCTAAACTCTTTAGGGACACTAGCGAGTGGCTACAGGACTGAGCCTATACCATGTAATACAATACAAGGACAATACTCTATAAGAGCGTGGCTGAGCCACTATTGTACAGGACAATATTCCCTAGAGGTGTGGCCGAGCCACTATAGTATAAGAACCGTAGCATTTATAACGGTGTTAGGTATTGCTGCCAAGACTAGCATTATAGTATAAGAATATGTTATGTGTGATGTCATATAGAGTATAAGGTATGATTGCATTGTAAAACTTGGTTGCACGCACTGTGGTGGTACTGTATGTTTCTTGCCCAGGGGAATCTTGCTTAACGGGGATCCTGGGAAAAGTGGAGGCGCTGCGCTAGAATAGTTACCCCAGGCTCCCAGCTAGCGGAGGCTCAGATCTCCCGGAGCCGCAGGTTGTGTACAGTGACCAGTAGTCCCTTTGGGAGGTGTCAGAAAAAAGGGCTACATCTGCGTACATCAGATTAATTCAAAACAGGCATATCATGTACTAAGACAGCCGACAGAGTTTCCAGCCGAATACCATCTGAGGGTGTAGAGCGTGAGACTGTTCCTGCGGTCCTCGGCGTGCGGTGCCTGGTAACAAATGTCTTAGTACATGATATGCCTGTTTTGAATTAATTTGATGTACGCGGATGTATTACCTTAATCAATACAAATTTTATATTGAACCTACTTCACTATATGCGTTTTGCGCTGTTTTTTTCTTCTGTGAGCACAGGGGTGAGCTGGAGGGAGGAGGAGGTGTCGGTTAAGCAAAGGGATGGTGTAACAGGGTAGATTCTCTGCCTAAAAACTGTGCAATAAACAGTATACTCTATGATATAGCTCTTGAGCCCAACAGTACTGTATGTATGTGTGTATATCTTTATATATATATACACGGCTATTTTCTGCTTTATATATATATATATAAAGCAGAAAATAGCCGTGTTAGTCCAGTTGCGATAGTGCAGAATAAATGAGTTCTTCAGTATTAGATGATACCTAATAAAAAAGGTATCACTTAATACTGAAGAACTCATTTATTCTGCACTATATATATATACTGTATATATATATATGTGATGCAGAAAGAAGAAGGGGGAGCACAGTTAGTGGTATTTTCGATATATTGATAATCAATTCTGTGGAGGACACCTCTATTGCGGGTGCCAGTCTACGTCGTAGACTCCATATAGTAATGGTGTGGAGACAGTGATATGTGTAGGTGGGTGGGATGAAAATGAAAATAAATATAAATAGAAAACTTACACGGCCTTGTGTAAGTTCTATCCCATCAAGGTTTCTTTAGGTCGATTTTCTTCTCGGTAGAATTTTCTTCCCGTCTTCTGTCGTCTCTTTGCTAGGTGTTTCCTCCTCTGTCTCTTCTTCGTTCGATGGGGGTTTTATCTTAACAAAGTTAGCTATTACAACATCACATAGGAAGAAAAATCGGCTATCGATACACTCAGAAAAAATAAGGATATTATTATCCGCGCAGCGGACAAAGGAGGTGGCATTATGTTACTCAAATATGTGGATTATAAAATGGAAATTGAGGACCAACTATCAAATACATCTACACTGGCGACACACTTTATTCGAGCTCGGCTAGTCCCACGAATTCGGGTATACCCGGGTGTATTGAGGTTTGTGACTGTTTTCTGCCCGAGTGCATTGCGTTATTTTCCAGGCAGGGATTGAAGCATTTTATTCCCGCTGGCTGCAATACTGCACAGTATATATATATATACTGCATTACAATTCATGAATTTATGCCATCTGGTAGACACGCGAAGCATTGCAGCCTATTAAATCCTAATCATTATCATTTAACAGATCAGCCGCCCGTCAGCCAGGCATGAACCCAGGCTGGGAAGGCAAACGCAAAGGGGCTTGTCAGAGGTGAGGAGCGGCGCATTCCAGGTATCTACCAGGTACATACTGGGTATTTGCTCGAATAAAGTGTGTCGGTGCAGTACATATAGACGCTTACCAGGGGATCCTACAGTGGAATACAAAAAGGAAGTGGATTCTATCATACAGATGGGAATTTTGAACAACTGGATTTCTGAAGAAACGGGCAAATTCCTTTTGCAGCCCTTTCCTAGAATGCCAATTCTGTACACTTTACCTAAAAAACATAAATCTGCCACCAAGCCCCCTGGAAGGCCTATTATTTCCGCCAGAGGATCTCTGTGCCATCCGCTCTCTCAGTTTATTGATTTTTTTCTTCAGCCTATGGTCATTGGTATGAGCTCTTATGTTAAAGACACTACTGATTTTATTTTACAGATTGGAGATATCAAATTGGAAAAGATGGATTACATTCTAGTAACTCTTGACGTTGGTAGTTTGTACACCAATATACCCCATAAGGAGGACTTAGATGCTGTCAGGTCTAAGTTAAGGGCCTATACATCTCATATGGGTCCACCTGTGAAATTTTTATTGTTGCTTATGGAAGTCATCCTTAATAAAAATGACTTTAGATTCGAGAGAAATACGTTTTTGCAGCTCAGTGGTACCGCAATGGGGTCTAATATGGCGCCCGCCTATGCTAATTTGTATATGGATATGTATGAACACACCCATATTTTACACGATGCTCCCCATGCAGGTTGTATCAAGAAATATCTACGATACATAGATGATATCTTTTTAATATGGGACGGGCCTGAGTCTGCGCTCTTGGAATTTATTGAATATCTGAATCAAATTCCATCTACGATTAGATTTACAGCACAATTCAGTAACACTGAGATCTCTTTTCTTGACACCATTGTATATAGGGCCAAAGGAGGCCTGGCTACTAGACTCTATCATAAAGACACGGACAGAAATACACTTTTGTACGCTAACAGCCATCATCCAACACCACTCAAGAAGGGACTTCCCTTTTCCCAATTTCTTAGAGTGAAGAGAATTATCTCAAACCCGGATAAGGTGGAACCTGCACTTTTGGACATGGCACAGCGTTTTCGTGATAGGGGCTATGGTCATAAAGACATAGAAGATGCCCTTAATAAAGTAAGATGCATTGACAGAGAGGTTTTGTTCACAATCACACGATAACAAATCCACGCAGGAACGATGTCATTTTGTCTGCACTTTTTCTACTGCGTCTAATCGTATTAAACGCAGCATACATAAAAACTGGCATATTTGATCTAATGACAATAGAATTGGAACAATCTGCAAGGATCCCCCTTTGCTCTGCTATAAACGGGGCCGGAATCTAGGGGATATGCTGACGCAAACAGACCCGTTCGATAAGTATGCAGTTGCTAAATCTTGGCTTAACAGAAAACCTGGATCATACAGTATCGTTGCAATGGATGCACAAATTGTGGTTTTATGCAAACATGTTCTAGTTACTCTCACCCTCATAGTGGGGCTCAAATCAGGATCAAACGTTTTCTCAACTGTGAATCGCGCTTTGTTGTTTACATGATAAAATGCCCATGCGGTCCTCACTACGTGGGCAAAACCTCACGTATGCTAAAAGAAAGGATCGCGATCCATCGTTCTACTATCAGAAAGGCACTGAATAGCACTGATGACAACACTGAGCTTAAATATCTGCCTGTTGCTAGACCCTTTAAAGAAATGCGGCATTCCCTGGCTACCATGCGCTCTATGCCCATTCTTCAAGTGCCGCCAACGCCACGAGGTGGTGACAGAAATAAGAGGCTTTTGCAACAAGAAGCGAGATTGATCTATGAGCTCAAGACTATTTCACCATATGGACTCAATGAGGACTTAAAGTTGGGCTGCTTTCTGTAATATTGCTTTTTGTAATGTTGTTTATAATATTTGTAGCACTTTATTGCATACGATCTCCGTAGTACTGTTTAGTTTCTTCCATGTTCCCCTTCCCTGTATGTTTTATTTTGTGCACATTCTTCACACGTTGGTGTCTTTACCACTTGGTGACTCAGGTCTGACCCCTATCAGTATTACACCATATGGGTTGGCATGGAGTTAGCACTGAGAGTTATGATGTCCATAGTTGTGGGATGCTTTTGTCTTTTAAAAATTCATGTGTATATACCATTTTCGCATGTTTTATATAGGGTTCTCTTTGTTTAATTGTCTGCTTAATATTTGCATTAGCGTAGTTAGTACCCTTATGATTGCATGGATATTCCCTCAGCAGTTAATCTGCATGTTTTTATATGTACCACCAGGGGTGCTGTGACAGTGATCATACATAGATGTTCATTCAGTAGGCAGGGTTGCGTGCGCACACAGTCTCCTGTTGACAAGGACGCCACTAGGTAGCTAGGCGCAGGGCCGGCATGTGTATGTTCATGTTGGCAAGGACGCTATCGGGTAGCTAGGCGCAGGGCTTTCTCCCATTTATGTATCTTCCCCCATAGATGCGGTGAAGTCACTGTCAGTTGCGCACTGCGGGATATATTGCGTGCGCACTATTCCTTTGGTTGGTATGGACGCCATCGAGTAGCTAGGCGCAGGGCCCGCTTTGTGGTTTTTTGTATGTTGTTGGGAGTATATATGGGTGTTTAGAACAGTCACTTGTTGCATGCCCTGAGGAAGGTCCCTCTACGAGGACCGAAACGTTGGCGGCCCTGTGTTCACAGTACACACTTTTTTTAATCATCATTGCGGTGTGCTGTCTTCTGTCATCAGGATCCCCCTGGTTACTACACGTCTATATGCTACATATGGGACAAGCATCTGATTTCTAACTAAACGTGAGTGCAAATCTCCATACCAATGACTATATATATATATATATATATATATATATATATATATATAATCAAAATAATAAAAAAATAAATAGATGATACCGTTCTGTGGCTAACGAAATGCTTTTATTTGTGCGAGCTTTCGAGATACACTGATCTCTTCTTCCGGCGATGTTACAATGAATGAAGCAAAAGGTAAACTTAAAAACAGTGTCTCTTGGAATGTTATCTGTGCTGTTCCTTCCCCCGGTGTGGATGTGTTTTATGGCTAGAGGTGTTAAATGGTACACTCTTTCTTCACTTGCTTTCAGTAACCATTTAACACCTCTAGCCATAAAACACATCCACACCGGGGGAAGGAACAGCACAGATAACATTCCAAGAGACACTGTTTTTAAGTTTACCTTTTGCTTCATTCATTGTAACATCGCCGGAAGAAGAGATCAGTGTATCTCGAAAGCTCGCACAAATAAAAGCATTTCGTTAGCCACAGAACGGTATCATCTATTTATTTTTTTATTATTTTGATTATTGAAGCTCGGCTAACACGGTACTGATACCTCTACATATATATATATATATATATATATATATATATATATATATATATATATATATATATATATTTATATATATATATATATATAGCCAAAAGTGAACTCAGCACTTTACAAAGAATACAGTACAGGGAATTATAATAATGCAATAAGCGCAGCAAAATCAGACAATAGGGAAGGATATCCCTGCTCGAAGACCTTATAATCTAAGTGGAATAATGGGAGACTTACAGAGACAGCAGGTGATGGAATAAGTTCTGTAGATGGCAGTGCTTGGCCACAATGGGTGGTAGGAGTGACTATGAGTGTGGAATAATAGCCACGAGGGCATTAGCCATTGGGATGCTTGATTTGTGGGGTGCGTTTTAAGGTTAGTCAGTATTAAATCAGAAGGTTAACACCATTTGCAGGGGAAGAGATGGCAAAAAAGCGTGGGTGAGAGCAGGTGTGTTTATGTCTGGGTACAGGCTTAGGGGACATCCCCAGCATCAGGAAGGAGTAGATGGAGGGTATGAATAGAGGATTTGTGTGGGTGCTTTTTAATTGAGGAGTATAAATAATGGTGCCGTGTATGGGCACATGCATGGGTGGAGGGGACGAGAGATGAAGAAATGTGGATAGGAGGGTAGTGGGGAAGTTGGAGAGAACAGAAACGTTCACAAATGAGTGAGGAAAACGGTAAACAGAAAAAGTAATAGGGAGGGCATAGTGAGATGCAGGAGGAGAGACTTCCCAGATATTGGAGGATAGGAAGAGTACAAATAATCACAGCATTTAGAAAGCCAAGTTCTCACAAATGCAAAGTTGTTGTTGTAATACAGTGTCCAGATTTTCTTGTCGTATTCACCTCCAATTTCAACTCCACAAACACTTTATACGTGACACTTTGATGTTACACACAGCCATATTGGCACAGCCAAGATAGACTTACTTAAGTACTCTAAACACATTCACTTGACTAATAATTAAGGGAGGGGTTTGCCTAATAAACTCACAGAAACATATCAAATAGTTGTTAATTAGATTTAAGTTCTGTTGCATTGAACAGCGGGGAACAGGTTAATTGTAGCCTGAGAGCCGGCTGACTTAATTAACCAGGTTTCAGCTAGGATCCATTGTGTGAATGGACAGGGGTGGAGAATCGGTGAAGGGGTGTGTGGGAAGGAGGTAGATTGGTTGAACGAAATGGTACGTGGCTGGGAAGGATGGCGATTGGTTGAGTGAAAGGGTGGATGGGCGGGAGTGAGGGGAGATCAGTTGAGCAAAGAGTGTAGCGGATATCGGTTGAGCGAAGGGGCGGGAGGGGATATTGGTTGAGCGAAGGGACAGGAGGGGATATTGGTTGAGCGAAGGGACAGGAGGGGATATTGGTTGAGTGAAGGGGCAGGAGGGGATATTGGTTGAGCGAAGGGGCAGGAGGGGATATTGGTTGAGTGAAGGGGCAGGAGGGGATATTGATTGAGCGCATTTAAAAAAAAAATGTAAATACATTTAGCCTATCATAGTAATAATCCTCTAGGAATAGGTCATTATTGGCCAATAATTCCCTGACTGGGTTAAAGGCTCTCAGTGTTCAGACCCCAGAAAGGACCTTATTGACCAGTACTGCCCTGATGAGGGGATTACTACTTAAATAATGCCTACCATATCATAATAATTAACCCATTCAGTTTTAGAGGGTAATAAAAGAGAAGGTATCCCTGTCAATATTAGGAGGCTTTATTTCACAAGGGCTCTTTTATTAACCATAATGATTAGGAAATTGTTCAGTCCGCGCTCCTGCTCTTTATGGGTGTGGAATGTTGATTCCTCTCTGTCCTTTTGCAGCTCCTGTAGTTCGAGGCGTCTTCCCCCACCTCAAAGATGGATCCCGGTGGAGAACTCCGACGGCAGGGCCAAGCAACCAAGGAAAGAGGAACACAGGGGCGCACCAAGGTAAGCGCAATAAAGTGTAATACCAATAATAAAAATAGTAAACACTTACATAAAGTAAAACTTTAATAATCCCCATCTGAACGATATCTTCTTTGGTAGGGCATCACTCTGGGTATACAGGGGAAATTTCAATCCTCAGATATCAGTCCCGCGCGCTGGGGCTGACTCTGTAGCGCTGTCTGATCTCCACGAGTGTAAGCGTGGCTGGGAGCGTAGCGCGCATGCGCAGCAAAGAAGCCCCCTGTAGCTGTCCTTGGATGCCTGTCCGTTTTGACAATCGTGATCGGGAAAGATACATTTGTGTGTATACTGGCTATCAAGGTGAAAATAAGCCAGCAACACAACTCGCGACGCGTTTCGTATACAGAGTATACTTCATCAGGCGTTATCTGAGGATTGAAATTGCCCCTGTATACCCAGAGTGAGGCCCTACCAAAGAAGATATCGTTCAGATCGGGATTATTAAAGTTTTACTTTATGTAAGTGTTTACTATTTTTAACCATAATGGTTAACCTTTTAATTACTAGAGGGGATTTTGAGTACCAATGGAGTCAAGTTCATATTTAACTCTGCAATTCCCTGTCCGACTTTAAAGATGCCCTAATGCTTACTCCTTCATGGAAGATTATCTCCCCCTATCCGTTCACTACATCTACACCCAACACCAAGAGAGGGGCACGTCTATTACACAGGAATGTGACAAGTACCCACATTGTCCTTTGATACATATTGTAAAAAAAAAAAAATTGCCCCAGAATTGCCCCACTTTTACATTGATACATACCCTGTAATTGGCAGAGTATGACATCCAACTCTTAAAAGATAAAGAGACCTCTGAGGTTTCAAACTTTAATATAAGCTGTTACATATTAAAAACAAATGTATGTGTTGATCCAGTAAAAGGTGTCCCCCTCCTTCTTGGGAATCTGCAATTATTCAGAAACAGTAAGGTTAAGAGAACTTTACGCAACATTGGCCGATGAAATACACCACAATTACCACCAACAGATATGTCTATGCAAAGAAATCAATACAAACAAAATATAATGGTTTTAAAAGCACTTTATTGTAGAGGTGAAGTAGCTTAAAAGTGCAAATGTCCCATTTTCACTATTCTTTTCTGTCACATGCTCAGTTTATTTGTATTTGACAGCTAGGACAGTGGCAACTGCAGTTAAGAATTTGTCTTGGGTAGTAGGAGTGAAGTCAGCTGGGTAGTTGGCTGCAAGGACCACCTGAAGGGCTTGAGATAGCAGCTACAGGAGACACAAATATACATGTTTATATTACACAGGAGACAAATTGAAAATGCATTGACAATAATTTTTTTCTCTCCTAATGCCACTAGTTCTAGGGTGACCAGGTGTCCCGGTTTAGCAGTCCCGTTTTTTTTAAAAAAAATTTAACTTTATTTTTATTGTTTTTTGCATATATCTTATACACTCAAAATATCAATGCCATAACTTGTTAGACAAACGCCTTTTAGGACATACAACATATAACACACCACGTGATGGGGAGACAACAAGAGAAGAACAACAGAGGGGGGGGAAGAGGGGAGGGGTTCGGGAAGGGTATGTCAAGCCTCTATCCATTCGCTTCCAACTGATGGTCGCCATTTATGTATTCCGATTTTCTTGTATCCACTTGTGCTGTATAGCTCGTGTTTTACTGGATCCATGTAGGAGTGCCCACTGTCAAGTCTTCGTGTCCTGTCTTGTCCACATCCCGTACTGCCCATCCAAGGAGGACTCACTTTATTCTATCACAGCCAAATTGTGGCATCGCTCAACCCTGGAATATCTGTCAGGGCCAGCCAAGGCAGCCAGACCTTTTGGAATTTTGAGCCAGTGTCATTAACTAAACTCGTTAACTTTTCCATCTGGCATACAAACCAAATTCTGTTTCTGATTTTTTCTATTGATGGAATTGCGTTCTGGTTCCATAATGCTGCGGTCTCGCACCTCATAGCCGTTGCGAAGTGTGCTATTAATTTGTTCCCCGTTCTTGATACTTCGTCTGTGGGTTTACATAATAGGAACAGCCACGGGTCCAGCTGAATTTGGAGGCCCAAAATCCTCTGTAACCAATCTCTGATCTGGCTCCAAACGGGTACAATTTTCGGGCAGGACCACAGCATGTGCACCAGATCTCCCTGTTCCCCGCACTGCCGAGGACAGAGCGGGGAAGAGCCCGATACAAATTTAGCCAGTCTAACTGGAGTGAGATACCATCTTAACAAAACTTTATATGAGTTCTCCTTCAATGTCGTGCAGATGGAACTACTGGCCGCGGCCTTAAATATTGCTGTCCAGTCCTCGTCTTCTAGCTAGTGGTCCCTGTAAATCTGCTTCCCATTGATTCATAAATCTGGGTTTGCTTGTGTCGTCCTTGTCAGCACCGACCACATTCCTGTACAGAGTAGAAATCAGTCCCCGCGTGTCCGTGCCCCTCACGCAGAGCCTTTCAAAATTAGTTAACTGTGGTCTCACCGGGTGTGTATTGTAAAATGCCCGAACCTGGAGGTACCTAATAAATTCTGAGTTAGGAATGCCCTTTTCTGACTTTAATTGGTCAAATGATTTAATGGTGTTTCTACCCTCCAGGTCCTTCAGTCGTCTGAACCCTAATTGTCGCCAAAGCGTGAAACTCTTACCCTCTAGCCCAGGAGCAAAATCTGGGTTTCCGTTCAAAAGGGGCCATTAGTGTGTGTTTGGAGGTCAGTGAGCGATTACTTTTGGCCGCTTCCCAGACCGACATTGAGTTGAGCACAGAGGTTAGAGGTTCCTTTATGTCCTTTACCCGTTTCCTCGGGTACCATATTAGATCTCTGAGCTCCAGCGGGGCACACACCTCTTTTTCTAGCGCTACCCACCTCCACAGCTCCGGGTCCCCATGCCATTGCGTGATTTGGCACAGTTGCGCCGCTTTATAATAGGACAATAAGCACGGCACTGCTAGTCCTCCAGCTCCCCTAGGTTTCTGCATAATTTTTGCAATTATCCGTGGTTGTTTACCCTTCCAAATAAATGTTGTTATTGAGTTTTGTAACTCTGCTATCTCCGATCGCACCACGGGTATCGGAAGAGTCTGACACAGATATAAAGTCCGAGGGAGGATGTTCATCTTTATACTATAGATCCTACCCATCCATGAAATACCATATGCTGACCAGTCTTTCAGTTCCTTCTTTAGAGTCCTCAATAGACTGGGATAATTTGCTTGATATATCTTTTTTTGTGATATGCACACCCAGGTATTTTATGGATTTGGACTGCCATTTAAACTCAAAGTTGAGTTCTATCAATTTCTCCATCTCTCGTGGGATGTTCAGGCTAAGTGCCTCAGATTTTGTCTGATTTATCTTAAAACCACAGATCCGGGTAAATCTCTCTAGAAGCTCAAACAGGTTAGGTAGTGAGGTGAGTGGTTTTGTAAGTGTCAGAATAATATCACCTGCGTACAATGCCACTTTGTGTTCTTGCGAGTGTATTTGTACTCCAGCGATATCCGGGTTGCTACGTATTTGGGCTGCTAGTGGTTCGATGCATAGGGCGAAAAGCAAGGGCGATAACGGGCATCCTTGTCTCGTACCACTTTTGATTCTGAACAGCTCTGAGGGGAAACCCCGGTGAATCACCCTTGCTGCCGGAGCTGTGTATAACGCTTTTATTGCCCTTAGGATTTTATCCCCAACCCCAAATGCCCCAAGCGTTGACTCCAAGTATGGCCAGTCTATCCTGTCAAAGGCTTTCTCCGCGTCTAAGCTTAACACCAGGCTCCGGACCCGGTTGGCATCAACAAAATCAATTATATCTACAATCCGTCTGGTATTGTCGGCCGCTTGTCTATCTCTAATAAAGCCAACCTGGTCCGGATGGATCAGCCTCGGCAGGATAACGCTCAAACGATTGGCCAGTAATTTAGAATATATCTTAACATCTGAGTTGATCAATGATATCGGCCTGTAACTTTGGCAATTTGTGGGATCTTTGTCTCCTTTATGAATCAAGGATATCGACGCCTGGAGCATCTGCTCTGAGAAGGGGTCTCCTGCCAGGACTCCGTTAAATAACCGGAGGATATGCGGGGCAAGTATGCCTATTAATGTTTTATAGTAAAGATTGGAAAACCCATCTGGGCCTGGGACTTTAGAGGACTTTAAATTTTTGACAACTGCTGTTAATTCTTCCCGTGTGAAATCACTCTGTATTGCCTCTCGCTCTAAGCTGTTCAGCTGTGGCAGTGCAGTATCTGCTAAGAATTTCTGCAGTTTACTGCTTGTCTTAGCGCTATGAATCACCTTCTCCCCATTGTATAGCTGTGCATAATATTTTTTAAACTCTTCCACTATATTTTTGGGGTTAGAGGATAACTCCCCCGCCTTTGTCCTAATTGCTTGTATGTTGTAATTTGGTTGTCTATTACGGAGTCTGGTGACTAACATTGTGTCCGGTTTGTTAGCTTTCTTAAAGAACTTCCTCCGTGTCCAACTCAAATCTTTTTCGGCCCGGGATGTGAGGAGGAGGTTAAGCCCCATCCTTCCATCCTCCAACTCCTTTAGTGTATCCCCTCTACTCTATCTGATCGGCTATGTAGTGTAGAGAGCTCATGTAACCTCTTATATAACTGAGTCAATTTGGCGTCCCTTTGCTTTTTCCTTCTGGCCGCTATGCTTATCAGTACCCCCTGCATCGTGGCCTTGTGAGCCTCCCACAACATTGTGTGGGATTCAACACTGCCTAGGTTGGTCTGGAAAAACTGAATGATTTCCTCCTTAACCATCTTCGCTAGATCTGGTATCTTAATCAACGATTCATTAAGTTTCCAGTTTGCTCCCGGGCTAACTGGCCTAATTTGTGCGCATCTTAGCTCTATCGATGCATGATCCGACCAAGTAATGTCATGTATTTTGGTGTCGGAAATCTGTGGAACCATTCTACTTGAAACAAAAAAGTGGTCGATCCTACTGTAACTGTCATGGGGATGGGAATAAAATGTGTAACTACGCTCGCCCTGGTGCTGCTCCCTCCATATGTCAACTAGGTTCCCTTGCCTTAGGCCTTTTAGCAAAGGCCCGTTGCCTTCTCGTCTGGTTTTCTGCTGCAGTGGGGATCTATCTATGCGAGGGTCGATAACTTTGCTGAAGTCATCCGCGAGGATTACATTCCCTTCTGCCCACCTTTGGAGCGTCTGGAAGAACTCATCGAAAAACTGTGGCTCGTTTTCACCGGGTGCGTAAACGCAAGCTAACGTCGTTTTACTCTGCTGTAGGAGCCCTACTAAATTGAGATATCTCCCCTTCCTGTCTCTCTTCACTCTCTCCACCTGGAAGGGGGATTTGATATTAAATATGATAGCAACCCCCTTCTTTTTTTCATTGGCGGAGGACAGGAAAAATTGCCTATAGTGTTTGTCAAAAAACCCTGGGCTACAATGTGTACTGAAATGTGTCTCCTGGAGGAAAACTACATCTGCTCCTCTTCGTCTGAATTCACAGAAGGCGATCTTACGTTTTTTCGGGCTATTAAAACCTTTAATATTTTGGGATATGAATGTTACAGCCATGCTTTTGTGTTAAGTGGATTGCAGTGTATAAAGTAGAACCAGATCCTACCCGTGTAATGTGGAGCGTAGTAGATTTTGCTTCTGCGTTGGCGACATCTGCTGGTCTTTACTCCTTCGCCGAGGGAATCTGGGGTGGGGCGTGGAGGAAACAAAAGGAAAGAACAAAGAAAACACACATATAGAACCATAGTGGTCTCCAAGGACCTCAGGTTCAACGCCCGGGGGTATCTCCCCCTTCCTGGACCCTCCTCCCTCCCAGTCCAGTCCCATGGCCACACTCGCTGGCCATGAGTTCCCTGGTCTTTGACGGGGCTGCGAGCTGGGCCCACATCCCCGCCCCAACAGTACATGCCTACGGGCAGTTTTGGTGGTAGTCCCCTGCACACCCGCCGACAGTTCCAAACTTTTCAACCAAACTTTCCCAAAAACTCTAGGGTAACTAACTCAGCCCTAACCCAAGTGTGGCTGTGCATCCCTTTACTACATGTAAAGCTAACTCTCCTAAACTCGAGCCGTTGCTGTGAGACCTTGTAGCCCTTGATGCCTGTGCCGCCTCTTCCTAGCCTGCTAACCCCCATGTCTTCGCACATTCTTCCAATCTCCCTGTCCCCCTATATGATTCATTTTATCCCGACCCCCTTTTCCCTCCTCTCGTTCCTGTTGGAGGGTCCCCCTCGTCCGTTTTCAGGCTCCTCACCTCATTTTGCTCTCTCCCTTCCTCGCTCCCCCCTGTCTCTTCTAGGGAGGCATCTCTCTGCACCTCACGCGGGTACTGCGCTCTACTCCTGACAGCTCCTCTCCCCCCTCCCACCTCTTCATCACACTCCAGCCCCCTCACCCCTCCGCGTTCCTCCCCAGCAGCGGAGTTCGCGCACCCCCGCCGGGGAGTACCGGGTCACTTCCAGCGCTGCATTTCCTGTAGACTACCGTCACTCCTCCCGCGTCATCCGGATTTCTATGAAGTGTCGCGAGATCTCGCCTTCTGACTTGGGCTCAGTTGGAGGCTGTCCGCTGGTGGTGGTGGTGGGTGTAGCTGGAGACGGGCTTGTTCGACGCACCATTTCTTCGCGCCGAAACTACCGCCGCCATGTATCCTGCCGCACTTTTCCTGCTTCTTCCACAGGTAAGAGTCTTGCAGCCATATGGGGGTCTTTGCTATTTCTTTTGGTGCTTAGTGCAGGGCGCCCCCTCCACTCCCCATGTAGCCTCGTATCAACTGGAAAGGCCAGGGGTCGTCAGTCGTTCTCATCGCAGGGCAGGCACAAGTCCAGAACTTTAAAATAACTTTTTAACCGCAACGATATTAGGCTGTGAACCAGTACAGCTGTCTCTTTAAGGATCACGTGGTGTTTTCTCCCGCCTTCTCCTTCCTCTTGTCCGCCGGGGTGGTTACAGTCTCCCAGGCTGTAGCACATGGAGGACGTGTCTCCGTGTCTCCGTGTTCCCCGGGTGAGTAGCTGTATCATTAAGTCCCAACTTTTTCAGGAAGGCTGTTCCCTCTGTGAGGTGCTTCAGAGCGTGGGATCAGCCATTTTTCACAGCCACGAGTGCGAACGGGAAAGCCCATCTATATCTGATGTCCTTGTCCCGCAGCGCTTTTGTGATTTGCAGCAGAGCTCTTCTTCTAGCCAGGGTTATAGGAGATATATCCTGGAAAATAGCCATATTTATTTCCTCAAATGATATACTTGGTGTCGCCCGTGTAATTTTACAGATCTCCTCCTTGGTCTTGTAGTGGTGTAATCAGAGGATTATGTCTCGTGGTGGGTTGTTAGATAGCGGACAAGACCTCAGGGCCCGATGGCAGTGGTCCATTAACAATTCTGCCTCCGACTTGCCCGGCATGATGGAGGTCATCCACCGGCTGATCAGGACCTCAGGGTCCAGAATCTCTTCAGGGATCCCTCGTATGCGCAGATTGTTGCGCCGGTCCTTGTTCTCGCTATCCTCCTGCCGGTCCTCCAGTTCTTCAACTCTGGATTCTAGAGCCCCCATCCTTTTCCTTGTCTCCTGGTGGCACTTCGAGCTGTCCTCCATGTGCTCCTCTAGCTCGTTTGTGCGGGTGCCAATCTGCAGGATATCCCTCCTGAGCCCCTCCACCTCTCCCCTAAAGAATGTTTTCAAGTCCGTTAGGAGCCTGGCTATCTCCTTTTTTATAATCCCCGATGCTCTGCGGAGGTTCCCTCCATCTCCGGGGCAGAATCGGAGTCGGACACCGCCGAGTTCTCCTTTGCCCTGGCCTTGCCTGACCCTGTGAAGTAGGAGCGCACATCGGTTTTGCGCTTATTCTTCTGCCGTGTCGTTGCCATCTCTCCTTAGGTGGTCTTATAGTGATCAGCAGAGTTTCTTGTGTTTAGGGACGTATAATTAGAAATGCCGAGTTTTGATTAAATCGTATTTTATTAGCTTTATTTGCCGACGGGTAGCGGAGCTTTTAGGTTACACCTCCATCACCGTACCCGTCGCGCATGTGCCCTCCAGTCACAGTTTTTTAACCTCTGTCCTGGTTTTTTAGTCTCTGTCCTGGCTGCCCTGCATGCTGTAAAGTGTAAAATGTTCCGTTTTTTTGTGGCTGTTCCGCTTTGCCCATCAGAGCAGGGGGGGCCGCAGAGAGCAGACAATGCATGGAGGAGAGCAGGGGACGGGTCTGAACTGCGGAGCCCCAGCAGTGAGACCCGGAAGTGTCAGTGAGAACTTCCGGTGTCTGCTGCCAGGGCTCAAGATGGCTTCTCCCACCCATGCAGGTATGGTCCAGAATGGGGGACACAGACACACACTCACACAATGGGGGGGGGGACAGAGAGATGCACAGGCACAGCATCGGGAGAGACACAGACAGAGGCACAGGCACAGCATGGGGAGAAACAGAGAGAGGCACAGGCACAGCATGGGGAGAGACACAGAGAGAGGCACAGGCACAGCATGGGGAGAGACACAGAGAGAGGCACAGCCACGGCATGGGGAGAGACACAGAGAGAACACAGGCACAGCATGGGGAGAGGCAGAGAGAGAGAGACACACAGGCACAGCATGGGGAGAGACACAGCATGGGGAGAGACACAGAGAGAGGCACAGCATGGGGAGAGACACAGAGAGAGACACAGGCACAGCATGGGGAGAGACAGTGTGGGGAGAGAGGCAAAGCATGGAAAGAGGGGCACATAGTGGGGGGGAGAGAGAGAGACAAAGAATGGGGGGAGAGAGACAGAATGGGGGGAGACACAGAGAATGGGGTAGAGAGACAGAGAATGGGGGGAGAGAGACAGAGAATGGGGGGGGAGAGAGAGACAGAGAATAGGGGGAGAGAGACAGAGAATGGGGGGGGAGAGAGAGACAGAGAATAGGGGGCAGAGAGAGATATAGAATGGGGGAGAGAGAATGGGGGGAGACAGAATGGGGGGGAGAGAATGGGGATGGGGAAGAGAGAGAGAGAGAATGGGGGAGAGAGAGAGAGAGAGAGAATGGGGGGGAGAGAATGTGGAGGAGAGAGAGAGAATGGGGAAGAGAGAGAATGGACGGGAGAGAGAGAGAGAATGGGGGAGGAGAAAATGGGGGGAGGTGAGAGAGAGAATGGGGGGGTTTCACATAATGGGGAAGAGACAGAGAATGGGGGAGAGAGACAGAGAATGGGGGTGGAGAGAGAGACAGAGAATGGGGGGGAGAGAGACAGAAAATGGCGGAGAGACGGAGAATGGAGGAGAGGGAGGGAGAGAATGGGGAGAGGAGAGGGGGGAGAGAGAATGGGAGGGAGAGAGAATGGGAGGAGAGAGAGAATTAGTGAGAGAGAGAGCGAGAGAATGTGGGGAGAGAGAGCGAGAGAATGTGGGGAGAGAGAGCGAGAGAATGTAGGGAGAGAGAGAGAATGGGGGGGGAGAAAAAGAATTGGGAAGACACAGAGAATTGGGGGATTGAGACAGAGAATGGGGGGATTGAGAAAGAGAATGGGGGAGAGAGACAGAGAATGGGGGAGAGAGACAGAGAATAGAGGGGAGAGAGAGACAGAGAATTGGGGGGAGAGAAACAGAAAATGGAGGAGAGACACAGAGAATGGGGGGGGAGATAGACAAAGAATGGGGGAGAGAGATAGACAAAGAATGGGGGAGAGAGATAGACAAAGTGGGGGAGAGAGATAGACAAAGAATGGGAAGAGAGGGAGAGACAGAGAATGGGGAGAGAGACAGAGAATGGAGGGGAGAGAGAGACAGAGAATGAGGGGAAGGCACAAAGAATTGGGGAGAGAGAGACGCAGAGAATGGGGGGGGGAGAGACAGAGAATGGGGGGGAGAGAGACAGAAAATGGAGAGACAGAATGAGAGGGAGAGAGGGAGGGGAGAGGAGAGGGAGAGGGAGGGAGAGAGAGAGAGAATTGGGAGAGAGAGAGAGAGGGTGTTAGGACCAATATGTCAGGCCCAGAATGTGCACTCATGTTAAGCTTCCATTTTGTCTGGTCATAACTAGTTAAGATTCTGTAGTCAGCCTTTTGCTGAAATATAATTCCTGAATGCACTCAGTTTCTCTGCTAAATTGCATTTCATTCTCCCTGGCCAGGATATTACTAGATACTTTTGTGAGGTCAATTTCCTGGTGTTTTAGTAGAATATAATAGAATGGTTCTCTGCAAGAAGCAAGAATAATGTAATAAAAGTTGCTAAGACTCAAGGTCTTTTTTGATAACAGACAATGAATAAGCTATGTATTCAGAACATTGCTTGTATTGAAAAGGGACACGTCTCAAAAGTCACGCCACTAATATGTCCTGCCCCTAAATCACGCCTCTAATCAAAGCTACGCCCAAGACACACCTAGTATACGCCCAAGACACACCTATGTTACGCCTCTAACCAATATCTTTTTTCTTTCTGTATAAAAATCATTACCCTATGAGTAATAAATTGAGACAAAGGATTTGAAACCTGGCGTGCGTTACGTTTCATTTTGTTCATCTCCCAGGCCTGAAAAGTTCACCGAAGACCGGAGATAACAGTTGCAGGGCGTGAAAAACTTCTCCGGGGGAGTCTGCTGCAAACGGGTGCAGATGGTGTAGTATCCAGTCACAAGGCTTCAGTGTACCTGGCAGGGGAAAGGTTCCTCTCGGTGCTGAAGCCAGGGGAGGAAATAACGGATTTTCCCTTCAGAGGGGGAGACAGAATGGGGGAGAGAGAATGGGGAGAGAGAATGAGAATGAGGGAGAGAGAGATAATGGGGGGAGAGAGAGACAGGGAAGGGTGGAATGAGACTGTAGGGGTGGGGAGAATGAGAATAGAGGGAAATGAGGGGAGGGAGAGAGAAAGGGGTGTGTGTGAGAGAAGGGGGGACAGAGCGGGGTACAGAGACATAAAGGAGAAGGGGCGCAGTTGGTGATATAATTTGTTTTATAAAAAAATTTTTTAATGTGTCCCGGTTTTTACTTTTGTAAATCTGGTCACCCTAACTAGTCCGAGTAACTATTAGAAAATCTCACATATTCTAATGCTGCAAATGTTTATATATATATATATATATATATATATATATATATATATATATATATATATACACACTGTACTATATTTCCAATAATTATTTCAATATTAAGTTCATGCCGAAAAAGTAGATTAGTGACACCTTTTAGAGTGTATGCCTATAACCTACAATGAATATTCAATGAATAGTCACTTCTCCAGGAGCACTTTGTACTTCTGTATCCCGCAAAAAATGAACTGTTTAATTTTTTTTTAATGAGTTACAATTGCTGTACTAAACATTTTTGCGCTTTGGTGTATGTGCTTGTGAGTTAAAAAGGGCACTGGAGAAGTTGGGTTATAATATATATTGGCAGTAACGTTAGGTAACTAAGTGGTCAATCAACCAGTTGTAACTATAGAGTAGATGTCTTGATGAAGTCACAGGTATTATATCTACTGTACTGTACATCATTACATTTGGAGAAAGGACTTACATTTATAGGATTGAGTTATTTCTAAATTCTAGCAGAGACAGACATTAAGTTAAATTATAGAGGGCAAATTTTTAAAAAAACGTGTTAAAGACTGAATTTATATCCCATATATAATAATCCAACTGGGACAGTCTTAAACACATAACCATGTGATGGAAAATGATTAAACGATTACACCGTTGAATATGTTGACTAAGCAGTTGCTGGCACAGAAAGTTGGATACGTCACTTACTCTGAAGTTTGAAGGGTCCCTTGTCAGTTCGAGCAGATCATTGAGTTCAGGCAGATCCTGATCAATGTGGTCCATTTGCTTGGCAATATTTCCAACGGTGTTTACCAGCTTTCCACCATAAGAATGGAGATCAGCCAGTTGAAGCTGAGCCATGATTCCCCTGACGTCTTTCTCGGTCTTGGGGAAGGTCCCGAACATCCTACAACATAGAAATGAGGCATGAGCGCCATCTTTTCTGTAATTGTACAAACGTAAATTAAAGTAACATATGGGGTGGCTGACCTACTGGTATTTCCCCATGAATTTAAAATGCAGTTACTAAATTACATTTCTAAAATGAATGAATAAGATGTTTAGGATGGTGTTCAAAACAGCTACTAACTTACTTAAACAAAAGAGGAGGTTGCGCTGCAATTTTAAATATTTGAATAATGTGCGTAATGGAGAGTTTTCAGGACTAATGACATTGTTAACTTCTGTTACGGCAGTGCTGCCCGCAGACCAGACCCGTCCCTACCACTGAGGTGGGACGTAAGTATACACGCACCCGCAGCAGAAGGAGCGTGTCCGGAGTGTGGTATTTGCGTTGCCAGGCCAGGAGACTATAGCTATAGTACTTGCCAGTTCCGGAGGATAGAAGAGCCGTAGTGGTTGTCGTTGCCGAGGTCAGGGAGCAGAGAGATCCAGGAGGTCGAGGTACACGCCGAGTTCGAGGGACGAGAGAAGCAGCGTAGTCAGGAGGAAGCCGGGGTCAGAACCTGAGTAGCACGAAGAGACAACCAAAGTACACATCCACTAGCAAAGACTATGCAGAGCGATGTGCAGCAGGGAGAATAGGTATTATAAAGGTGGGCTGACCAATGGAAGGTGGAGGCAGGGCTGGAGGAGTGTGTTGGGCAGCACTGGATAGGTTGTGCTGATGAGGGTATGTTGAGAACAGCTGAGAGGCAGGGGAGTGTGCTCGTGAGCTGTGTGATTGCCGGAGGCGTGGTCTAAGCCCCAGAGGGGTGAATAAATTATGAGTGCCTGACGCGCGCTCTGTAAGGCTGGTGAGCGTGCGTGCAGGTCTAATGGCAGCCGCATGTTTACCCGCTGCACGCGGAGCAGCAGCTGCCCGGCGGGTGCACCGACGGAGAGGGAGTGGAGCAGAGACAACGGGAGCCGCGGGTGGTCAGGGAGGGTCACGCTGCGACCGCCGTGGCCCCCGATTCCTCACAACTTCAGCATGATGTCCATGAGGGTGATGTGTTAAAAGTAAAGTTTTTCTCAGATGGGCAAAATAATAAAAACGTTTAACCTATATAATAAAACATCCATGTTATGTCAAATAAAGTTTTGTTGTCTTCATTCTGTGCTAACGATGTAAATAGGCTTTTTGTTGGATACGCATGTTCAAATTGGCAGTTGATTTAGACAATTGTTCAACAATTTTTTGGCAGAACAGATACATTTTTGCTTTTTAGTACAAACCATTCACATCTGTGTGCCAGTCACAATCAAGTTAGATGCACCAGGACATACTTGAAAACAAGAGGTAACTCTCAATGTATTACTTCCTGGTAAAACATTTTATAAATATAAATATAAAAATATTTGACCCAAAAAAATTTGGAGGCCCAAATTGAGAAAAATAAAGCTACCTCATACAGCCGACTGCCGATTGGTTTGCAACGTGGACGGACCCGATTATAAGGCGGGTTTATACTTTGCAACATAACTTTATTTATTTATTTTTAAATCACCTTATAATTGGGCCAATAAGGTATTGTTTTTTTCTTTGATAAATCTGGTACTGGTTTTCTCCTATTTTTCTTTTTATTATGTTTCGTGCCAGACAGTTAGACTATATATATATATATATATATATATATATATATATATATATATATATATATATATATATATATATATATATATATATATATATATAAAATGTAAAACAGCACAACAAATTGATATGTGGCATACTGTATACTCTGCCTTTTAAATCAGTTCTGCATCACAGCTTCATAAATACAGTAGTTTCCAGTGTATGTACTCATACCATATGCCATGTAATTTACAGCTTTCACAAATGAATTACAATGGAGTTCACAATGCCATTCTAAAATATATATCAAAAAAGATTTCATTCATTAATTAATATTACCTTTCCAAGGTCTCTGGCGCCAAATAGTCAGTGGAATGTCCTGTACTCCTCAAGGGATCCGCACACTTGCTCGACAGACCATGCAAAGAAAAGAACACAAACAAACAAAAATCATAGCGCAACACTGTAGGGTAAGCAGTACTGCACTAATACACACAAACAGTTAAGAATCCTAGCGATTATTAAAATAATTATTTATTAAAAAGAACTATGCCAAGACCGACAATGGCAAATACAAGGAACCGCAGGTCATCCGGAGCACAAAAATTGGAGCCCTACTTACATACAGCAAGGTTTAAGCTCGCATGGTAGGAACAAGTCCTAGGTAGAGATGATCTCCCTGGCAGGTGATGCCTCTGCTCCACTGCGGCTCAGACACCAGTCAGTCCTTACGATGGTAACCGGAACAGCTCCGGCCGTGGGGGCTGGTGTGCGGGGTCCACAGCTCTGCACCGCGTGTAGACACACGCCTCACTTCCTCCTACGGAGCAACAGGAAGTCTCTGCGCGCCCGCGCGCGATAGTGCCCGTTGCCTTAAAGGAACAGCTGGCAGGCTGAAGGGAAAGTTGGGCTCCAAGGCCAAATGTCCTTAAACGTCCAAAGTCAGTCAAATAGTGGCTGTGCCACTAGCCTTTTTGTGCTCCGGATGACCTGCGGTTCCTTGTATTTGCCATTGTCGGTCTTGGCATAGTTTTTTTTAATAAATAATTATTTTAATAATCGCTAGGATTCTTAACTGTTTGTGTGTATTAGTGCAGTACTGCTTACCCTACAGTGTTGCGCTATGATTTTTGTTTGTTTGTGTTCTTTTCTTTGCATGGTCTGTCGAGCAAGTGTGCGGATCCCTTGAGGAGTACAGGACATTCCACTGACTATTTGGCGCCAGGTTTTTCTTTATTTTGGTTTATTCTGTTAGTACTGGCAGTATCACCGGGCAGCCATCCTTTATTATAAGTTTTTTAATATCACACTGTGTATTACACTTTAGCGCTAGTTCACATTTTTTTTCTTCACCATTTCCAAGGTCTCTGCTCCAATCTCATCAGCGTCGTCAGACACCTTTCCCCACATGGATAGAATGTCTGCCTTCTCCGTCTCAGAGAAACTCATGTTGGATGGTTGCATCAAGTGTGTTGTAGATGAACTGGATAGTCCCTACTGTTTGCTCTTTTGGGTTACACTTTTAAAGAGAATGAAGTCAGCAAAAACACCTTTCCATTGGCTACTTTTTGGGTTACACCCAAGTGCTTATCCTGTGAAACAAAAACACAATGTCAAGAGATCTATACTGCCTGATATATTTACCAATTTTATTTCAACATACAGTCACTGCAGTATGTAAATGACAGTATATATTTTTTCATGACTGCATACGTTGTTATTATTACAGTATATACTGATAAGTGAGGGGCCCTGACCCATCAATAAAAAAAAAAGGCATTTTTTTTTTAACTTAATTTAATGGTAAAGACTCTTCTGGAAATAATATTTACACTAAAGAGAAAAGTAACCCAATTATTAGCACTCTCTCATCTAAATGGATGATTGATGATATAATTAAAATAGTTTAATTGGAAATAACAATAAAATATAGGGCTTTAAAAAAAAACAATTAAACACTGCACTATAAATCCAGTAGGAGTAGGTGAACCCTGGATTGTAGACAGTGCTGGATTGGGTATGTAGTTGTACATACGCTATCCCAGGCGGACCCTTCCATGAGGGAGACCCACCATTGAAGGTAGGGGTTGGGGAAGGTGTTAACTAAAATACTATGGATAAAATGCAATCAGCTGATAGGAGTAATGTTATTGTGTTGTTAAAGCCCACTATAGATAACCTGGTAGGTAGGTAATTGATTGGTGTGTGAGCAGAGATCAGAGGTGTTGAACTACTGTATATTTACATAAAAATTGGTTGGGGTTCCTGGTATTGGAGACCACAATAAGCCAGTATATTGGTATACTTATGCAAGTCACAACTGTGTACACTGCATCATGATGTGTAAGGTTAAGGCCCCGCTCCCTCAGTCAGCGCGTCCGCACTGCAGACAGGCGGGGCGCTGACAGACACAGACCGCGATATGTGGTCTGTAGGGAGTGGGAGCCGGAGCGGGAGGTGGGCGGGAGGGGGGTGGCTTGAGCGGAGGGACCCGCTACTCCCCCCCCCCTCCCTGCCTCCACGGGCTCGGGCTGCAGGAGGGAGCTGCTGCGGGCTGCTGTAAGGTAAGCAGCTCCCTCCCCCTTCTGCCACAAAAACAAAAAAAACACACACACACACTAACTTGAGTAGGAAGCTGCCTCATGACAGCTCCCGCTCCCGCCCCCGCCGCTGATTGGCTCATCAGCGCACCAGGTGACGCGTCACCGCTCGGGATCACAATTTTCTTGAATCCCCTGCCGGCTGACGCGCCACAGTGCGTAGTGAGCCGTCAGCGAGGGGGGACTGGGACCGGCTAGGGAGGATTCCCCTGCTGGTGGGGAACGCTGGCGCGGCCGCCCGCGCCGCCGAGCGCAGCGGGTCCCAGCCCTAAGCAGGGATCTCAGAATGTGGAATAGCTGCAATGCTCTGCAATGAAGGCAGTGTACAACAGGAGTGTGGGTAGAGATCTGAGGGATAGCTAATAACCCACACAGTTAAGTGCTAAGATGAGTGGAGCCATTTCCTGAGGAAGGGATGTTTTGTGGGGATACTCCCCCAAAAAAACATCACAGTAGGACCAGCAGAGTTGGAAATGCCCCCAAGGTAGCTGGCATGTTAGTAATAAGCAGCCAAAGTAGTGTTATGTAGTATAGTATAAATCACTGCCCAGCATGCTGTGAGATAATACCAAACTGGTATACCAAAATAAACTATAGTAAGCAGGGAGTATACGGCTGGACTGGGTAAATATATGTCCAGGATAGGTATAGTGACCGTGGGTGCCTTGAAAGGGTATCACCCACTGTAAACGGGTTCTCCGTAGAACCATCGCGTCATATAGGAGCAGGAGCAGGGCAACGTGAGTACTCTCCATTGGAGTCTGTGATACTGATCATCCGTTCTGCGTGTGCACGTGTGCCTTGGTCCTGATGCGCGCGTTTGGCGAAGAAAACGCTTTGTCAAGGCCAATTGAGAGGGGGGGGTCCCATATCAGCGGGTGAGTTTAAATAGCGGTGTCAATTGTATTCAATGCCGGCATAAACCCTTCGTTTGCCACGCGCATGCACAATGTGAGGATTCGCCATTCTGGCGGTCGCAGACCGTCTCCTCACCCCAACAAGCCATCCGTGACGGTCACTCGGGATGCGCAATCTTGTGGTCCCAGTACATGTGCTCACGCGGACCTTGCTCGGCATGATCCACAGTCCGCGGATTCGGACCCCGCCACCCGCTCTGACGCATGACAAGTGCGCTCGGCCAGCCTCCCTGCTGATGCGTGGTCCAAGCCCCGCCCCTGCTCTAGTGATAGACAGAACCGGTGTGGGAGTGATGCGCGCTCTCGGCTCCGCCCCCTGACCTCCGTGACATGCGCGGGTCGGCACGCGATTGATCCCGCCTCCTCTTGTCCCCAGGGCACTCAGACTCGTTGTGGGAGTTACGTGGGCTCCAAGCTCTGCCTCCTGACCTCCGTGATGCTCTCGGGATGGCGCGTGAGCAGTTCCACCCCCATCCCCGATTAGGCTGCATTATAGGTCACACCTGTGCACCAGCAGCCTATCGGTGCGTACTTCCTTGTTCCGCCATTGCTGGCTATTGGAGGCTCCACCTTTATATACCTTCAGTCTGCTCTCATTCTTTGCTGAGCATAGTCTAGTGTGACGCCGTGCCTTGCTGCATTCTAGCTCCAGACCTTGCTTTGATGATTAACCTCTTGTTGCCTGACCCTGCTTGTCTCTTGGATTCCGCACCTCTCCTCTCCTGATCTGGCTTCGTACGACCATTCTCCTGTTTCCAGTCATGACCTTGGCTAAGTACTCCAACGATCCGATATTCTCCTATCCTGAACCTGACTACGCACTCTGACGATCCACAACTCTCCACTCCTGAACCTGGCAAGTACTTTGACTATTCTCCTATCTGTATTCCTGACCTGGCTACTCTACATCCTTGGCACCCCCGCGTGGCTGTGGGTCGGCGTTAACCAATTTCCTACCTTCAGCAATGCGGTCGCGCTTCGTTTGTGGTGAGCTACGGGTTACAGTATGCTCAGCCACACAAACTTCAACCCTGCTGAGGTAGGACGAGTTCTGCGCACACACGCAAGCAACCTGACTAACTTAGAGAAAAAAATTGTGGGTAGCGAGCAAAACATGGTCTCCCTTCAGGAGGACTTTCGCACCCTTTTTCATGCTTTACAGGAACCGCATCCCCCTCTTGTGCCTGCTGTTCCCAATATTCCCACTACACCAGCTTTGCCTTTTTCTCAGGAACCTTGGTTACCTACCCCCAACCGTTATGGGGGCGACCCTCATGAATGTTGGGGGGTTTTGAATCAATGTTTTATACAATTTGAAATGAACCCGTCACGCTTTACTGCACCCCGTGCCAAGGTGGCGTACATTTTTTCTCTCCTTGTAGATGACACTCTTGCCTGGACCTCTCCCATCTGGGAACGAAGATTCTTGCCTGGACCTCTCCCATCTGGGAACGAAGATCCGACCTCACACAGGATATCGGAGCCTTTGCCCGGGAATTCCGGAAAGTGTTTGATACACCCGGTCGTAAGATATGTCCTTCCTCTGTACTTATTCATGTTTCCCAACGCAGTTGTTCAGTCGCCAAATACGTTCTTGAGTTTAGAACTATAGCTGCCGAGACCGACTGGAATGACGTAGCCCTGGCCACAGCCTTTTGGCAGTGTTTATCGGAAACCTTGAAGGACAAGTTGGCACCCTACAATCACCCCACACATTTGGAGGAGCTCATTGCGGTCTGTATCAAGGTGGATCGTCGCCTCCTAGAGAGACGTTCAGAGAAGGTTCACCATCGTACCATCCCAGCCCACATCAGTCCCGGTCAGGTGAGGTCCACTGAGGTTTCAACCCCAGATACATCCGAACCTATGCAATTAGGGGATTCTCGCCTTTCCAAATCGGAGAAGTTACGCCGCAAAACACTGCCTATGTCTTTACTGTGGTGTTTCTGGACATTTTGCCTATTTTTGTCCCCAAAAGTCAGGAAACGCAAAGTTCCCATGAGTCCTAGGGGAGTCTCATTGGGAACGCTTTTTCTCTCCCCTATTTCTACTGACAACTCGTCTCGCATCCTTGTCCCCATTTCACTCTCCAGGGAGGGTTTTCAAGTATCTACGCTTGCTTTCATTGATTCAGGTGCCGGAGGAAACTTCGTAGATCAAGCTTTCACAGAACACCATCTGGTTCCGAACAGGCACAGAACGAAGCCCATCGCTCTTGAAGCCATTGACGGAAGACCTCTGCAGCCGACGTTCATCTCCTTGGTGACAGTGGTGCTTAAACTCAAGGTGCAAGACACACATCTGGAAAAGATCCAATTCAATGTTATCCATACTCCTTCCATCAGCGTGATCCTTGGACTACCCTGGCAACAGATTCACAACCCTCGGTTAGATTGGCTCAACAAGGAACCCATTCAATAGAGCCCCTTTTGCCATAAGAACTGCATTCTGGAAGCAAGTATCATTGGGGGTACCATCGTGTCTGGGGAGAAGGAGAGGGTACAATTGCCAGATGAGTATGCTGAGTTTTGGGACGTCTTCGATATGGTCAGATCGGAGATTCTTCCCACTCACTGGCCGTTCGATTGTCCCATCGACCTGCTTCCCGGCACTACACCACCCAGAGGGACGTCCTATCCATTGTCTATGCCTGAGACCAAGGCAATGAAGGAGTATATTGCAGAGAACTTACAGAAGGGGTTTATTCGCAAACCTACCTCTCCTGCGGGCGCAGGGTTTTTATTTGTTAAGAAAAAGGACAGGACCTTACGCCCTTGCATAGACTACCGGTCCCTTAACAAAATTACAGTCAAAAATCGCTACCTCTTGCCCCTCATTTCTGAACTGCTTGATAGATTACAAGGAGCTGGTATCTGTTCTAAGTTGGATTTACGAGGTGCCTATAATCTTGTCAGGATCAGTCAGGGTGATGAATGGAAGACGGCTTAAAACACCAGAGATGGACATTATGAGTACTTGGTCATGCCTTTTGGTCTGTGCAATGCCCCAGCCGTGTTTCAGGATTTTGTAAATGAAGTTTTCAGAGATCTCCTCAACTCCTTTGTAATCGTTTATCTTGATGACATTTTAATTTTCTCTAAATCCAGACAGGAACACATCTGTGAAACAGGTGCTCCTTCACATACGCCAGAACAAACTTTTTGCTAAACTGGAGAAATGTCATTTTCATCAAACATCCATCCTTTTTCTAAGCTACATCATTTCTGATACCGGCCTCACCATGGATCCCACCAAGGTCAAAGCTGTCCTAGATTGGCCACAACCTACAACCCTTAAAGCCGGACAACGCTTCCCTGAATTTTCAAACTATTACCGTAGGTTTATCCAAAAAATGTATTCTCTGGTGGCACCACTTACAGAATTAACCAAGAAGGGAGCATACCCTGCTTCTTTGCCCACTGCTGCCCTCTAGTCTTTTGCCCGATAACAGTGGTTCAGTAATTGTGCCCTATAATGTAAGAGACAAATTATTATTTATTATTGATCACTCTGATATAGTGCAAGAGTGATGAATAAGAGATCACTGCCTTGTGATGAGTGGAAAGAAGGGTTTATCAGAGTCCAATTGTTCACAGTACCTTAATAAACGTCAGGGAATGAACTGTGATATCGGTGCCACTTTTCCGACACGCCGGTTAGAACCTGGTTGCCACCTGGCCACCTGGTTGACACCTACAGCTGTCAGAGGTATAAGGCTACGGCCCCGCTGTCTGCGCTGTACGCGCGCCTGCCAGGCTGGTGGTGCATGCAGCTCTGATCCCCTGTCTACAGTGAGCTGCAGGGTGAAAGACAGGGGGGACCGGACGGAAGCATGGCGGTGGGGGCACAGCCATGACGTCACCGAGCAGGTTCGCCTTCATTGGATGAACCGCCGGGGGGCATGGCCACCGCGCTCCTCGCCAGTATTGAGCACAATTTTCCTTTCTTCAGGAAACACTGGCCATGCAGCGCAGCGGCCACCCCATGTTGTCGGCCCAGCCCCATTGAAAGGCGGCTCTTGTCCCCGCAGCGCCCTCCATAGCGGGTGCTGCAGCAGGCAGTGGGGACCTGGTCTAAGGCCTGCCAGTACATCCTTACCTCAAAAACATTCCACAGCTGGAATAAATCTCTGATCTACCAAATCCGGCAATTTTTCAATTGTCAAAGTATGGGGGTCATCAACCAATGGGTTTGTTTAGGCGGCAAAATCTATGTGGGCAAGACTAAACGCCAATTCAAACTAAGCATATTAGAGCACATAGGAACTATCCGAAATAAAACAGATACCCCTCTGGCAAGGCAGATTAATCAATATTATAATGGTGATCAAAATGTCATAAAATTCTTAGGCATTGGTCAATTCTCAACAGGTGAAAAAAGAGGTGACTGAGACACAATATTGCTCCAGAGAGAGGCACGGTGGATTTACACCCTACAAAGCCTGTCACCAAAAGGTCTCAATGAGGGTTTTGTTTTTAGACCATTCATCTAGCCTTTTCTTTGACCCTTTCACCGATCACTGTATCATAACTTTTACCGGCCACTAATCAGCGTGCACATCCTGGCTGTCCTCTTTTGTGCCTCACTTGATGTGATATTCAACCAAACATAATTTAACTAATTTACGCAGCATAATAGACAAGATTATGATTATTATAATTAATTGATCAGTGGTCAACATGGAACCCACTATAACCGGTGACTGTAATTAGTACCAATATCACAGTTCATACTCTGACATTTATTTAGGGACTGTGAATAATTGGACACTGACAAACCCTTCTTTCCACTCATCACAGAGAAGTGCTCTTATTCATCACTCTAGCACTATATCAGAGTGATCAATAATAAATATGTTTTTAAAGTATGTGTGCTAGGTAGCACTCCACACCAAGTACAAATGAAAAATCAATGATATGGTGCAAGGGAAATGGGGGTAACCTATGACCCCTAAGCAAGTCAGTAATATATACAGTGGTGGCCGCCTTTAGCCTCGTGCGGCCGTAGCGGCGCATCTCTGATAACCGCGGACAGATGCATTTTTTTTTGTCCGGCGTGTATTGCGGTATTTTAGCGCTCGTAATATTAGCATTTTATTATCGCTGTCTGCAATACTGCAATATCGTCTAAAAACTCAGGGGGGCGTTCGCGAGATGTTGTCTTCGAAGGCTAATACTTTAGCAGTTCAACCTACGTCAGTACACAGTCTGCGTGTGCACGCGCAGTAATTGTAAATTTGCATATTTATACATGCATTTGCAGTGCTGTATGTCTCATTTGAAAATTGTTGAAACGCATAGGCGTGTACAGTACTGTAACAGTATTACATTTCGGCATATACAGCGCTCTCCCCTCGCTCGCCCCCGCACACAAAGGATAATTTACTGCACTGCAGTATTTCAACTTCTTATCTTCTCTACAGTGCAGTACACCTCTCCCACATCATGGGATGGGAGCTACAGTACATAGCTGATGATTACTGCGCATGCGTCTGTAAATTTACCACTGCTTGCTTGCGAAGTTCAAGAGTGAGTGACTAAAAAAATATATATTTTTTTTTCTCCTCATTTTTTATTTTTATTTTCTCCACAAGCCTGCCTAAACCATCTTAATATTAAGATATTCAATCTGTGCTGTAGCTTTTGACTGCGACACTGTGCGTTTCACTGCACATGGTTGATTTGTGTGCTTTTTATGTACTGTATTTGGGGATGTAGGGATCAAATTATTATGATGACCTGCCTTTTGAAAATATGCCATTTCTTTGAACTGCAGTACAGCTAATCCTTCATGCAGCTGTACCCTGTACCCCTCTCCCCCACGCACACACATAAGGCTCGCTCAAGGATTTGAATCTCTTATCAACAGACACGTCTCCAGAGCCATTCTGTTTCTAAAGCTTGCCATTGTGTTTTTAATCCGTTCATAGCCGAGCATCACCTCTCTGCGCCTGCGTTTAATCCTCTTTGGGATGGGAGCTACAGCACATCATTTGCAGTAAAAATAGTATAGAATGAGATAGATCTACACACTATATAGTTCTATTAAAATGCAGCAATATAAACAATAGATATACTGTAGTTATATAAATATACCGAAATAATTATAAAATTAGATAGATCTACACAATATATAGTTCTTTTAATATGCAGCAATATAAACAATAGATATACTGTAGTTATATAAATATACCGAAATAATTATAAAATTAGATAGATCTACACAATATATAGTTCTATTAATATGCAGCAATATAAACAAAAAGTATACTGTAGTTGTATAAATATACCGAAATAACTATAAAATGAGATAGATCTACACAATATATAGTTCTATTAATATGCAGCAATATAAACAATAATAGATATACTGTATTATATAGTTATATAAATATACTTACTCGTTAGTTACCGTTGGTGTCCTCGTGCGTTCTCTGGTTTTTCCGTGTGCATGATACCACACGTTGGTTGATGGCACAACGAGGCCAGAAGCAGCTAACCAGCGTTGGATATCTGCAATTCATTTTCCGCTCGTGTACATCTCCTTAATTCTCATGCTGAGATCCTTTGAAATCTTTTTAATAGGCATTGCTGCGAGTAGAAAGAAATACAAACACAAGAATGTATATTCGATGTTTAGTCGATGTGTATTTAATGTGCAGTGAATCCACAAAATGGATGGTGTATTTATACGTTAATGACTCACATTAGAGTACGCCCACTTTCAACACCTGTACCTCGTCGCCATGCATAAAAGGTTACACACTTTGCATAGCCCACCACTCGATGATCTTTATCTGAACTTGCTCTTGTCCAGATATTGCATTGTGCCATCTGCTTCCATAGATCAACCCCGATTCTACGGATGTAGGAAGACACTCACCTCTGCCGTGCCTGTCACACAGAAAAAGCGAAAGGCGGCAGCCGTTTCCAAGCCAAGGCCAAAGCGACAGGCTAACGCTAATAAAGAAAACCTTCTGCTGACCCCAAAGGCTAAGGGTTTTAATACACATAAGCCTTATTATGTCAAGAAAAAATATGGTGATGTACACTCAACGCAAAACAAATGGCAGCCAACCCATCGAACCCACAGACCACTTCCTCCAATACGCTTCGATGACCCTGCCACCGCACTCCCGGAAATCTACAGCCCATCTTCTCCACGACTCGTCCACGACGCTGCCGCTGCTCTCCCGGAAACCCACATCCCATCTTCGCCAGTGCTCTTCGACGACGCTGCCGCTGGTGCCCTGAGATCCACAGGTCACTTTCTCCATTACGCTTAGACGACTCTGCCGCTTCTCGCCCGGAAATCCACGGGTCACTTTCTCCATCCCTCTTCGACGATGCTACCGCTTTTCACCCGGAAATCCACAGGTCACCCCCTCCATCCTTCTTCGACGACGCTGCCGCTTCTCTCCATGGAACCCCCATCTCATCCTCCGTAGCACCCATCCACCCAGATGTCCACAGCATGCGATGCACAAGAACCAGCTCGTTAGACCGCATGCTGGATGGGTTAAGTGTGGATATCCCTGGGAACTGTACTGTGCTGGTAAAGATAGATCTTCTTTTGGAGACCATGCTAAATATGGATTAATGGATGCAGAAGATGGATCAACGTATGGAGAAGATGGATCGACGGATGGAGAAGATAGAGACTGACATAGCGGGGATACATAATTTTCTCGGTGTTCATGCCCGTGTATCCCCAACGCCGGAGCAGGAGGGTGGCATGGATGTGATGAATGGGACCTTCGACCGCCTTCCAACACCACGCGCACCCCCTCCACCAGAAGAATTTGTGTATGTGTATGCTCTTGAGGAGGAGTATAACATGACAACACCGTCAAGGCCACGTCAGGAGACAACAAGGCGACCAAGACAGGAGGAAAGCTTCCTCCCAGACAACCTACCCTCGCCCGCCACCACAAGCACACCCACTCACATCCAGAACCCAACCTACATACGCTTGCATCGATACGGTGCCCGACATCATCCTGCACGAGCTGCAACCGGCACCCAGGGAGATGTATAGGGTGATGAGTGCTGGTTTACCCCAGAAGTATGCCATGCTAATTTTTAAGCACCACGTGTCCTACTTGGTGTACTGCGGGTGGGTCTACAATGTGAACTACAAAGGAAATCCCGAAAAAAGGGCGCTGCCTGAAAATTTAAGAAGAACTATTGTGGAGGAATTGCGGTGCTATTTTTCAATAACAGATCCTTTAATGAAAATCGTTCGAGACTCCATTAATGGCATTTTGCACCACACAAGGCATCGGCCCTGGAAGGGGATCTGTTGGGGATCGCATTTGCGTGACTGTTCAACAGTTGTTTATTTTTTGTAAATGTTTTTGTAAATGTTTTGACTTTCTGTACTTTAATAATGTGTGTTTTAACTTGTATTATTAAAGAAATGTTTTTACTTACTGTACACAAGACCTGCACAATTCCAGGCCCTGAGGGCCACAAACAGGCCCGGTTTTCAAGCTTATCCTGAAAACCGGGCCTGTTTGCGGCCCTCGAGGACTGGAGTTGTGCAGGCCTGACTGACTGTTCTGTACACCATCCTACTGTAAATGTTTTGACTTTCTGTACTTTGATAAAGGAGATGTTGCGTTTTGCCAGTCCCGTATTCTTGATCATACACGTCGTTGACAGGTGACAGTGGGACTACTACACCTGTAGTCAGCTGATTAGGCTGGAAATCGCTTAGGTACATGCAAGCTTGCTGGAATCTGTATGCGAAATCCGGCTCAGGCTGCAGGTATCCGGGCGGGGACAGACAGCAAGGGTTGCCGGTCACCAGGTTTTCACTGACGGTCGGGCCGTTATTTGAAGCTGTCGCTGTCGCATTGCTTGCCAGCGACTGACGTTTCTTAGTTGGTTTTAACACGACCTTTCGCCTTTGGCCGTCTCCATGATCATAGATACGGGAAAAACTCGGTGATACACACCAATACCCTCCAATAAAATCGGGATCAATACGAAAAAAACATGGATCGCTACATAACTTTTTCCTTATTGCACGCTTCCACACATGAGCAGCTGGCAAAAATTTCTAAAAGTCATAGTTTTCGATAAAATACTGATAAATTTGAACAACTGTTGCCATCTTATCATCTGTTGCATTAATCGTGGCCCATATTAAATAAGCGTACGTTCTGTCGGGTTTTTGGAACACGGACTGCAGTTGTGCACTCATGTCGGGACTCTCAGGACACAAGACACTGCACATTTTGTTTTAATATGAAAAGCCTAAATTGATACATTATTGTAACTTCTTCCTTCAGTCCCAAGGCCAATTTACAATTGGCCACTGTGGTATTTTTTTTTAAACACCTGCAAGTCGACACATTACTGAAGCGCATGCGCATTACAATTCATGAATATCTGCCATCTGGCGGATACACGAAGAATTGCAACCAATTAAATCCGAACCATTATCAATAAACACATCAACCGCGCATCAACCGCGGGTGTGAATGCAACATGAATGCGGTATGAATGCGGTCAGAATGCGGCATGAACGTGGTGAAGTGCGTGGCATTCGGAAAAACATCCCGGAAAAATTCGGAGATGTTGGTCAATAAAAGAGGCCGCGGCTGTACAGGAGTCCCCAGCACACAAAAAATGAATAAAGACAAAAATTGTCTGCAAGAAAATTAATGTATTAAATGCAATGGCAGTTACAAAATCAGCCCTGGCACAGGGTTCGGAGAATACATCTCATGGAGAAGATCAAACAAAGGGGAGACTAAGGGAGGAAGGTGAACAAGGGGGATGAAACACTAAAAAACAACAAAGGAAAGGGGAACAACGAACAACGTACAATACACGTAAAGTTTAAGGCGATAAAAATGTAGGGGAGACGTTTCGAAGCCAGATGCCCCTTAACTATACCCGTTTCCACAGACTGAAAACAGCCTATGGTACTTCCCTAGTTTACCTAGTTTGCACACCTTCAACCTACTACCTCTCAACCTGATGAATAATAAACTGATTGAACCAAAATAGTTGGTCTGTCTATTAGCAGTAAGTGAATCCTATATGCATATGGACATTAATAGTGCTAAAAAAACATATAATAAACAGACTAACAATGATGCAAACATCTGTATTTCCCAGAGATTCTCTGACAATTACAGTAATGAGTCTCTCCTATAGGGATGAGAGCAATAACAGAACCCCAAAAGTGGTTAGGCATACTGTATATGTATGGACTGACAATACTACAAGATCCTGTGCTAAATAGACACTACTGTAGCTAATCACTTGAAACACAGCAAAAAAATTGCACAGTAAATTCAATAAGCGTAAGGCTGAGTCCCCGTAGGCGCTGAGCGCTCATGCTTAGAGCATGAGCGCTGGGTGTCCTGCAACTTGCAAGAGCACGCGCGGGGGGAGGTGGAGGGGGGTGCATTGCGGGCTATCGAGCAAGCAGGAATGTTTAAAAAATGTGTTTAGTAAAGCGCCAAGCGTGTGTGCCCGCGCATTTGTGCGCGTGGGAACATGCATATATATATAAGCATGTAACCGTGCCAAGCTCAGTGAGCTCAGCGGGCTCAGCGCCAGCGGGGACTCAGCATAAGGCTGAAGTGACAGCGATTAGGACATAGGGACAAATGCCAAGCCAAAAGGAATGTTAGCAATACGAATCCTCTGCTGTGGTGTGACGTCTGTGGCTCTCGTGGTGTTGTCTGTGGTCATCCCAGTAATTATTTGTCTCTTACATTAGAGGTCACATTTACTGAACTACTGTTATAATAACAGTGGTGCGCCGAGGGCTATTACCACATCGCTAGAAATCACTTGATACTCACTATACAGTCTGTCTTGGTTTTTTCAAGCTGCGCATGCGTGTGGCAAATGAAGTGTTAATGCAGGCATCGAATACAATTGACGCCGTTATTTAAACTCACCCGCTGCTACGGGACACCCCCCTCTCAATTGGCCTTGACAAAGCGTTTTCCTCACGAAACGCGCGCGTCGGCACCAAGGCACACATGCACGCGCAGGGCGGATGATCAGTATCGCAGACACAGACTTCAATGGAGAGTACTCTCGTTGCGCTGCTCCTTATGATCATACCAGCTTGAGGGCATTTTCAACTCTGCTGGTCCTACTGGGATGTTCCTTGTGGGGAGTTCAATATATCTATTTACTCCCTAGGGTGGCAAATCATGACCATGTTTATACTTAATTTACACTTATATGACTGCAGGCTTCTTTGATCCAAGAACTCTGCTAGTATCATTGCCACAAACAGTGTATCGTTTAGTTGCGGTCTCCTTGGTTTTTACATAGGAGTCCCAACAGTGCTCAAACTACAACAACAGCGGGCACCAATTAGGAGCATTAGTGTCTGCACTGATCTGCAATTCAGAGGTCCTTGCTCACACGCCCTAACACTGCTTTAATCAACTGTGATTTTCATTAAGCCTTATATATACTTTTGTGGTCCCCTCCTCAGGAGTCCTGCTCCATTGATTTTAGCACTTAACTCATTGTGTGGGTACTGTAGTTAGCTATACCTCGGATCTCTACCCACACGTTTGTAGTACACTGCCTTCATTACCTAGCATTGCAGGTGTCTGCAGGTATTACTCATTCTGAGATCCCTGCTTACACACCATGGGTATACTGTACAAATATACTGGCTTATTGTAGTCTCCTATCCTAGGAACCACAATCAATTTTTGTGTAAACATAGATCAACACCTCTGATCTCTGCTCACACACCAATCAATTACCTACCTACCAGGTTATCTATAGTGGGCTTTAACCCCGCAATGACATTACTCCTATAAGCTGATTGCATTTTATCCATGGTATTTTAGTTATTACCTTCCCCCACCCCTACCTTCACTGGTGGTTCTCCCTCATAGAAGGTTCCACCTAGGATAGCGTACTGTATGTACACCTACATACCCAATCCAGCACTGTCTACAATCAAGGGTTCACTTACTCCTACTCGATTTATAGTTTAATTGTTTTATTTAAAGCCCCATATTTTTTTGTTATTGCCAATTAAACTATTTTAATTATTTCATCAATCGTGGTGAGAGAGTGCAAATAATTGGGTTACTTTTCTCTCTAGTGTATTTAATAGTCATTACCCAATCGCACCATCACCTTGCTATTGCATTATCATTAAGCTGAAGCGGGGGTTCTACCCAGTTTTCTCTTCTGGAAATAGTCATCACAAATTGAATCAGAAGACTTTATTCGAGAAAGTTTACAGAGCCATACATATTTTATTCATAATCTTTCTTTAAAATGTTTTAAATGCGATAGAATGCAACTTCCAGATAATTAGTGAGACAAAAACCAAACATTTACAATGCATTATAGTAGAACATTTTATGTTACCCGTTTAAAAAGTTTGTACAAAACACGTTCTTGTAACTAATTCTAAGTTAGCAAATGTTTAACATTATCTCAACTGTATTGCTCAATGCTAGAACCATAATGCTAAACATCTGCTGTTATATTTTAAGGTGATTTTTGAGCTATCCTTAGACTTATTTCAGCCACTTTGACCTGAGTCGTGTTTCAACTGACCTCCAGGTCCATGGAGAAAGGGCCCTTGGTGCCATTGTGGAAGCTGCCAGTTATCTGTATGTACTGTAGGTCCCTCGTGTCTGTGTCACAGGGTTAACTTGTGGGGACAGGGACAGACATCATGGGTCATAGCTTCCTTGTGTCTGTCACTCTGCAATGGGAAAAACAGACTAATTGACCCCTTCAGTTTGTGTCATTGTGTCACCCTGCAGGGGAAGGGACAGACTTCATATGCCTAAACATGCCCTTGTTCCACGTGTAACCCCCTTGAAAGTGCATACAGCAGATACATACACTGCCCCCTGTCTGCCTTCTCTTGTGTGAACTCAGGATGTGACATTATGGACAGGGCATCAGCCAGTAACATATGACTCTGGAGAGGTGGGACGAAGCGAGGAAATCTTTAAGAGTCCCTGGCAGTGCACACAGGGGCAGAACTGCTGGATCCTGAGGGATCTCAGTACTGACAAGTGGTGATTTAAGAGCCAGGATGCAATCCACATGAGTTAGTTGACGCTGGCCAAAGGGAGCCATGCAAGTACATCATGAGAGCGGAATCCCAGTGGAGAGACATTTGCATAGCATCACGAGACAGGAGTCACAATAGAGGGGATCCTCAACGGAAGCCAAGTAAAGGGGTACCAAATAATTTGCGAAGTATAGGCCTGAAACACTAATACAGTAAATAACAGCTCCAATGGTGTCCGGCACCATTACACAGGCCTTAATACCCAGGATTTTGTGGCAACAGGAAAAGACACTGACACACACACACACACCTGCAGTATTTAGTGGGTAGTGTTATGTTAATATGTACTGTGCATGCATATGATCCTTGTCTAGACAAGGGTCTGAGTTTGAAAACGAAACGTCGAACCACCGAATATATTTTTTGCAAGACCAGTGTGGTGCCCGTACTTTCTTATGAAAGCTGTTTGTTCTACTTTGTGATATTGTCTCCCTGCATAGGGTGGACATCTATGCACCGGAGGCATTTCCTTATTGCATCTAATTATGTGAGTGCAGCTAACTCCCTCAGAAAGTATAATCAGGGCATCAATTGCTATAAAGTAATAACATGATGACATCTAAAAGGAAGCTAATTTATTTAAGGTAAGAAGGCCAGGGTAGTTCTTATATAACCTTTAATTAGGACAGGGCGAGGTTGGTAATATATACAGTGATGTACTGTACGTACAAAGGGTGTTGCTGGCAATGCTGCAACCTGCTCTGTACCTGGGCTTTGTATAAATGGGGGATTTTCAGGGTCAAAATTAATGAGTTATAGGTCCATTCTGTCTGTTTCACTATCTCATCCTAGTGCCCGTAATATAGTGGGTGCGCTTGCTGCGCCGTGCGTGCGGCAGTTATAGTTGGCTGTGGTTAGCCAGCCATTGTGTGCTAGGACCGCGCGCGCGCACGGTAGTGAGCGTGGAGCCGGGCGATAGCGGGGAAGACTCAAAAAGTAAATATTCACGCCGCTACCGCAGCTGTAATGTATGTATGTATATACTTTATGAATGTACACAATGTTAATAAATATTTTATTCTTATTACCAACGTGTCTTTTTTTTTAATTTTAAAAATCTTAATATATAAAATCGAAAGGTTGGTACTAGCTGTGGTGAATCTGATTGGTCCTCAGCCTCTGGCCAATCAGATTGGTGGCTCTGACGTAACCCAACTGCCACTCTCTTCCCCCTCGGCCTCAAAACACACACACACTATGTCCCTCTGTCCCCAAACCCCCATCACACTCACATGCGCCGCCCTGCACCGGCTCCCGGACGGAGGGGAAGCGCAGCGCAGCCCTCCTGCCACAGCCGCCAACTTCAGGCTCCTCCCCCCTCGATCTCAACCGGCTCCCGGACGGAGGGGAAGCACGGCGCGGCCCTCCTGACCTTGCCGCCAACTTCAGGCTCCTCCCCCCCTCGTTCTCAACCGGCTCCTGGACGGAGGGGAAGCGCGGCATGGCCCTCCTGCCCCAGCCGCCAACGCTCCCTTCCTTCCCCGGCGCTCAGTTCCCTCCTGTGGCCGCGCGGCCCAGGACATGGCCGCTGGGGGCCAAGCAGCCTCCTCGGATCTGCGCCAGTCCCACTTTCCGCCACCTCTCACTCCCGTCGTGTGTGGGTGTGTGGAGAGGGACATTTTACTCCTGCCAACAATTTGTGCCTCACTTTCACGCCCCCTCACTTTCACCCCCCCCTACCACTGCCTTTCACACCCCCCCCACCCCTGCCTTTCACACACACACACCTACCCCTGCCTTTCACCCCCCCACCTCACTTTCACCCCTACCCCTGCCCTTCACCCCCTACCCCTGGCCTTCACACACCCCCTACCTCTACCCTTCAAACTGACCTTCACCCTCCCCCCACCCCTGCCCTTCACCCCCCTACCCACCCCTGCCTGTCACCCCCCTACCCCTGACCTTCACCCCCCCTACCCCTACCCTTCACTCCCCCTACCCTTCACCCCCTCTACCCCTGCCCTTCACCCCCCCACCCCAACCCTTCACCTCCCCTTTCACCCCCCCCACCCCTGCCCTTCACCCCCCCTACCCCTGCCCTTCACCTCCCATCCCTTCACCCCCCCTACCCCGGCCCTTCACCCCTACCCCTGCCCTTCACCCCCTGCCCTTCACCTTCCCTACCCCTGCCCTTCACCCCGCTGCCCTTCACCCCCCTACCCCTGCCCTTAACCCCCCTGCCCTTCACCCCCCTGCCCTTCACCCCCCTACCCCTGCTCTTCACCCCCCTAACCCTGCACTTCACCCCCCCTACCCCTGCCCTTCACCCCTACCCCTGCCCTTCACCCCCCCCCCTACCCCTGCTCTTCATCATCCACCCTACCCCTGCCCTTCACCCCCCCTACCCCTACCCTCCACCCCCCTACTCCTGCCCTTGACCCCTCCCACCCCTGCCCTTCACCCCCCTACACTTCACCCCCCCTACCCCTGCCCTTCCCCCCCCCCTACCCCTGCACTTCACCTCCCACCCCTTCACCCCCCTACCCCTGCCCTTCACCTCTACCCCTGCCCTTCACCCCCTGCCCTTCACCTTCCCTACCCCTGCCCTTCACCCCGCTGCCCTTCACCCCCCCTACCCATGCCCTTCACCCCCCCACCCTTGACCCCCTGCCCTTCACCCCCCCTAACCCTGTTCTTCACCACCCCTACCCCTGCCCTTCACCCCCCCCTACCCCTGCCCTTCACCCCCCCTACCCCTGCCCTTCACCCCCCCTAACCCTGCCCTTCACCCCCCCTACCCCTGCCCTTCATCCCCCCCTACCCCTGCCCTTCAACCCCCCTACCTCTACCCTTCACCCCCCTACTCCTGCCCTTCACCCCCCCTACCCCTGCCCTTCACCCCCCCTACCCCTGCCCTTCACCTCCCACACTTCACCCCCCTAACCCTGCCCTTCACCCCTACCCCTGAGCTTCATCCCCTGCCCATAACCCCCAACCCCTGCCCTTCACCCCCCCTACCACTGCCCTTCACACCCCTGCCCTTCACCCCCCTACCCCTGCCCTTCACCCCCCTGCCCTTCACCCCCCTACCCCTGCCCTTCACCCCCCCTACCCCTGCCCTTCACCCCCCCTACCCCTGCCCTTCACCCCCCTTAACCCTACCCTTCACCCCCCTACCCCTGCCCTTCACCCCCCTACCCCTGCCCTTCACCCCCCCATACCCTGGCCCATCACCCCCCCTACCCTGGCCCATCACCCCCCCTACCCCTGCCCTTCAACCCCCCTACACCTGACCTTCACCCCCCCTACCCCTGCCTTCACCTCCCACCCCTTACCCCCCCGACCCCTGCCCTCCACTCTTACCCCTGCCCTTCACCCCCTGCCCTTCACACCAAACCCCCCGCCCTTCACACGCCACCTTCACTCCCCCTACCACTGCCCTTCACACCCCTGCCCTTCACCCCCCTACCCCTGCCCTTCATCCCCCTACCCCTGTCCATCACCCCCCTACCCCTGCCCTTCACCCCCCACACCCCTGCCCTTCACCCCTCTACCCCTGCCCTTCACCCCCCCACCCCTGCCCTTCACCCCCCACCCCTGCCCTTCACCCCCCCTACCCCTGCCCTTCACCCCCCCTACCCCAGCCCTTTACCCCCCTAAAACTGCCCTTCACCCCCCCTACCACTGCCCTTCACCCCTCCCTACCACTGCCCCTCACCCCCCTACCACTGCCCTTCACCCCCCCTACCTCTGCCCTTCACCCTCCCCCACACACCTGCCCTTCACCCTCCCCCGACCCCTGCCCTTCACCCCCCTACCCACCCCTGCCTTTCACCACCCTACCCCTGCCCTTCACCCCCCTACCCCTGCCCTTCATCCCCCCTACCCCTACCCTTCACTCCCCCTACCCTTCACCCCCTCTACCCCTGCCCTTCACTCCCCCACCCCTACCCTTCACCTCCCCTTTCACCCCCCCTATCCCCTGCCCTTCACCCCCCCTACCCCTGCCCTTCACTTCCCACCACCTGCCCTTCACCCCCCCTACCCCTGCCCTTCACCCCCTGCCCTGCCACCCTGCCCTTCACCCCCCCCTTGCCCTTCACCCCCCCCTGCCCTTCACCCCCCACCCCTTGCCCTTCACCCCCCTATCCCTGCCCTTCACCCCCCACACCCCTGCCCTTCACCCCCTACACTTCACCCCCCCACCCCTGCCCTTCACACACCCACCCCTGCCCTTCGCCCCCCCACCCCTGCCCTTCACCCCCCCTACCCCTACCCTTCACTCCCCCTACCCTTTACCCCTGCCCTTCACCCCTTACACTTCACCCCCCCACCCCTGGCCTTCACCCCCCCTCCCTTACCCTTCACCCCCTTTACCCCTGCCCTTCACTTCCCACCACCTGCCCTTCACCCCCCCTACACCTGCCCTTCACCCCCTGCCCTTCACCCCCTGCCCTGCCCCCCTGCCCTTCACCCCCCACCCCTTGCACTTCACCCCCCCTGCCCTTCACCCCCCACCTCTTGCCCTTCGCCCCTCCTGCCCTTCACCCCCCTATCCCTTACCTTCACCCCCCACAACCCTGCCCTTCACCCCCTAAACTTCACCCCCCCACCCCTGCCCTACACCCCCCCACCCCTGCCCTTCTCCCCCCCACCCCTTGCCCTTCACCCCCCTGCCCTTCACCCCCCTACCCCTACCCTTCAGCCTCTACACTTCACCCCCCACCCCTGCCCTTCACCCCCCCCCCCCACCCCTGCCCTTCACCCCCCACCTCTTGCCCTTCGCCCCTCCTGCCCTTCACCCCCCCAACCCCTGCCCTTCACCCCCCACACCCCTGCCCTTCACCCCCTGCCCTTCACCCCCCCTACCCCTACCCTTCACTCCCCCTACCCTTCACCCCCTCTACCCCTGCCCTTCACTCCCCCACCCCTACCCTTCACCTCCCCTTTCACCCCCCCTATCCCCTGCCCTTCACCCCCCTACCCCTGCCCTTCACTTCCCACCCCCTACCCTTCACTCCCCCTACCCTTTACCCCTGCCCTTCACCCCTTACACTTCACCCCCCCACCCCTGGCCTTCACCCCCCCTCCCTTACCCTTCACCCCCTTTACCCCTGCCCTTCACTTCCCACCACCTGCCCTTCACCCCCCCTACACCTGCCCTTCACCCCCTGCCCTTCACCCCCTGCCCTGCCCCCCTGCCCTTCACCCCCCACCCCTTGCACTTCACCCCCCCTGCCCTTCACCCCCACCTCTTGCCCTACACCCCTCCTGCCCTTCACCCCCCTACCCCTGCCCTTCACCCCCCACACCACTGCCCTTCACCCCCTACACTTCACCCCCCCCACCCCTGCCCTTCACCCCCCCCACACCTGCCCTTTGCCCCCCCACCCCTTGCCCTTCACCCCCCCTGCCCTTCACCCCCCTACCCCTGCCCTTCACCCCTTACACTTCACCCCCCCACCCCTGGCCTTCACCCCCCCACCCCTACCCTTCACTCCCCTTACCCTTCACCCCCTTTACCCCTGCCCTTCACTTCCCACCACCTGCCCTTCACCCCCCCTACACCTGCCCTTCACCCCCTGCCCTTCACCCCCTGCCCTGCCCCCCTGCCCTTCACCCCCCACCCCTTGCACTTCACCCCCCCTGCCCTTCACCCCCCACCCCTTGCACTTCACCCCCCCTGCCCTTCACCCCCCACCTCTTGCCCTTCGCCCCTCCTGCCCTTCACCCCCCTATCCCTGACCTTCACCCCCCACAACCCTGCCCTTCACCCCCTAAACTTCACCCCCCACCCCTGCCCTACACCCCCCCACCCCTGCCCTTCTCCACCCCACCCCTTGCCCTTCACCCCCCCTGCCCTTCACCCCCCTACCCCTACCCTTCAGCCCCTACACTTCACCCCCCACCCCTGCCCTTCACCCCCCCCCACCCCTGCCCTTCACCCCCCACCTCTTGCCCTTCGCCCCTCCTGCCCTTCACCCCCCCAACCCCTGCCCTTCACCCCCCACACCCCTGCCCTTCACCCCCTGCCCTTCACCCCCCCTACCCCTACCCTTCACTCCCCCTACCCTTCACCCCCTCTACCCCTGCCCTTCACTCCCCCACCCCTACCCTTCACCTCCCCTTTCACCCCCCCTATCCCCTGCCCTTCACCCCCCCTACACCTGCCCTTCACCCCCTGCCCTTCACCCCCTGCCCTGCCCCCCTGCCCTTCACCCCCCACCCCTTGCACTTCACCCCCCCCTGCCCTTCACCCCCCACCTCTTGCCCTTCGCCCCTCCTGCCCTTCACCCCCCTATCCCTGACCTTCACCCCCCACAACCCTGCCCTTCACCCCCTAAACTTCACCCCCCCACCCCTGCCCTACACCCCCCCACCCCTGCCCTTCTCCCCCCCACCCCTTGCCCTTCACCCCCCCTGCACTTCACCCCCCTACCCCTGCCCTTCAGCCCCTACACTTCACCCCCCACCCCTGCCCTTCACCCCACCCCTGCCCTTCGCCCCCCCACCCCTGCCCTTTGCCCCCACCCCTGCCCTTCACCCCCACCACCCCTGACCTTCACCGCTCCTACCCTACCCCTACCCCTACCCTTCACCCCCCCTACCCTCCACCCCCCTACCCCTGCCCTTCACCCCCCTACCCCTGCCCTTCACCCCCCTACCCCTGCCCTTCACCCCCCTACCCCTGCCCTTTACCCCCACTACCCCTGCCCTTCACCCCTTTACCCCTGCCCTTCACCCCCCCTACCACTGCCCTTCACCCTCCATACCCCTGCCCTTCACCCCCCCTAACCCTGCCCTTCACCCATACCCCTGCCCTTCACCCCTACCACCTCCCTTCATCCCCACCCCTGCCCTTCACCACCCCCACACCTGCCCTTCACCCTACCCCTGCCCTTCACACCTACCCCTGCCCTTCACCCCTGCCCTTCACCCCCCCTACCCCTGCCCTTCACCCCCCCTACCCCTGCCCTTCACCCCCCTACCACTGCCCATCACACCCCTACCCCTGCCCTTCACCCCCCTACCCCTGCCCTTCACCCCCCTACCCCTGCCCTTTACCCCCACTACCCCTGCCCTTCACCCCCTTACCCCTGCCCTTCACCCCCCTACCCCTGCCCTTCACAAACCTGCCCTTCAATCCCCCACCCCTGCCCTTCGCCCCCACCCCTGCCCTTCACCCCCTACCCCTACCCTTCACTCCCCCTACCCTTTACCCCTGCCCTTCACCCCCCCCCCCCCCACCACTTCCCTTCACCTCCCCTTTCACCCCCCCTATCCCCTGCCCTTCACCTCCCCCCACCTGCCCTTAACCCCCCCTATACCTGCCCTTCAGCCCCTGCCCTTCACACCCTGCCCAGCCCCCCTGCCCTTCACCCCCCACACCTTGCCCTTCACCCCCCCTGCCCTTCACCCCCCACCTCTTGCCTTTCACCCCTCCAGCCCTTCACCCCCCTACCCCTGCCCTTCACCCCCCACACCACTGCCCTTCCCCCCCTACACTTCACCCCCCCCCACCCCTGCCCTATACCCCACCCCTGCCCTTTGCCCCCCCACCCCTTGCCCTTCACCCCCCCCTGCCCTTCACCCCCCTACCCCTAACCTTCACTCCCCCTACCCTTCACCCCTGTCCTTCACCTCCCACCACCTGCCCTTCACCCCCCCCTACACCTGCCCTTCACCCCCTGCCCTGCCCCCCTGCCCTTCACCCCCCACCCCTTGCACTTCACCCCCCCTGCCCTTCACCCCCCACCTCTTGCCCTTCGCCCCTCCTGCCCTTCACCCCCCCAAACCCTGCCCTTCACCCCCCACACCCCTGCCCTTCACCCCCTAAACTTCACCCCCCCACCACTGCCCTACACCCCCCCCCACCCCTGCCCTTCTCCCCCCCACCCCTTGCCCTTCACCCCCCCTGCCCTTCACCCCCCTACCCCTGCCCTTCACCCCCTACACTTCACCCCCCCACCCCTGCCTTTCACACCCCCACCCCTGCCCTTTGCCCCCCCACCCCTGCCCTTCGCCCCCACCCCTGCCCTTCACCCCCACCCCTGACCTTCACCGCCCCTACCCTTCCCCTACCCCTACCCTTCACCCCCCCTACCCTCCACCCCCTTACCCCTGCCCTTCACCCCTCCCACCCCTGCCCTTCAACCCCCTACCCTTCACCCCCCCTACCCCTGCCCTTCACCCCCCCCAACCCCTGCCCTTCACCTCCCACCCCTTCACCATACCCCTGCCCTTTACCCCTACCCCTGCCTTCACCCCCTGCCCTTCACCTTCCCTACCCCTGCCCTTCACCCCCCCTACCACTGCCCTTCACCCTCCATACCCCTGCCCTTCACCCCCCCTACCACTGCCCTTCACCCTCCATACCCCTGCCCTTCACCCCCCCTAACCCTGCCCTTCACCCCTACCCCTGCCCTTTACCCCTGCCCTTCACCCCTATCACTGCCCTTCACCCCCACACCTGCCCTTCACCCCTACCCCTGCCCTTCACACCTACCCCTGCCCTTCACCCCTGCCCTTCACCACCCCTACCCCTGCCCTTCACCACCCCTACCCCTGCCCTTCACCCCCCCTACCCCTGCCCTTCACCCCCCCTACCCCTGCCCTTCACCCCCCTACCCCTGCCCTTCACCCCCCTACCCCTGCCCTTCACCCCCTACCCCTGCCCTTCACCCCCCCTACCCCTGCCCTTCTCCCCCCCTACCACTGCCTTTCACCCCCCCTACCCCTGCCCTTCACCCCCACTACCCCTGCCCTTCACTCCCTTACCCCTGCCCTTCACCCCCCCTACCCCTGCCCTTCACATCCCCATACCCTTGCCCTTCACCCCCCTACCCTTCACCCCCCTACCCCTGCCCTTCACCCCCCTACCCCTGCTCTTCACCCCCCCACCCCTGCCCTTCACCCCCCCACCCCTGCCCTTCACCCCCCCTAACCCTGCCCTTCACCCCCCCTACCCCTGCCCTTCACCCCTACCCCTGCCCTTCACCACCCCTACCCCTGCCCTTCATCATCCACCCTACCCCTGCCCTTCACCCCCCTACCCACCCCTGCCCTTCACTCCCCTACCCCTGCCCTTCACCCCCCTACCCTACCCCTACCCTTCACCCCCCCTACGCTTCACCCCCCTACCCCTGCCCTTCACCCCACTACCCCTGCCCTTCACCCCCCCCACCCCTGCCCTTCACCTCCCACCCCTTTACCACCCCTGCCCTTCACCTCCCACCCCTTTACTACCCCTGCCCTTCACCCCTACCCCTGCCCTTCACCCCCTGCCCTTCACCCCCGTACCCCTTCTCTTCACCCCCCCTACCCCTGCCCTTCACCCCCCTCCTACCCTTGCCCTTAAACCCCCTACCCCTACCCTTCACCCCCCCTATGCTTCACCCCCCTATCCTTGCCCTTCACCCCCCCCCCCCACCACTGCCCTTCACCTCCCACCCCTTCACTACCCCTGCCCTTCACCCCTACCCCTGCCCTTCACCCCCTGCCCTTCACCTTCACCCCCCTGCCCTTCACCCCCCTACCCCTGCTCTTCACCCCCCTACCCCTGCCCTTCACCCCTACCCCTGCCCTTCACCCCTACCCCTGTCTTTCATCATCCACCCTACCCCTGCCCTTCACCCCCCTACCCACCCCTGCCCTTCACTCACATACCCCTGCCCTTCACCCCCCTACCCTACCCCTACCCTTCACCCCCCCTACGCTTCACCCCCCTACCCCTGCCCTTCACCCCCCTACCCCTGCCCTTCACCCCCCCCCCACCCCTGCCCTTCACCTCCCACCCCTTCACTACCCCTGCCCTTCACCCCTACCCCTGCCCTTCACCCCCTGCCCTTCACCCCCCTACCCCTGCCCTTCACCTCCCACCCCTTCACTACCCCTGCCCTTCACCCCTACCCCTGCCCTTCACCCCCTGCCCTTCACCTTCACCCCCTTGCCCTTCACCCCCCCTACCCCTGCTCTTCACCCCCCTACCCCTGCTTTTCACCCCTGCCCTTCACCCATACCCCTGCCCTTCACCCCTACCCCTGCCCTTCATCATCCACCCTACCCCTGCCCTTCACCCCCCTACCCACCCCTGCACTTCACTCCCTTACCCCTGCCCTTCACCCCCCTACCCTACCCCTACCCTTCACCCCCCCTACCCTTCACCCCCCTACCCCTGCCCATCACCCCCCCCCCCACCCCTGCCCTTCACCTCCCACCCCTTCACTACCCCTGCCCTTCACCCCTACCCCTGCCCTTCACCCCCTGCCCTTCACCCCCTACCCCTTCTCTTCACCCCCCTACCCCTGCCCTTCACCCCCCCCCCTACCCTTGCCCTTAAACCCCCTACCCCTGCCCTTCACCCCCCCACCCCTGCCCTTCAACCCCCCCACCCCTGCCCTTCAACCCCCTACCCCTGCCCTTCACCCTCCCACCCCTGCCCTTCACCCCCCCACCCCTGCCCATCACCCCCCCACCCCTGCCCTTCACCCCCCACCCCTGCCCTTCACCCCCCATACCCCTGCCCTTCACCCCTCCACCCCTGCCATTCACCCCCCCACCCCAGCCCTTCACCCCCCTACCCCTGCCCTTCACCCCCCTACCCCTGCCCTTCACCCCTACCCCTGCCCTTCACCCCCCACCCCTGCCCTTCATCATCCACCCTACCCCTGCCCTTCACCCCCCTACCCACCCCTGCCCTTCACCCCCCTACCCCTGCCCTTCACCCCCCCTACCATTCCCCTACCCCACCCTTCACCCCCCTATGCTTCACCCCCCTATCCCTGCCCTTCACCCCCCCACGCCTGCCCTTCACCTCCCACCCCTTCACTACCCCTGCCCTTCACCCCTACCCCTGCCCTTCACCCCCTGCCCTTCACCTTCACCCCCCTGCCCTTCACCCCCCCTACCCCTGCTCTTCACCCCCCTACCCCTGCCCTTCACCCCTGCCCTTCACCCCTACCCCTGCCCTTCACCCCTACCCCTGCCCTTCATCCCCACCCCTGCCCTTCACCACCCCCACACCTGCCCTTCACCCCTACTCCTGCCCTTCACACCTACCCCTGCCCTTCACCCCTGCCCTTCACCCCCCTACCCACCCCTGCCCTTCACCCCCTTACCCCTGCCCTTCACCCCCCTATCCCTGCCATTAACCCCTCCCACCCCTGCCATTCACCCCCCCTACCCCTGCCCTTCACCCCCCCTACCCCTGCCCTTCACCTCCCACCCCCTCCCCTCACTCCCCATCCTTCAGCCCCCACACCCCATCCCCCAGCACCACCCTTTACCCCCCACCCCCCTCCCACCCCGCCCTTCACCCCCCTCCCGCCCTTCACCCCCACCCCCCCTCCCGCACTTCACCCCCCACCCCCCCTCCTGCCCTTCACCCCACACCCCCCCTCCCGCCCTTCACCCCCCACCCCCCCTCCCGCCCTTCACCCCCCACCCCCCTCCCGCCCTTCACCCCCCACCCCCCTCCCGCCCTTCACCCCCCCTCCTGCCCTTCACCCGCCCTTCACCCCCCCTCCCACCCCCCTCCCACCCTTCACCCCCCTCCCGCCCTTCACCCCCCCATCCTCCCTTCACCCCCCCCCATCCTTGGCACCCCCTCCTCGCTCCTTGGCTCCCTGCCTCCGTTGTGCTCAGCCGGGACTGGCCTTTCTTTTCAGACCTAATGGCTCCAGTCTCTCATGAGGAGCCTTATTCTATGGCTCAGGAGAACCCTGGCAAACTGTTCCCTTTCTTGGCAGACCTTTTTCCCAGTAGACACCGGGTTCAAAGACACGGAAGCAAAGACGCTCTGACAAACAGGACTGGATGCAGAAATCTGGGTCTCAAGGTGACCATTCTAGTAGCCAGAGGTCACAAGTGATGGCTGGGGATGGCCAGAGGGAGGGGGATATGGGCCCTGGAGATTTACCAGACCTGTACCTCCCTGACTTTCGCCAGAAGCAAAGGGAAGAGCCAGTCCATGCTAGACAGTATGACAAGGTGGCGAAAATTGATGAGCAGATTTTAAATGGACAGGGGGTGATAGTATTTCCCCATTTTGAATTATCAAATCATATCCTGTATAGGGTGAATAGGCAGACACAAACAGGTGAGGTCACCAGACAGATATTGGTTCCTAAGGCATTTGTTAAATCTGTGTTCACTCTAGCCCATAGTGTCCCTTGGGGTGGTCACCTGGGCAGGGATAAAACGTTAGACCGTATTTCGTCCAGATTCTATTGGCCAGGGATGCATAGTGATATTGCTAAGTTATGTGCGGCATGTCCGGAGTGCCAGCTAACTAGTCCGAAGGGACAAAAACCAGCCCCTTTGGTTCCTATACCCTTGGTGTCAGTTCCTTTTGAGACGATTGGGGTAGACTTGGTAGGACCTCTAGAATCTTCTGCGAAACACAGGTTTATTCTTGTAATAGTTGACTATGCAACAAGATATCTTGAGGCGTTCCCCCTGAGAACAGCAACGGCGAAGCAAGTAGCCAACAAGTTGTTGGAGCCGTTCTCACGGGTTGGACTTCCCCAGGTTATGTTGACAGACCAAGGTACAAATTTTATGGCTAAACTGATGCAGGATGTCTTAAAATTACTAGAGGTCAAGTCTGTTCGGACATCGGTCTACCATCCACAGGCTGACGGATTGGTGGAAAGATTTAATCGAACTCTAAAAGGAATGCTGAGGAAATTTGTAGATTCAGAGAAGAGAGCCTGGGATGAACTTCTCCCTTTTCTGCTGTTTGCAGTGCGGAAAGTTCCCCAGGCCTCCACGGGATTCTCTCCATTTGAACTGCTCTATGGCCGCCAACCCCGGGGTATCCTAGACCTCCTAAAGGAGTCCTGGGAGGAACAGCGGTCCCCTTCTAAGAATTCCCTGCAATATGTACTAGACCTTAGGAAGCGCCTAGATGTGGTCGGCCATTTTGCTAGGGAGAATCTTAGATCAGCCCAGGACAGTCAGGAGAGACATTACAATCAGAATGCTTGCATGAGAGTGTTTCACCCGGGAGACCAGGTGATGTTATTATTACCCAGTTGCGAGAGTAAACTCCTGGCCAAATGGCAGGGCCCATTCAAAGTACTCCGCCGCACGGGTGATGTGGATTACGAGATTGCTCAACCAGGGTCCAGGAAGGGTAAACAAATTTACCATGTGAACTTGCTGAAACCCTGGAAGATGCAGCGGTCTCTATTCATCCACCCGGTGGAGGAGGAAACATACTTGGGTCCTCAGCCTCCACGGGAGAACATCGTGAGTGACGATAAAATCCTAATGGGTAAACAGTTGTCCTCTGAACAAAAAGGGGACTTGTTAGAAATAATTACACAATTCCATGATGTTTTTTCTGATTTACCAGGGCAAACTAACTTAATTTCACATGCGATCGAGACAGCACCTGGGGTAAAAGTACGTTCCCGCCCTTATAGGTTGCCTGAAAGTTGTAGGGCTCTGGTAGAGAAGGAGGTACAAGAAATGTTACACTTAGGAGTGATTGAGGAATCATGCAGTGAGTGGTGTAGTCCATTAGTTATGGTCCCTAAACCCGATAGGAAGGTAAGAATTTGTGTGGACCTCTGAAAGGTCAATGCGGTCTCCAAGTTTGCCGCATATCCGATGCCAAGGGTGGACGAGTTAATTGACGCCCTTGGTAACGCGGAATATATATCCACGCTGGACTTAACAAAAGGATACTGGCAAATACCCTTAGAGGAAAAGTCCAAGTGCAAAACAGCCTTTGCCACTCCCATGGGTTTATACCAGTTTGTAACAATGCTATTTGGACTGCATGGAGCCCCAGCCACATTTCAGAGACTCATGGATAAGGTGCTGAGACCCCATAGGACTTATGCCGCAGCCTACCTAGATGACATTGTCATTTATAGTAAACACTGGCACGCCCATCTAAATAGGCTGAATGCGGTCCTCAAATCTCTAAGAGAGGCAGGGCTCACAGCCAACCCTAAGAAATGTGCCTTGGGTAAGGCGGAAACCAAATACTTAGGGTATGCAGTGGGAGGTGGAAAAGTAAGGCCACTAGCCGACAAAGTAGTTGCCCTGAAAGAAGTTCCGACCCCCCAAACAAAAACGCAGGTACGCTCTCTGCTGGGTTTAGCAGGGTACTACCGGCGGTTCATCCCCAACTACTCGGAAGTGGCAGCCCCTTTAACGGGCCTCACAAAAAAGTGTGCCCCTACACAAGTGGTATGGTCAAGGGAGTGTCAGAGAGCCTTTGAGGACATAAAAAGGTGTCTATCAGAGGGTCCCGAACTTAGAAGCCCAGACTTCAACAGGCCTTTTGTAGAGCAAACGGATGCATCAGAGATAGAGCTAGGGGCAGTGTTGTCACAACAGTTTGAGGGAGTTTAACACCCTATCCTTTTCCTGAGTAGGAAATTGTTCCAGAGGGAAAAAAACTACTCAGTGATTGAGAAGGAGTGCCTCGCAGTAAAGTGGGCAATCGAGGCTTTAAGGCATTACCTGGAAGGAGTCCATTTTACTCTGGTGACGGACCATGCTCCACTGAAGTGGTTAAATAGTATGTAAGATTCCAATGCTAGATTAAATAGGTGGTATATGGCCCTCCAACCCTTCTCATTTGAGATTCAGCACAGGCCGGGAAAAGAGAGCGCAAATGCTGATTTCTTTTCTAGAGAAGGGGTGGATGGTGAGGCTTCAGCCGTGCGTAGCCCCAGCCACACACTAACAGGGGAGGAATGTGACAGGGTAAATTAAAGCCACCAGCTATATGCCTGGCAGACATATGTTTAGTCTGCAGTGCAGCAGTGATGAGGTTAACTTCAGCTGGGAAGCTCATGGCAATTAGTTGGATCCCAGCTGCCTAATCAAGGTGTGTTAAAAACCCCAGGATGTGCACACATGCAGGCTAGCTGCTCATGAGACAGGAGTGAGTTACTGAAGAGATTACTGATATAAGGTCTGTTTGCAAAGTACATGGTTTATGAACTGTTGTGTCCTGCATGCTGAAGAGAAACTGCTTTGTATGCCAGGCTGAAGAGAAACTGCTTTGTTTTCCATGCTAAAGAGAAACTGCTTTGTTTGCCACGCTGAAGATAAGCTATTTTGTTTTGTCTGCTGAAGAGAAGCTATTTTGTTTTGTGTGCTGTATGTTTTAAGGCTAAATAAGCCTTGTCAAGAGACCCCGCGTGTGTAGTTGCATGTACCCTGCAACAGACATCTTTTTGCATATTTCTTGGGTTGTAGAAGTGGATAGATCTGATTGAAAATGAGTAAGGGGTTAATATTAACTCATTGGAGGTACCTTTGCTGAGGAGAAAGGTGAGTTGGCTAGTAGCCTTCTTTATGAACCCTGGTTATATTTCTAAGTCACATGCTCACTTTGTGCTATTTGTGACAGATGGTATATGGGGACAGATTGACAGGAGATATTGTTTATTTGAGGGACCTTTGCAAAGGTGAAAAGTGAGAATTTGGGCTGAGAGAAGAGAGGAACAGGTCTGTGTGCAACTCACTGAAGATACCGGCCATCAGGTGGCGCTGCACAGTTGACATAACAGCTCCTTCCAGGATCTCCCAGGCCAGCTCCTCTCTGGTGTGTGTATAATGCACGTGTTTAGATGTATAATGCATATAGTGTGTGTATATTCATATATCATGCGCATATGAATGATTGTATTTATATACCGCCGACAATGTGCTGCTCACTTTACAAAATTACAATACACAGTAAATACATTACAAACAATGGGGGGAAAGTCCAACAGGTTAAGTGACAACATAGGGCAAAGGGAGACCCTGGGTGTGTGTGTGTGTGTGTGTGTGTGTGTGTGTGTGTGTGTGTGTGTGTGTGTGTGTGTGTGTGTGTGTGTGTGTGTGTGTGTGTGTGTGTGTGTGTGTGTGTGTGTGTGTGTGTGTGTATACATATGGAACATGTTACATAGTAGGTGAGGTTGAAAAAATACATATGTCTATCAAGATCAACCTATGCTAAAGGTAGATGACAGACACTTACCCTATATTTGCGTGTGTGTGTGTGTGTCAAAGTTAGGTCACGAGTGGTCTATATTACTGACACAACAGTAAGTTAGGGCAGAACATTACTTTATTACATTTACAATGGGCATTTTGAATATAATAATGTAATTTTTTAGATACTTTTGATCTAACTTTGACTGTCTCTTATTTCCTCTACCGTGCACCCCGACTGCATCCTACCCCTCTGTGTGTGCAGCCATCTTTTGGATATATGTCTATCTATATCTGAGGGCAGCAACCACATAACATAAATTAACTTAGCATAGGGGTGCCAAAAAAATGCAATACACTGGCGACACACTTTATTCGAGCTCGGCTAGTCCCACGAATTCGGGTATACCCGGGTGTATTGAGGATTGTAACTGTTTTCTGCCCGAGTGCATTGAGTTATTTTCCGGCAGGGATTGAAGCATTTTATTCCCGCTGGCTGCAATACTGCACAGTACATATATATATACTGCATTACAATTCATGAATTTATGCCATCTGGTAGACACGCGAAGCATTTCAGCCTATTAAATCCTAATCATTATCATTTAACAGATCAGCCACCCATCAGCCAGGCATGAACCCAGGCTGGGAAGGCAAATGCAACGGGGCTTGTCAGAGGTGAGGAGTGGCGCATTCCAGGTATCTGCCAGGTACATACCGGGTATTTGCTCGAATAAAGTGTGTCGGTGCAGTAGCTTTACAAAGGTATGCAACATTTGGGTGTGTGTGTGCGGGCATGTGTATTCTGTCACAGGTTTACTGTGGCATAATAAGTTGAGACAGGCAGTTAACTCAATTCCTACTCCTCTGCTAAATGGAGTACTTCTGATTTCAAACACAAGCTTTGTTTAAAACAGCATGCATTGGCTTGAGGATTTGCTTGTGTAATACGAGCTTGAGACAAAAGGTGGCACTGAGTGCTCATTTGCATGTCATTTCCCAGAATCCCTTGCTGCAGTGAAAGCGCTGTATGCTGGGCGATAATGGGGAAAGACAGGGTTGAAGACCTGTCTAAGACATGCAAATGAACAACCTACCAGAGACTCTCACATCCACCACCAGTTTAAGTTCTTTCAAATCTAAGGCTGTCTCACATTTTAACCTGGTCTGTAACTGTTTCATACGCTCATAATATATATTTTCTTTAACTGTGCACGCAATGTCTTGTATATAATGTATACCCTGCTCATTTATGTAACTGTACTTGTAACCATGTATTATTTGTTTTACTCTATGCCCAGGACATACTTGAAAATGAGAGGTAACTCTCAATGTATTACTTCCTGGTAAAATATTTTATAAATAAATAAATAAATAGGAAGTCCGTTAATTAAATGTCAATCAAATAAAAATCCAAACCATTCAGTGAAGAATCCCAAAAGTGTCCTTAGGTGAACAAGCAATGAAGGGGTGAACAGACGACTCTCACCATACAGCAGTGCAATATGTGGAAAAAAGACAACAAAACAAATTATGGTGCAGTATGCCAATCAATGTTGACAAAGGCATCAGGACTAACAACACACAACAGACATGACACACAAACAATACAACACTAGCAAGGCTATAAACTTAACACAAAGCTATTTAATGACAACAAAAAATGCTGGGTATCCGTAGGGTACAGGGAATAGCACCGAGGTCCAGATGGGTAAAAGTGAAACCCTACTTACAGGACAATATATGTAAACAGGCAGTACAGATGGAAATCGCACCGATGCTCCTTAGTGATGGTGACCGGAGCTCCTTTTCAAGAGTTCCCTCGTGTTAGGGGTGGATGGTGAGTCGCACGAAATGCGGAACCTCCGGGCGGATGTGACGTCACACACCGCGGGGTTTCCTAGACCGATGCTCCTCTCTCTTTCCTCCCCCCTTACAGCCTGATCAGCTGCTACACAATGTCCTCCGTAACCAAAAGCAGCTCTAAAACAAGAAAATACCTTCCCAATGCGTTTCATGCGCATGCGCGCACTTCTTCAGGGGAAGTGACTACCCCAGACACTTGATAGTATATGAAAAAAACTAACAATAGCGCTCTAACACACCCTAAATGTGACAATATACAATTCAACCACATATGTGTAAATAATAAAGCAATGTGATAATAATAACAACAATCAAGTGATCTAAAGAAAAAATTAAGAAACTTAGAAACAAACTGCAACCCTTGATAAAGACTGTTCCACTCGTCTTGCACCAGGTGATCCTCCAACAAATCAGGGGAGCTCGTCTCGTAGTTATGAAATAAAGAAACACTACATAGTGTAATACTGTTGTGAATAAATTTGTGCAAACAAAGCTCAAAAATGACTACTCACAATAAAGCAGTCAAATTCAGGCAGTCATCCAACTTAAGGGGTGGATGTTCCCTGTGTATACAGCAGCCACCAGCCCCCAACACTTCATATGATCGAGGTAGGCAGTATGATATTATAGGTAGCGGGTGCTCATCTGGTCGCGATCCTTTTGAGTTCCTCACTATCCTCTGCCAGCAATGATGGGCCTGCCTGGAGGATTGGTTAGACTTTTGTGTAACTTTGGAAGGTAGTAGAATATCGGTCTTATAGGATTTTCTTTCCACAAAAACTCCAGGGGGGCTCAATGTGGATATTGAATTGGGAGTGTTTCTTTAAGGATTGATATATAAAGATTTCTTATGATGTTATAAATGTACATTATGTGTGATATTATATTAATTATGTTTTCTTTTATGTCTCCTTTTTTTGAGAAATACCACTATCGTCGTTAATGAAGTTAAAAATAAAGTTAGATTTAGGTTTGAGTTTTTATCTTTTTAACAATTTTTTATAAATTTTATATAATTTATTATGCTGTTTTTATATGCCACATTAGGCTATTATTTGTATAAAGTGTACCTCCTTTTGGAATCATAAAAAGAGGTTGTTTTTATCATATGTGCCGATTTAGGCAAAAATGTATGTAAACAATGCCTCTTTTTTAAATGAATGGAGGTGTATGCACCTAATCAACGCCCACTATCTCTGTTTGCCTGTGAGTCATAATTGTTTGGCCAATAGAATGTTACAGAGAGGGAGGGCCTTAGAGTATTTAAAACCCAGTTTAGCAGCCAACAGACACTCCTGATGAAGCCGTAACAACGGCGAAACATGTAGAGTGTTTCAGCCCATACCAAAGAGGAAGAACAACTGAGGTCCACCCCTGTCATCAGATCCAGAAGTTCGCTGAACAACCAGAAGTGACGCAACGGGAGTGCCTGGCGTGGACGCGAGAGTATTGCGGTGGAGCAGAGGATAGTGAGGAACTCAAAAGGATCGCGACCAGATGAGCACCCGCTACCTATAATATCATACTGCCTGCCTCGATCATATGAAGTGTTGGGGGCTGGTGGCTGCTGTATACACAGGGAACATCCACCCCTTAAGTTGGATGACTGCCTGAATTTGACTGCTTTATTGTGAGTAGTCATTTTTGAGCTTTGTTTGCACAAATTTATCAACTTGATAGTATATATACACTTTATACGTGATTTTAATTGGCTAATTGCATAATTAAAATTTGTTTAACACTGCAATTGCCATGGTCAGGGTCTCACAATAAACAAGCCTTACTATACATATAACAATACAAACATTCAAATATAAATTATTTAAAATTGTGTACAGGATGGAATGTGTGATTGGGCAAGGTTTGCTCTGCGATTATCCCAGGTAAATCATGTACTGTACTCCCTAGGAATTTGGGAGAAACAAGTATTATGGGATGATTGCAATGTGCAATGTGGAGCTTGTGGATTGGGTGAAGGGATAATATATACATATAAGATAAGGGTTATATGTAATGTATAAATACTGAGACTGGGATGACCCCACCTCAAATCACACTGAAACAGCTTGTTGATGTGTCATCTCCTTGTGCACTTGTAAATAAAGATTCCTTGATACTCACTGAACCTGCCTGCAGTACTTGGTACCCCGGGGGTACCCCAGAAAAGGCTGCAATCACAGCCCCAACTCACCCTAACATTGTGGCTGCTTTAGGGAAGGCCCTTCAGTTAGGGATCCTGTCCTTTGGTGGTTAGCAAGCTTAGGGCTACAGCTGTTTCATTGAACTATTGCTACTGCAGTCTGGAACTGCAAGAGAGGGAGCGACCGTCATTGCAGTGGTCACTCCAGAGGGAGGCATCCCATCCAGCGGAGGATATCATTGGATCGGCGGATCCCCTGCTTCTCTTCGTTAGCGCGCCCGGGTATGGACACACCCAGCAGGTACCGTTCACCAAACGTGCACCAACATCTGTACAGTAAGGCGCTGATCACGCCTAGAGAGATGGGCATCTTTTGGGGACACTTATTGGGTGAAGTGACCAAGGGACACCTCTGGTACTGTGGACATAATGTGGGGGTACACGGTGCCCTGCGCGGCGAGGTATAGCTGTAACCATTAGTATTGTAATTGCATTTATGTGGTTTATGGTTATTGCTCACAGTAAAGATTATTATTATAATCTGTGGACTGTTATTAATAGTTCATGCTCAGGGTTATCCCATACAATTGGGATGCCGTGCAGGTGGAGGCGCTGCCACTCAGTATATTTGTTACCCCAGGCTCCCAGTAGCGGAGGCTCAGATTCCTGTGAGCTGATAGGTAACGTCAGCACTCGTTTACCCTTCACACTAGAGGGAAAGAGGGCTACAATAGTATACATGTATACATGCTGCCCTGGCCTTCACATACTTCATATCATTAGGGAATCTTTTCCCCATGACAAAGCTCGTTCTGGAGCGAAATGCGCTTTGAGGCATGAACAGTGGCCCTATGTCGTATAATTTCGAGTGATGTCAGATGTCACGGGAGCAGGGCTATGTAACAGAGTAGGAAAGAGCTACAGGTATGTATTTAGATCGCTACACTTTCTACCAAAAAACATTATTTTGCTGACATCAGTCCAAACTAGACTATTAAAAGTAGGAGAAAGCTACAGTAGATCGCTACACTTCCTACTACAAAACCTTAATTTGCTGGCATGAGACCAAACTAGACTCAATAGGAGTTATGAGCTCTTTTTCTGTGCCCTGTATTAAGACCAGATGCCAGACTGTGATACTTCCCTAATATAACCCTACTTATAATTGGGGAAATCAGAATACCATACCAGCACAGACTATGTGCTTTAACTAAATCTAAAGTAATGTCTGTCTACCAAAGGAGCATGAATAAGCTAATTCTGTGGCTTCATAGCAGTAACTATTTCCAGCTTTCAGCATCACATTAAGAGATGGATTAAGACACATTTCATCTATATGTCAACCTCAGCCTTTTTAATCTAACTTCTGTCGTCTATTGTTTATCATGGATTTTAAATATGATATTTTATTAAGATTAATTACAAGCTGTATTTCAATTGTGCAATCTTCACATCTAAACTCAATCTTCACATTTTGCAAAATAGACATTCTGAGTGCACATTGTTAAAGGGTGTACTCTTTCTGTCCTCTCTCTAAATTGTAATTGCTATATACCCTAAGTGTGGCACCTATCTCTGCAGCAGTTCTAATATCCTTGAGGAGTTACACCCTCACTATTGTATGGCGATGGTATTCAGCCTAAATATCCAATGGACTTCCCTTGTCATGGTCCCCATCATGGGTGTTCCTTACTAGCCAATCTATGGCCATAAATCTAAAGGCGAGAAGATTTAATCAGGGGGACCTGTCACAGAGTTTGAATCAGGGGAACCTGTTTCAATTCCCAGTGTCCGCTCCTTGTGACAGTGGGCAAGTGACTTTGTCTCCCTGTGCCTCAGGCACCAAAAACATAGATTGTAATCTCATCTGGCCAGGGACTGTGTCTGTAACATTCCTATGTGCTGCGTACCGTGCACTGTACTGTAATTGTGACGCGCTATGAGTCCCACTGGGAGAAAAGAGCTATATGAGATAAAGTTATTATTAAGAAAAATGTCTAGCAATTTAGATAGTAATGCTTGTTTAATAAAGGCTGGATATTGTGCTCTCTTTTTGGTTTTTCCAAAGTACAGTACAGTAGGTCACATGGACAGCATATGAGGTACACCACTAAATTGGATTCACAAGACATCCGGTGCTTAATTTTTAAAGGCTTTTCAGTAATTGGGTGATTAAGTTAGGTTTCATTAATCAAGTGCTTGCAGCTCACGCAGCTGGAACAGCACCAGGAGCCTTTCTGGGCAATAAGCCATGTCCTTGGGTGTGTATCATTCTCACACACGACTGTGAACTAACAGGTCACATAAGGTTTGGCTGACAGACTGGTTCCTATTAAGGGGTCTGTGTTGATGATATACCAGTGATGATTTATAATCTGATTAAAGGCAGATGAGACTACAGTAAATACTTGTAATGCAAAGTCTGTCAGTAGTAGTGTTTTGTATCAAGTAGCATGTTACGTTCTAGGTATTCGGCTTTGATTAGAGATTCATCAATCTCTTCTGACGGGTAATCCCTCTGCCTGAAATGGTTGCCATATCTTCAAGAGCTTTTTCTAGATCTAATGGGCTGCTTGTAATCCTAACTACCCTCACCATCTGTGAGTAAAGTACGCCTTTTTTCTTTTATTAAACTTGTATTTTATTGGTTTTTTTACAAATTATATTTAGGGAAGGGGAAAGTGGTACAAAAAGAAAAAGAGGGATGGGAAGGGTACATTGCCATGTTTTCTCCATTTATAGTACAAACATGTATACTCTAATATCCATACAATTGCGTTTTAACTTGAGTCTCATTGGGTCCGCTTAGGTCTTCTGTTATAAGTCAGTGCTCGTTCATTTCCCAAAACGTCACCCAGGGTTCCCATATCTTCAAAAACCCAACATATCTGTCCTGAATTAAACTGGTGAGTTTTTCCATGGCCATTATATAGTTTAGCTTAGTTTTGACTGCTGCTATTGTTGGTGGGTCGTTTTGCTTCCAGTTTCTAGCTATTACTGCTTTAGCTGAGGATAGGATATGTATCATCAGCTTGTCTATATTCCTCATGGGTCGGCAACATGCGGCACTTTCTGCATTTACTCGCGGCTCTCCTCAGCTGCCTGCCTCCCTCACTGTCCTGCCAGTGGCTGCAGGAGGGCCCAGCCACCGCTGGAGTCGGGCCTTCTGTTTCCGCCGGGACCTGCATCTCCCCAGCTGATGGCCTGCCTCTCTCCTGCACTGTCCCATGCCAGGCCTGTCTGTGACGTCATGGCACCGCAACGTGCACGCACCGGCATGAGAGGCCCGGCATGGGACAGTGCAGGAGAGTGTCAGGTCAGCAGCTGAGGAGACGGTGGGCCGGCAGCAAGAGAAGGCCCAACTCCAGTGCCGGCTGTGCCCCCCGCAGCCACCGACCGGACAGTAAGGGAGGCAGGCAGTCCAATGTAAGTGTGTGTATGGGGGGGTGTAGTGTGTTTTGGGGGGGTAGTGTATGTGTGTTTGGGAGGGTGTAGTGTGTGTGTGTGTGTGTGTTTGGGGGTAGTGAGTGTGTGTGTTTGGGGGGTGTAACAGGGAATCAACCCTGTCTCAATGAGGCTTTTCTAGAAAGCCTCAGTGGTCTGAGTAATCCAGTGTAATGGAGTGCTCACCACAAACAAGGTGTGATCACGAGGCTGAGGTGGGGATTTGATATAACACCAACCCACAGCCGCGTGGGCGCGTCTGGAGTGTAGATTGGTCGAGGTAGCCGGGTCGGGTTAGGAGAGGTCTGGATGGTCAGTAATACTTGCCGAGGTTGGTGTAGGAGAGTAGAGGATCGTAGGAGGTACTTAGCCGTGGTCTTGTTACGCCGGTGCTGCCCGCAGACCAGACCCGTCCCCTGAGCTGAAAGGGGAAGTGGTAATACATGCACCCGCAGCAAAGGGAGCATGTCCGGAGTGTGGTATGAAGCGTTGCCAGGCCAGGTGTAGTAAGGTGGACAATACTTGCCAGTACCAGTTGTAGAGATAGAGTGAAGGATGCCTCGCCGAAGTCAGGGAGTGGAGAGTGGAGATAGGTCGTTGTCCAAGCCGGGTTCAAGGGGTTGCCAGAGTGAGCGTTGTCCAAGGAATGCCGAGATTGAGAGCCAGAGGGGGTAGTCGTACAAGCCACGTCAGAACCTGTGAAAACACTGAGAGAATCCAGAAGTACTTCCATACAGAGACTATGTCGAGCAAAGACTGAGAGCAGAGAGAAACTAGATAAAGCAGGAAGGTCCAATTAGGAACGGAGGCGGGACAGGAAGAGCTACAGGGAGACACTGCAGATTGGTGCAGGCATAACAGGCCAGGTGAGTCTTGTTGGTAACCTGAGTATGCCTGTGCAGTGTGCGGGGGCGGAGCCTGAGGTCTGGGGGACGGGAAGAAGAGTGTGCAGACTGAGCGTGCTCCGTAACTCGTGTACGCGCATGAACCGAGCCAGTGGATGGTGCAGGTGTGCGTGCAGGAGGGTGTGGGCGCGCCCGGCGCTGAGCAGAGGAATCGCCGAGGGGAGTGATCCTGCAACAGCGGCAGGGGCGAGGAGCCGTGGAGGCCGGTAAGGCAGGTTTGTTTTGTGTGTCCAGAGACTCCCTGCGGGAAGGGGATGCTTTGTGTGGGGAGCGTGGAGAATGCCGATTCCTGACAGGTATGGATTGGAGAGAGGCGGATCGTTGTAGTACTTTAGAACAGAAGAGCGGAGTCCGGAGGAAAAGCTATGGTCAGGAACAAGGATCTGGAGACACAACAAGACTGTGAAGGCAAGACAGCAGTGAACACTTTGCTAGCAGGAAGGCTTATGCTCAGCCGATGAACAAGTGAAATGGCTGAGCATACTAGGCAAACAGGAACCAATGAGAACAAGGCAAGAGGAGGTGCGTCAGGAACGCTTGCTGCGATTGGTGCAGGAGACAGGTGTGGGAGGGCTTAGGTCTCCACCCCAACACTTTTGAAACAGTGTGGAGGAATGTGGCATCGAAAAGACTAACGAACAAATACAATGACATTGCTTGGCGGGCCATACACGGGGGACTCCCCGTGGGGGCAGACAAGTATGAGAGCAGACTCAGCCTCGTGAGACACTGCCCCACGTGCAACCCAGTGAAGGAGACTGTCACGCACCTCTTCTGGAACTACCCCTTTGCGCAGGCCTGGTTGAGAGCTCTGGACTCATTTAAGGGATTGTATACCGAAGAAGTGCGTTACGTACTACTCTGTGTTCCACTGACTTTTTACAGGAACACACACAGAGGACGCAATTGAAACCGGTTGGCGTCTAATGTGTGGTTTCAAGGACATTTTACTATTCGCCAGGGAACGTTTGATCAATGGGAAGAAGAGGATGTCGATACAGGCCTGCTCAAAGACTATTCCATCTTTGACGGTCCTGAGGGAGACTAAACTAACCCCCATCCCACCCCCAAAGTTTTTTCTGTGCAAATAAAGTTTGAGATAACGTTTGTATGTCATGTCAAGCCTTTGGTGCACTGCATATGTATAAATGCACTGCACCGTTGGGCGCGTCACAGGTTTTTTTTTACTTTTGGGAAACAGTAATAAAAAGGTATGAGAGATGTATGGGTTATGCACTGCGCCATTGTATACGTCGCAGTTTGTTTCGCTTGGAAAATTATTTATGTATTGCTATAATCTTGTTGTAAAGATTCGCTGCATAATAAAAGAATTTTCAAAACAAAAAGGCTGTCTGTGGGTGGATTTACTGTATGAAAAGCATGAATAAAGAAAACAAGTCTGAGGGTTATATTATCACAGAATGACAAATAAAGTTTATTGCGTACAGGTGCACACACAGGAGAAAGCTTCAAAACAAAAGCTCTCTGCAGAAATATGGCCTACGAGACATATTTATACCATAATACTAAAGCTCACGCCCCCTTTATGAGGTGGCTTGTGCGTCATTACATATGCGTATAAGAAACAAATATGAATATGAGAACATTGATTTAATAACATAAATGTAAAAAAATAGCAAAAATTAATTGAGTCAGCTACAAAATTAATATTGGAATTCCTCCAGCAGCAGCGGGAAGATAGCGAAGCACAGCCGTAAGAAAAACCAGGGTCTAACATAGGTGGTGACTAAAAAAGAATTTATTGGACAAACATGTGTAGCTGGTGGATCCTTTGACGCGTTTCAGCCCTTAGGCCTTTTGACAAAGACCTAAGGTATTCCTACCCAAGGAGCTATGTGCGTATGTGGTATATCTCCGCATACCCAGCAGGATTCATTTAACCCAGATTTGGTGTATATTGTTCTGCATGTATCAACAAACGTGTTGTCTTTTTCCCAAGGGGTTAAATGTAGGTCTTGCTTATCTCGCAGTGTACCAATGGACTTTGTGATGTTTGTGGGTGAGATGCCTACTGTAGTGCTACCTTGAACATGGTGATAGGTATCTGTGATATATAAGGACCACAGAAAAATGAGTATTGCTGACAACGCTCCGCCGAGCATTCCCACTACAATCTTGTCATCTCTCTGTGGGTTATACTTTCGCAGGCCCAATGGTGCATACATCTAAAATTTCTTATTTAAACACACTCTAAAAATAAAAATATTGAGTCCTTGAAAGAAGAAAAGTGAAAATGAATGTTCTGATGAGGCCGGGCCTCGGCCTGGAGTCTTATTCCCCCGGTGGTTAAACGGTCAGGGTGTTTATTTTTACCCTTCAAAACGTTAACTTGAAGCGGCTGTGGGTGATGTGACTTGGGTGGAGCTGGGACGAGCTTCACGTGTGCCATATGGATCCAGGAAGATATCTCTGCCACTTTAATTGCTGTATTAGTGTTGAGTAGCACTTGAAATGGCCCTTTTCATCTGGGAGGAAGAGCGTGCTTGCGTAGGAAATACTTGACCATTAACCCCGTCCCGAGTAGGTGCACTTTTAACTTTGACCTATGCCTAGAAAGACTCAAAAAATATATTAGTTGCATACAATACTTACTAAATGTTTTATTACCAATAACATGGTCCTTAATTCGTTCCTTTGGACTACTGATAGTCATAAGTCATCCCATAAGTGTCTCATAGGGAGATAATTTATGTCTAGGAATAAATTCTTGTATGAATGTGTTTACTACTGTCTTAGCATCCGCATATAGACAGAGGTATCCCCTATTAGCGCTCCTCAAATTTAAAACTAATCAGCCAATGTGGACTTGACTTTGCTACAATCTAAGTTCCTAAGACTTGGTGCCCCAGCCATTGCCAAACCATAGTTAACTCTATCCTGTCTGCAGGCCATATCCCTAAGACCTGGAAAACTGCCAGAGTTGTCCCAATATTCAAAAGTGGGGACAAAAAACACTGTCTCAAACTACAGGCCAATCTCTCTTCTCCCAATACTATCCACAGTCATGCAAAAAATGTGTTCACTCCCAATTAAGCAATTACTATACCAAGACAAATTTCCCTAGCCAATTCCAATCTGGCTTTCACCCAAACACTCCACTGAAACTATTCTGCTAAAAGTTTGAAATGCCTTGTATATAATGTATACTCTGCTTACTTTTGTAACTGCTTTTGCAACTACTGCTGCGGCAGACTTTATTCTAACAAATCACCGGTTTGTCCCTGGCTTGTTCCTGGAATGCGACGCTGTTCACCTGGAGCATGCCGCATTCCTTTTGCGTTCCCAGCCACGGGTCATGCCCGGCTGACGCGCGGTTGATGTGTTAATTGATAATGGTTCAGGATTTAATAGGCTGCAATGCTTCGCGTGTCCGCCAGATGGCATAAATTCATGAATTGTAATGCAGTATATATATATATATATATATATATATATATACTGTATAACAACAACCCCTATAACCCCTAACATACAGTACTGTACACATACAGTACTGTATATGCACATCAATGATACTATAGGTCGGCGGGGGCGAGATGTGTTTGCAGCAGAGAGAGATCCACTGCTCTCTCTGCGCAAACATCGGCACATTAAAAATTATTTAAAATACATTTTTATTCATAGTGTAGATGTGCAGGGGGTCTCCGGAGCTGAACCGCATTGGTTTCAGGCCCGGGGACCCCCTGCTTCCCGAGATACCGGCCCCTTTATGAGGTGCCGGTATCCCTCTGCATTTAAAGGTCCCGATCACGTGACCGTGGCATGTAAACAAAGCAGAGGGATACCGGCACCCCCTAAAGGGGCCTGTATCTCGGGGAGCAGGTTCCTTACCTTTGCGGCTATGTGCTATGGTAACGAAGCAGCATGAATGTATTTTTAATAATATTGTACAGTGAGCAGGGGGTTCCCTGAGCCACAAATCAAAGCTCAAGGGACCCCCTGCTCCTGCACAATATTATTAAAATACAGAAATGCTGCTTCATTACCTTAGCGGCTAACCGTTATAAGAACATAACGGGACTTATGGAAGGGGTTAATGTTAATTTAGTGATTATAGCCCTTTGTTCCCTTTTCCCGCCTTTTCAGGCTCCATTTTGCAGCCTTCCATAGGTCGCCATTGAGCCTCCATGCTTTCTAATGGCAGAAGTAGCGGTTTTGGACCTGTTTTCCAGCGACGACCAGCAGGTGGCGTCTGAGAGGAGGAGCGGCGTTTTCCCATTGTAAGTCAATGGGCTCATTGACTTCAATGGAGATTCCTCAACGCCGGCCTCGAGGAACAGGTTGGCAGCCATCCAAACCGCAGACCGCAAAAGCGGATACAATGTCTTTGAAAAGAGTTTAATCACTTCGGTCAAGTTCAAAGACAATTGGCGTGGGAATCTTAGGTTCTAGGGCCCCTGGGAATAAAGTTCTTTTTGCCCCTAGCTCCTAGGAACCCCCACACACGATCCACACCGGGTCCTGGAATGAGAGACCCCCGTAAGGGGTCGAGCGGAGAAGGAGGGTCGCGCCATTGACTTCAATGGCGGAGCGGAGGTCCCATTGAATCTAATGGCGGCGTGCGCCATGCATTGTCTATGGCAGCGCCGGCCATTGATTCCAATGGGGAAAAGCCGCGTGGCGTAAAAACGACTAAGTGAAAAATGATGAAAAAGGTAAGTCCATATCTCCGGTTCTGGAATGACCAGAGGGATGGGATTTGGGTGGCATGTAGCCAAGGTTCCGGATTTAATGTATGACCCTTCCCAGCCCTCTCCGAACAACCAGACGGAGTATGGACGAATGTAAAGTTTGTTGGATTTTCCCCTAGACTTCAATGGTGGCGGTTTCTCCATTGAAAGCCTATGGCGGGAAACCCCATTGACGGCAACGGCGGAGCCCGCCATTCAACGCTATGGCGGCGGACCCCGTTGATTTCAATGGGGAAAGAGTGAAAAGCAGAGATTCATTTTTTAAAGGGAAGTATCCTGTATTTTAAAAATGTGTTGTAGAAAGTAGCTGAAGCGCTCAAATGCAGGTGTACTGAACAAAAATAAGCCAAACCACTAAACCAGGGTACTAATAAATAACATAGTACTTAATGTGTAATAGTATGGGTACTATCCTCCTGAAGACAGGTGGTAGATGGTACAAGCCCACTCACCCTCAGTCTCATCGGCAGGTTCCCCTGAAAATAAGCAATACTCACATCCTGGTGGTAAGTAGGTAGGCAGGCTGTGCAGCTACAATTATGCAATACAGGAAAAGGGAGACCAAAAGCGCACCAGCACAAACGGAGCAGGAAGGACCCAAAACAGAAAATAATTAAAAGGGCACTTTAATGTGACAAAAGACCCATCCAACGCGTTTCGAACGTCACAGCGCTCTTTTTCAAGGATCCTTTTTTGGTGTGTATTATTAATAGCCTGTCACAAAGTTACCGTCACAATTATGGCGCACGCGCTTCTGCTTTTTGTTTTTTAGACATATATATACAGGGCCGCAGACAGATTTCCCGGGGCCCAGAACTACAGTTCTGCCCCCCATCCCCCAACAGTGTTGCGAGTCCCATTTCACACCTCGCATGCCTCCTCTATTTCCTTCTCTCTTCCCATGTATCTCTCCCCTCCGTCTCACCTCTCACTCTCCCCCCCTCCATCAATTACCCCACTCTCACTCAATCCCTGCCCTCCCGCCTCACATATATTTATCTCCCCTGTGTCTCATTCTCTTTATCTCTTCCTCACTCACCCCTCTCCTCTCACTCTCCCCCCTCCATCAAGTACCCCACTCTCACTCATTCCCTCCCCTTCTTACACAATATATACCCCAAAAAACACCCCCCAATGCAAAAAAATTCCCACCCCATTACATATAAAAAAATCCCCACCCCCGCAATTCATATAACCCCCCCAATACATACAACCCCCCACCCCCCCCGATATATATATATAAAATAAAAACAATACATATAAAAACGCCAATACATATAAAACCCACCCAATGCATCTAAAAAAGACCGCAATGCATCTAAAAACAAGACTGCTATGCATCTCAAAAAAGACCCAATACATTTTTTTTTTAAACAATACATAGTAAAAAAAACAATACATATAGAAAAAAAACAATACATCTAAAAAAGACCCCAATGCATATAAAAAAAGTCCCAATACAACTAAAAAAAAAGACCCCAATACAACTAAAAAAAGACTTCAATGCATATAAAAAAAGACCCAAATACACCTAAAAAAAAGACCCCAATACATCTAATAAAAGACCCCAATACATCTAATAAAAGACCCCAATACATTAAAAAAACTAATACATCTTAAAAAAAGACCCCAATGCATTTAATACTTTTATATCATTATTGCTATTACTTTTATACATTTTGTATTGATATTATAGCAGAATGATTTTTATTCTTAGGCTGCGAAGTGGCAACGGCGCTGCAAGTACTTGAAGTCCGTCACAGGTGCCCATAGGGGGTGCGACCCCAAAGGCAATACGCAGCGACACAGTGACCAAAATCGTTGTAGTCAAAGAATGTTTACTTTGGCCAGCAACGGCAGCGTGACATCAGCGGTTCAGCCGAGGGCAAACCGCTCGCTTGACGTCACGAGCCACGCCCCCTGTCGCCCTCCAGAGGTCTCCTACACCTAGGGCAACAGACGGCGACGTGTGATTTCACGCGGTCGCGTCGCCGTTGCCATTACTATAAGCGCAGCCTTGGGCTGCGGCCCCGCTAGCGCTGACCGCGCTCATGCTTGACAGCGGTGACATCACCAGATCTCCAAGCATGAGCGCCGGGTGTCCTGGCTATTTCGGAAACGCGCGCAAATGCGCGTTGCGGGCAAGTTGAGCGCGCTCGAAAGTAAAAAAAAAATTGTTTACCCAACTGCCACAAACGTGGGTGAGCGTGCGTGCCCGCGCACGAGGGTGCACCACATGAGCGGGGACTTACATATATAGATATATGTAAGTAAAAGCGGCAAGATTTCACTAGCCGCTTTTTGCTGCTCAGCGCTAGCGGGGATGCAGTTTTATAGGTGCATTATTGTTATTGTTCTCATTATTTTATTCAACGTATTAATATTGAAAGATGTATTTGTTATTATTTGAACTTGAGGTTAGTTTTATTAGTGGTTGTGTTATTGGAATTATGTCATTATTATTCTGTATTAAATATTATAACTATAATTATTTGTATACATTATTTTGATTAATATTATTATTGTTAGATTTATTTCTTTACATAGAAATATTAGTATAATCTCGATACACCTTATTAATAGAAAATTGCATTATTATTATTATTATTATTATTATCTATAATCATACAGAGAGAGGGCCAGCCGGCCGGCCAGCCCTACCCTTGTCAAATCGGAGACTTTTGCCAGAACTCAAGATGGAGGCCGGTCGCGTCACTGCCAGACAGCGGAAGAGAAGGGGCAGGAATAATACTGGCCAATCAGCTGCTAGCGCATTGAGCTTCGCTCCTGCATAGTTCTGTTGACCAACCATGGCTACGCAAACTGACAGGCGCTGAGACCAATCGAAGGCGAGGAGGCGTGGCCTGGCCGCGGTGTGCTAAACATGGGGGTGAAGCTGGAGGTTTTCAGGGTAACTATCAGATTGGGGCGACAACACGTGACTTTAAAGGGTGCAGTGGGGAGGTAAATGGGGACTCTAGCGGCGTGTAACGCAAAAAGGGACTCGCGTGACGTCATTAACGCTCACTATGTCTTATGCTACTATTTGACCCCCTCTCAGGGAATATTATGACGCCACTAGCCCCTATTGTGCCCAAGGTACAATATTACGTAATTACCCCTTGTTTTAACTTCTTGCCCTTTAGAGAAGGCGTAATATACCTTAATTAATCCTTGTTGTACCTCCTTGGCCTCTAATTGAGGCATAATATGACACAATTACCTCTAATACCTTTATACCCCCCCCCCCCCCCAACCCCCCCGTATAGGTGTAATGTGACCTCATTAACCCTGGCTGTACATTACCCCCATGTTGTAGATGGTATGTTCAGTAAAGTGCCCCTAGGACATAATTTGACCCCTGCAGTGCCTTATATGACTTCCAATTGGATATTATCACAGTCCAAGTGGCTCAATTGCAATCCTAACTAAAGGGCAATAAGAGAGGTGCATGGTCAAAGGTATAAACGAGGACCAGCATTACTGCAAGTTAAATATTTATTTCGAATGATCATTCTAAATAAATATTAAAATTGTAGTGCTTTTGAGGTGTATATATAATCTATCTCTGTTTATTTGTATAGCGCCATCCATGTACATAGTGCTTTACATCAGTAATACATGTTACATAATAGGAATAAATGCTTCAGACCGAGTAAACATTAGGAAAATGAGTCCCTGTCTGGAAGAGCTAGCAATGTAAGCCTTAAGTAGGGAGAACTTACAGAGACAGTAAAACGGGTGTTAGGGTAAGTGCGTATGCAAGGGGTAATTGAATATGAGATCTATAGTACAGTACTAGCCAAGGGAGCTACCTAAATGCTTAATTAAATAGGTGTGTGTGCCAACAAAATGGGTCTTTTCTGATTCTTAGTACGCAGGCCAGCACGCAGTTTAACCGCAGCTCCGTTTTCCAAGATCGCAGCAAGATATATTTAAAACTGTTGACTTTACCAGTTGATGCTGCTTTCATCAACTCTAAGGCCGCGTCCATACTTAGCTCGACGCGAACAAAAGGCCTTGCCTCTATGAGGCAGGCCATAGCGCGCGCGCGCGATTGCTGAGCGGACAAAATTATTTTGTCGCGCGAGCGGTTCAGCTAATGAGGGCAAACCAGCTCAGTGATGCCACGACCTCCGCCATACCTCCCTGTCCCGTCTCCCCCTAGGCCACAAATCGCCTCTGCGGCAGGAGCGCGCGACTAATCCATGCTATTTGTATTTGTGGTGGTATCGTTAGTTTTTGGTTGTACTTGTTTTTAGGCATGTCTATTTAGGCCCTGTATATCCACCTATAAGTAGTCGTACTAGATCATGGGATCTACGCCTCACTATTTTTGACCGGCTGGTCCAGGTCTTGTGTATTAAATACAGACCTTATTTTTGATGAGGTATACATTTAGCTCTTTAGGTTACTTACATAGGGGGTTGTTTTGCTGTAAAGTGCTTATTTACATTTTAGGTTTTGTATCCAGTCAACTGTCATTGAGAGGACATTGGTTTTAATTGTGTTTTTTATTTTTTCATATAATAAATATTTTGTATTTTTTTATATACATATAGTGCTTATTTGATGGATATATATATATATATATATATATATATATATACCCCGCTTTAACATACGCAATGGGACCGGAGCATGTATATAAAGTGAAAATGTACTTAAAGTGAAGCACTGCTTTTTCCACTTTACGATGCATCTACTGTACTGCAAACATCATATACATGCAAAACTGATGTAAATAATGCATTTGTAACTAAAATAAATACATTATGCTTTATAGAAAGAAAATCTTTAATGTCAGCTGATTTTTTTCTTACTAGTGCCCCCACAAAATACATACCAAAAAAAACCAGACAGTGGACAGGAGGGGGGGGAGACAGTGGACAGGAGGGGGGGGAGACAGTGGACAGGAGGGGGGGGAGACAGTGGACAGGAGGGGGGGGGAGACAGTGGACAGGAGGGGGGGGGAGACAGTGGACAGGAGGGGGGGGGGAGACAGTGGACAGGAGGGGGGGGGAGACAGTGGACAGGAGGGGGGGGGAGACAGTGGACAGGAGGGGGGGGGGAGACAGTGGACAGGAGGGGGGGGAGACAGTGGACAGGAGGGGGGGGAGACAGTGGACAGGAGGGGAGACACAGTGTCACACACTGTCACACACACGTCTCAGTCCCGTGCGGCGCTCAGCGGAGCCCTTCTGGGGCGCAGGCCCCGCCCCCCCCCCCCCCCCCCGCAGTCCCGTGCGGCGCCTTTCTCGGGTGCAGGCCCCGTCCCGTCCCCCGGTCCCCCACCGCAGTTCCGTGCGGCGCCTTTCTTGGGCGCAGACCCCGCCCCCCCCCCCCCCCCCCGCAGTTCCGTGCGGCGCTGCACTCTACGGGTGAGGGGGTGGTGTGGTACGGGTGAGGGGGGGTGGTCTGCCCCCTCCCGGCCGTCCCGCCCCCTCCCGGCCATACGTTCAGCCGCTTGGTCCCGGACGGTTGCGGCGGGAGGCACCGGGGTGAGGGAGGGGAGGCGGGAGGTGGTGTGTGTGGAGGGGAGGCGCAGGGGTGTGAGGCGGCGGTTTGGGCGGGAGGTGGTGTGTGTGCGTGTGTGGCAGTTGGGTGACGTCATAGAGCCACCAATCTGATTGGCCAGAGGCTGGACCAATCAGATTCACCACATGTCGTTTCAACCCAATCTGATTGGCCAGATGTCGTTTCACGTTTCAACCCCACAACTTTTGAATTTATATATTAAGATTTTATTTTAAAGCGGGGTTGGGGGCGGGACTAGGGGCGGGGTTGGGGGTGGGACTAGGGTTGGGGGTGGGACTAGGGGCGGGACTAGGTGGCGAGTAGATTTTTTGGTTCGGCGAGTAGATTTTTGGGGGATTTGTCAAACACTGTGTGTGTGTGTGTGTGTGTGTGTGTGTGTGTGTGTGTGTGTGTGTGTGTGTGTGTATATATATATATATATATGTATATATGTATATATATATATATAGATATAATCAAAAAATAAATAGATGATACCGTTCTGTGGCTAACGAAATGCTTTTATTTGTGCGAGCTTTCGAGATACACTGATCTCCTCTTCCGGCGATGTTAGAATGAATGAATGAAGCAAGCAAAAGCTATACTATAAACAGTGTCTATTGGAATGTTATCTGTGCTGGTCCTTCCCCCGGTGTGGATGTGTTTTATGGCTGGAGGTGTCAAAAGGTTCCTGAAAGCAAGTGATGAAAGAGTGTGTATGTGTATCAGTGTGAATTAACATGAATGGAGAGAAAGAAAAATGTATGTTTTGAAGTTGAGTATAATTCCAAACGAGTGGGATAATAGATTAGTATATAGGGTTATTTTTCACCTACTTTCGCCATATAATCCATTTGGTAATATTAGAACACATTATCTTGAATCACTGTTCAATTTATACATGGATTTTTCAGATCCATTATTAGCCAAATTTAGACACAGTCAGCTAGTATTAATTATACTCATATAACTAAGTGTCAAATAAATTCAATCAACTCTTTAGTATTAAATTTTGTCATCAGATCTACCCTCCTCAAGCCATACTCATTAAGTGCAAATTATTATTCTTATCGTCTCAGTTTAATTATATCTATTGGGGTATTTGATATCTCCAGATACACCCTTTGGTTATTTTAATCAAGTCAGGACATCAACTGTAAGTTTGTTTTAATATATTTTACTATATTTATTCAATTATGAGTGTTATTATGTTCATATGTTATTATGTGTTGGCATATAAGTAATTGTGGACACCTATCATCAGGTGTTCAAATATCTAATCAATGGGACTATTCAGTCATACAGATTGCCCACACATTTTTTGCCTACCAACCAATCTACCTAATTGGACTCGTGGGTGTGTATATATACTTCCTACCACACACCCAGAGCCCTTCCCCTGAAGAAGTCAGTCTGCCTGATGAAACGCGTAGGGAAGGTGTGCAGTGGACCTTCATAAACGCTTACTCCAGAGCTGCTTGGAATTCTACCGGTCCGGCATCCTCCGCCATCTTTGTGACGTCATCCGCTGGTCCGCGACATTCACCGTCCCCGGTGGGAACAAAAAAGCATCTGTTGGTGTGCACCCGGGGAGAGATCATCGCGGATGGCTGAACACGTCAGTTCCTGCATGCGGTGAATTGCAAAGGCAGCATACAGATCCAGAGGTGTCACGGAGCCAAAGACAGCAGTGAAGCAGCGTTTTCCTGGTCATTGGAGCATGAGTATATCTCATAAAATGCTTTTAATTGTTCTATGTTTGTGAGTTCATTTTTATTGAGATTTTTGGGCATTAAATATATCGAGTTTGCACAGTAATGCACTAGGATTTGGCGCTTCTTTTCTTCTATTTTTTCTATATATATATATATATATATATATATATACAGATGCAAGTGTACTTCTACACGCACACACATATTCTGCTTGTGCTCACTACCGACTGTCCTCATCTCTACACACTCCTTCCTGTTCTCAGCACTCAGGGTTCCCTCCTCATGTCCCCACAGATGGCCTTGTATCTGTCCTTTCCTGTCACCATGTTCTGGATCTCAAACCAGGCAGAATACTTTGAGGAGTATGTTGTGAAGCGCAAGGTGAGTATCTCCTCTATCACCATCGTGTTTGTGTGTGTGTGTGTGTGTGTGTGTGTGTGTGTGTGTGTGTGTTTAGCATTATGAAGGAAAATAAATAACAAAGTCCCAACTCCTTTCAATCCTAAAGAGAATGAATAAAAAGCCACAAGGTCACGTTGATACACTGTTTATTTTATATATATTGGTCTGCTGATTTGCGCCCTTTATTAATTTTTGTCTGGTTATATATGTGGTAATCTTAGTGTAAGGTTAGGAATTTTGAGGCTGCATTTAGGGACCTTTATTTAACTACTTATTTTGATGTGTTGTGTATCTAAATTTTCTTTATTCTTATACATACACACACGCACGCACACACACACACACACACACACACACAAGTATAGGCAAAATCGCAGTTGTTGCAATGGTTTTTGTTACCAGCAGGGGCTGGTAAAAAAAAAAATACACACAAGTAAAATGACGTGAGAATATATCTTTTACAAAATACACAATTTTGGCATTTGCAGCTAGTGAAGGAACCGTCCTTCCACAGTAAATCCTGTCAAGAAAACACAGCACAGAACCCCTCCGATCGTGTAATATGTTTTTAATATGAACAAAAAAGTGCATTAAGCCAAATTTATATTCTTACTATTTAAATTCATTTAGAGCTTGTCACATCTGCCTGATGTAATATTGGGCCACTCCTGCATCAACAATACTTATTGAGCAGCCTTTGCAGCTCCAACTTCCTGTGTAATGTCCCGAGGAGCCTTGTAGGGTCTTCTTGCTGCAGGTGGATCTATCCGTTGCGCCTTGCTGTTTCTCCCTGCGCTCCTCTACCTCTGAACGGCATATCTGTCGGTCAGAGACCATGAACACTCTGGGGATGATGTCAGTTCAGCGTGCCTTGTTAGGCTGTGTCCATAGACACTGCAGCCGTTCGTAGGCTGAGGAAAACCGGTGCTTTCCCTGGCCTTAGTACGCGCGCTGTCCGGGGGCGGGCCAGTGACGTCACGGCGCTGGTTCACCCTCATTGGGCGAACCGCTTACGTGACCGCTCTATCGCACGAGAAATCAGTTTTGACTGATTTCACGCGCATCGCGCACCCGCTTCCGCAAGCACGCTGTATAGACGCGATCACTTCCTTTAGGCAGTCTGATCGCTCAACGCACGGTCAGCCCCTCTATGGACGCAGCCTAATATGCAAGACAGGAGTGCTGAAATTCAGACCCAACGCTTTTCGGAATACTACAGTATATTGCTTCCTCAGAGGTATATAAAGGTTGTGAGCCATTTGCTGCTGTTCGCTAAAGCTTTTCTATTTAAATCTGAAACTCACCAGCCCCTTTATCCCCTGTAGCCAATTTCCCAACTCTCTGTCCATGAGATGCCTGTGAATTGACTGTATAACCTCCTGCTCGTTTAATGTAACCATGTATTGTTATCAGAATTCTTTGCCCAGGACATACTTGAAAACGAGCGGTAACTCTTAATGTATTACTTCCTGGTAAAACATTTTTTATAAATAAATACAATATTGTGTGATGGTTGTCTGGAGCGCCTTAAATAGTCCATTAACCCCTTGAACATCCAAACAGAATTCACCTCTACCCAAGTTATGTGTTTGTGTTTTTTCTTCTACCTATACTATCATTGTGCTTTAGACTAATGTTAACAGTTGCACAATTACATCTCAGAGGGCAATAATAGTATATACACATGTTTTAATTTATGTTTGTTACAAGTTGGTGTAAAAGACATGAAATATACAAGATTAACACACACTTTGCACATATATGGAGAAAAACAATATACAGGCATACCCCGCATTAACGTACGCAATGGGACCGGAGCATGTATGTAAAGCGAAAATGTACTTAAAGTGAAGCACTACCTTTTCCCCACTTATCGATGCATGTACTGTACTGCAATTATTATATATGTGCATAACTGATGTAAATACGCATGTGTAACAGGCTCTATAGTCTCCCCGCTTGCGCACAGCTTCGGTACAGGTAGGGAGCCGGTATTGCTGTTCAGGACGTGATGACAGGCGCATGCGTGAGCTGCCGTTTTCCTATTGGGTGATATGTACTTACTCGCGAGTGTACTTAAAGTGAGTGTACTTAAAGCGGGGTATGCCTGTATGCATGTACACACATTCATACACAAACGGGCTAAACTCTCAGATTGGCTTTTCACTCATAAACCTCTTCTCTTCACAACAGAGAGAGATCTGCCCCCCAGAGCAAGATGAGCAGGTAAGGATGAGGCTGGCTGCTGCCCGAACTGTACTTGTGCTATGTATATACAGTACGTGGAGTGTGTGTGTCTGTCTGTGTGGGGGTGGGGGGTGGGAGGGGGAGGGGGAGCTGAGGCTGGAACTGCTGCTGGTTATACCTACCTATGCTTTGTATACTGTATACGGGGCCACCAACATAATTTGTGGGGCCCAGGACAAATTTGAAGAATTATTACGAAATAATCACATTCTGTCTACTTTGCTCCATCATGTTTTTCGCTCTCCCTTTTTTTCCCCCCTAGTCTCTCTGACCCCCCTCTCCATAATATCTCTGATCTCACCCCCCTACCATGTCTCATTATTTTCCTTCCAATATTTTTTTCTTTTTACTTTTCTTCCCTGAAATGTGCTTTTTTAAATTGCGTTTAACCCTTATCAATGTCTTCCTCTTGCCCCCCTTGTCCCTCTTATTTTCCCCTTCATGAGATTTCTGTTTAACTCTCACCTCCACAACATGTCTCTCTCCTCTCCCACCTCCTGGCATCTCTCCTCCCCCCCCCCTCCAGCATGTTTCCCTTTCCTCACCCCCCCCCAGCATGTCTCTCTTCCCCCCCCCCCCTCCCCAGCATGTCTCTCTTCCCCCCTTTCCCCAGCATGTCTCTCTCCCCTCCCTTCAGCATGTCTCTCTTCCCCCCCCCAGCATGTCCCTCTCTCCTCTCCCCCCAGCATCTCTTCTCCACCCAGCATCTCTCTTCCCCACCCAGCATGTTGCCCTCTCCTCTGCCCCCAGCATGTCTCTCTCTCCTCCCCAACAGCATGTCTCTCCTCCCCCCAGCATGTCTCTCTCCTACCCAGCATCTCTCCCACCCCAGCATGTCTCTCGCCTCTTCCCCCCCCCAGCATGTCTCTCCTCTACCCCCCCCCCCCGCATGTCTCTCTCTTCCACCCCCCGCCCAGCATGTTTCCCTCTCCTCCTTGCAGCATGTCTTCCTCTCTGCTCTCCCCTCACGTATTTATCTTATTTCCCCTTCGTGTCTTTTTTCCTCCCTCTTCTCTCACACATGCCATTCTCTTTATTTCATCCTCCATGTTTCTCTCCTCCCCCCCCCATTTCTTTTCCATATTTCCCTTTCATTGTTATCCTTCCAGAATGTTTTTTCCCCAGCATCGTTTTCTCGTTTCATTCCCCCTTTGTCCCTTATGTCTTTCTTTTCCCTCTTATGTATTTCTCTCTTGTACTTTATTTTTTCTTGTTATTTCCGTCTTCCCTTTTCATGTCTGTATTTCCCCCTTCTGATTTAACTCTTCCCTGCCGCTCACCTTTCGCAGCCTGCCACTCAGGCTGCAGCCTCAGCCCTACTCTGCTGTCCTCCTTTCCCCGACCACTGACCTAGGCCCCGACCACCTACAGAGTCTCTGCAGAGAAAGGGATTTCACCTCAGTGATCTTCCTGCATCATACAGCTGCTGCAGAGAATTGATGTGTGGGCAGGGAGAGCCAGGCCCCTAAACACACCGGGCCCGGTACAGCAGTTCTGGCTGTCTCACCCCTATCCGCGGCCCTGACTGTACATGTCAGGGTTTAGCAGTGTGTGAGAGGGGGAGACTGGCAATGCTGCTGACCATGCTGTACCTGTGCGTGTGTGTGTGAGAGGAGGCTGGCACTGCCTTTGCGCGCTGTAAATCTTTTATATTAAAGCCATTGTCCATTTTCAAGATCGTCACCCTCTAGCTGAAGGTTGACAGGAGTAGTAGTAGGATCTTTGAGGCCTGCTGTTTAGAATTGAAATAGTGGTGTGTAAATGGAGGGTGCCACAGTTGTATGTGTGAGGGGGAGCCTGGTATTGCATGGGGACCATTAATGACCCTCGCTCCTCCCTTCTTGCACCCACAGAGAAAAAAACTGGAGGAATTCCAGGAGCGAATGAGACAGAAAAGAGAGGAGAGGCTGTTAGCCCAAGCTGAGAGCATCAAACAGCCCTAACACCTCTCTCCTGGGGCAGCTGGAACGCCCCCCACCTGCCCTCCTTCCCAAAACACCCATATCAACTGCCCCCCAGCAGCCTTATAATGCCCCTTTTCATGGCATGTAAAGTAATATTTTGTACAATATAAAATAAAAAATATTAATAGGATGGTTTCTAGGATCCTGTCATGTTAAAAGGCAGGGGCTTGGTCTTAACCTGCCAAAGTGGCCAATTTCCGGATGAAATTCCCCATTTAAGTGAATGGGGATACTACGATCAAAAATGGCTCGAAGCCCCCTAAACTCTGATTTACTCTGCAGTAAAGATGTCCCTAAGCTGGAGAAGGATTGAGTTCCTTTCACTTCTCATTCTTTTTCAATCACCCTCTCTCTCTTTCCCCTCTCCCTGGAGAAGCTTTTAATCCCATATATTTATCTGTTTACTCTCCCTTTATCTCTCTCATTCTCTTTGCGCAGGAGAAGACTTTAGTTCTATTCATTTAATGGCGCACTCCAAGTGGTGATACGAACACGTTTCTTGAAGTAGGTTAACATTGTGGAATTCTGGAGACATAGCTGCGCTCACAAAACCCTATTAACTAAAAGAGTTAAGAGAAACAAGTAAACATTAACACGAGGTGTGACTTAGACCAACTAGTGAAAATAATTATAATAAACTAGCTAACAATTAGCAGCTTATGAGGACAGATACTACTGTCTGTTAGCGTAAAGTCGGCAGTTGTATAATAATGGTTAATAGTAATATTTATTTATAAAATGTTTTACCAGGAAGTAATACATTTGAGAGTTACCTCTCGTTTTCAAGTATGTCCTGGGCACAGCATTATAAATGACAAATACATGGTTACAAATACATAGTTACAATGAGTGAAAAGGGTTATACAGTACATTATATACAAGACATTATATGCACAGTTAAAGGTAATATATATATATATATATATATATATATATATTATAGGCGTATATAACAGTTGCAGACCAGATTAAAAAGTGAGACAGCTTTAGTTTTGAAAGAACTTAGACTGGTGGCAGCTTTCCGAGTCTCCAGTAGACTGTTCCAGTTGTAGGGTGCACGGTTATGAATCCCATATTCATTGCTGGATCTAGGTGTCAAGTAAATGTTACAAAGGGGTGAAATTTAGTAAGGGAAGTAAAAAGGGAGGAATATAATAGCAATAATGCTAGTATGGCAATATGCAGGAGAGGAGAGGTTGCTGTTGGTAGTGCAAATGCTTGAATGGCCCTTTTCTATTTCCACAACCTAATATATAGGAAGTAGATTGAAATCGTGGTATCTCTAATCCCTAGATTTTAGATATGGGCTCATAGGCGTCTCTACCCTCCACCCCCCTTTCTCACTTACGTTGATAATATATATATATATATAGTTAGAAAGAAGGCTATCCTTAGGCCTTGATTATACCAAGTGCTTCCAGGCAGCAGCGCTATTCTGTGACGTCATCCAGTGCTGCCGCCGAGCAGTATAGTGATTATACCAGGGAGGGAGAGCAGAGGAGGCTTGTAGGCGTGGCCGTTAACGATTCGCCCTCATTGGCTGAACCGCTCACGTGACACGGCCATCGGGGGGGAAATCCCAGTCTCTTCCCCAGCCGTACACATTGCAGTACGACACGCCGCGATCTTCACTTGTGGTCTAAGGACTTTGAATTTAAGCTAATTGTTTTGGCACAACGCGGTGCCGCTACACGCAACGCCACGCATGTTTTTGTGTGTAATTATGGCCTTAGAGTTATATTGACTAGTGTAATAGTCAGTTAAAAAGATCGCAATATTAAATCTCCAAGTCTGATAATCAGACTAAACGCTTGGATAGAATTCGTACCTGCTAATATAACAATTCTGCTGATTTAAGCTCCAAGTGTACAACTGCGTCACCCCCAAGGTGGAACGCCTGATGCGGTTCCCCAACAGCTGCTCCCCTCTGCACAGGAGCAGCGTGCTAAGGGTTAACATTTGCTTGTTCTATGTGGAACATCAACCCCACCCACTGGAATGTTAATGAGCCAAGAGGACAAAGGACTTGGAATTCACAGCTGCATTCAATCTGAGCCCCTTCAGTGTACAGCTGCGTCGCCCCAAAGGCGGACAGCATTTGGCACAGCCGAAGAGCAGCTAAGGGGTGTGAGCCGTTTGTTGCCGTTTGGTGAAGTTAAAGCTTCTCTATTTCAATCTGAAATTCACCAGCCCTTTTATCCCCTGTACCCAATTTTCCAATTCAATCTGTCCATGACATGTCTGTAAATTGACTGTATAGCCTCTGTTATTTTAATGTAACCATGTATCGTTATAACTCTGTGCCCAGGACATACTTGAAAACGAGAGGTAATTCTCAATGGATAACTTCATGGTAAAATATTTTTATAAATACATTTGAATTTTTTTTAGATAATGTAGCAATAAGTAGAAGTGGGAGGTACCTGTGCTGCTAATACAGCTAATGAAACAGCTTAGTATAGTAAAATAGTAAAATGGACATGTTGAGATGCTTTGAAGTTTAGTATACACACGTACAGATACCCAGCAAGCTCTAAGAAACCCCAATTAGCACATAATATATGTATAGAAGTGTCAATTGGAGTGCTACTGGGCGTGACTAAATGTATACAACACAAAAAAAAGAAGCCCAAAGCTACATCCAATATGACTCCAATTGACACTTATATAGTGGCTCCTCCCTCCCAGGATTTAAGCTCGCCCCTTCCCACTTTCCAAGTAAGCAGTCCTTTCCTGCAGCTGGTTGTGACAGATCCAATGCGATCATTCTTCCTCTAACTACAGAGGTAAATAAGATTTATAATCAGTTAGTGTTAGGACCTGCAATATTTGGGCATGCCCTGAAGTGGCGTGCAGGCTTAAAATGCTTTGGCCAAAGGGTTTAACTAAATTACCCTTTTTCAAGAGATATATAGGTATTTCACTGTATTTTTTTTTGTCATATTGTATGTAGCTTTGGGCTTCTTTGGTTTTTGTTGTACAAGTTTAGTTTACAAGTTTTTATATTCTATTTCTGCTCCTCAGACCCCAGACGCAAGCTATATCAAAATTTCCCTTGCTTTTCTGTGGGGTCTCCTGTCACGGGAGACCACCCTTATTAACACTTTACCATCTGGATCCTTTGAATAAAGCATGAAATAAAATAAATTGTATTTATTCACATAAAGAACACACACACATTATCACAAATAAACACGGGAACGAAATAAAAGGTTTCTGGAATGAAAGTTCAAGCAATCTGGTCTCCAGGTATGAATTCCCAGAAGCGGGGTTGACACGCGAGCAAGAAGCAGTCTTTTGGCTAGTGGCGCAACTTGCCACCCCTATATCTTCGCCAAAGGAAATAATTTCGTTCTGCCCTTGCAGAATTCGTTTCCAAGTCCTTAGATCTAACGAAATCCTGAGTGGGGTACAAATCCGTGGTGATGAAAACGTCTCTTGGTACCGCACGCTATCTGATGTAAAAGCAGAGAACACCTTCACGACAGCGTGCATGGGCTTATAATACCCTCACAATTCTATCTGGGCAATGGGCAACCAATCTTTACCCTTTCGCAATGTTGCCAATAGTTCCTGTAGCCGTCACGGTCATGCGCTAATTTCTCACTTGACCCACTTAGCATACCTGACAAAACCCCCTTGCCCCGTTGATAGAAAGTCTACCTGCCTTGAGATACCCCACCATTTGATAGGCAAATGGCTTTAATTAATTTACCGGCACTTCACACTTATGTTGGGTTAAAATCTTTGAAGCTCCGGACTGCTATAGACATTCGGGCGACCTCTCCCCAGGGTCACTTAGAAGCCCGGACATTCATTTTATTTATGACTTCCCCTGGAATGGCTAAACACAAATTATCTGGTTGAATCTTTAATGTATCCGCTGCCCCTTTGAATGCCTTGTACCTCCTCCAGCTCACATAATTTTAAATGTACCTACACCAGGGCTTTGCCCGTTTATGTATTTATACACATGGTACAATAAATAAAATTATATCAATCTACATGATTCCCTTCTAACCCTTTGCATACAAAAAATTAGAACGCTAGGACATTCCTAACTAAAGTTATACCTTTAATTGTGTAAGGCTTTGATGTGGGGTGTTTAAACATTACAGTTCCCAGTCTGCGGTTGGAACGCAATGTAGCAATCCAACCGCAGACGTACTTATGCAATTGACCTGAATTGACACTAACCACATCAGACATTGTTGCAATTTGGACACACTTAACTAACCACAAGTCAAGTATCCACTTGACTCTGTGGTTTAAGGCTGTTTCCCTGTTTGTCTTGTGGTGAGTCAGTGATACAATGTGGCTCACCGCAAACCACAGGCGCACTTCTCCAATTAACCCCTTAAACACAGGCTAGCAGGCCCTCCTTAAGACATCTTAAACAGTTTAACATACATTTTTAGGACTGCAGTCAGCTCTGGGCTGCAGAACTAATGCTCTAAAAATACCAAAATACCTTTTATGACTGGGTCACCTAGCCAAGTAGAATACCTTTATTTGCATGGCATAGGTACCACTTCACCGTCACATCTCCCCACCTTTTGTTCTTTGTTATAAATATGGCTACATAGATCCTACGCAGCATCCAGATAACATTACTTTAAGTGAACAAGACATTTCCAGCAAACTACTGGACCTCTATGTTTTGTACTTTATGGAGCTGATATCTTCTCCAATCTTGGAGAGTGGCTTCACAGCACAATAGGGACCTTACAGTTATATATACACAGGGATACTGCATTGTTATGTCAATCAATATTACCCTCTCTCCCTTTTTAACTCTTAGTAAAATTAATATTTTATCAATGTAATTGCCTTCCTTAGGCTGCACTTATAGTGCCGGTGACAGCAACGGCAACGCGTCGTCACGTTCGCTTATAGTAAGCGCGCCGCGACGGAGGGACGGCTTGGTCACGATAGCTGGAAGTCATCTTAATTTGATTTTTCCAGCGACGGTAGCCTGACGTTGCCATCACGTCGCCGTCACTTAAATTATAGGCTAAAGCAGTAAAATTCCGGGCATTATTGAAAACCCTGCTCTCTGATTGGTTAAAATTCCGGGCATTATCCAATCAGTAATGCCCGGAATTTAAGCAGCTTGCAATGTGCAGTTTTCAATGTGTTTATTTCCAGCCAATCAGCTTTCAGAACAGCTGAGACAGGGCAGGGGATTTGTCTGAATGAAGTAACAGCTCTGAGACAGGGCAGGGGATTGGTCATGACGTACAGTATCAGCCATTGGTTGACTCCTCCCCGTCCCGAGCTGACAGATTTTCTGAACAGATTCAGTTGAATTGGGGGGGGGGAGAGTCTGCAAAGTTTAGTAAGTAAGTAGCTGCATTTTTTAGTGTGTGTGTGTGTGTGTGTGTGTGTCAGTAGCAGTGTTTGTTGTGTTGTATGTGTGTGTAGAGCTGCTGTGTTGTATGTAGAGCTAGTGTGTGTGTGTGTGTGTGTGTGTGTGTGTGTGTGTGTGTGTGTGTGTGTGTGTGTGTGTGTATAGAGCTTCTGTGTGTGTATATAGAGCTCCAGTGTGTGTGTGTCAGTGTCAGTAGCAGTGTTCATGTGTGTAGCAGCAGAGTTTGTGTGTGTAGAGCTGCTGTGTGTGTGTGTAGAGCTGCTGTGTTGTGTGTGTGTGTGTGTGTGTGTGTGTGTGTGTGTGTGTGTGTGTGTGTGTGTGTGTGTGTGTGTGTGTGTAGAGCTGCTGTGTTGTGTGTGTGTATAGAGCTGCTGTGTTGTGTGTGTATAGAGCTGCTGTGGTGTGTGTGTGTGTGTGTGTGTGTGTGTGTGTGTGTGTGTGTGTGTGTATAGAGCTGCTGTGGTGTGTGTGTGTGTGTGTGTGTGTGTGTGTGTGTGTGTGTGTGTGTGTGTGTGTGTGTGTGTGTGTGTGTGTGTGTGTGTGTGTGTGTGTGTGTAGAGCTGCTGTGGTGTGTGTGTGTAGAGATGCTGTGCTGTGTGTAGAGGTGTTTGTGTGAGTGTGTGGTGTGCTTTTGTGTGTAGCAGCAGTTTGTGTGTGTGTAGAGCTGTTCACCGGGGGGGTGAAGGGCAGGGGTAGGGGGGGGTGAAGGGCAGGGGGGTGTGAAGGGCAGGGGTAAGGGGGGTGAAGGGCAGGGGTAAGGGGGGTGAAGGGCAGGGGTAGGGGGGTGAAGGGCAGGGGTGTGAAGGGCAGTGGGGTGAAGGGCAGGGGTAGGGGGGGTGAAGGGGGGGGGGGTGAAGGGCAGGGGTGGGGGGGTGAGGGGGGGGGTGAAGGGCAGGGGTAGGGGGGGTGAAGGGTAGGGGGGGTGAAGGGCAGGGGTAGGGGGGGTGAAGGGCAGGGGTAGGG